>NC_139150.1:76060378-76548707 GCF_964270905.1 Leucopleurus acutus | reverse complement strand
GGAATATTTCAAGAAAAAGTTTGCTTAGTCACCTAAGGGACTGTGTAGTTTCTTCTTTGTGTTCTGTCTGGTTTTTCCATTCTTTCATGGACTACCTTCTTTCTTTCCCTCCATAAATTTACCTTGTCCTTCCTAAATTAACCATGGCATCAGTTCTAGACCCAACTCTACATGATGTTTTAGTACATCTATGCAACCTGACTAGCAAGAGATGGGCATCTCTTTCCAATCAGCCATGGCCTGGGAGGGTGGAGCATTTGGGAGCTTTGGGCTTTCTTTCCTAGAGGTGGAGATAAGGCCAGCCATGAAAATAGAGGCTCTAAGTTGGGCAAACAATGAGCCCTCTGAAGTAAGAAGGTATATTGTTTAGCATACTTCAGGTAAAATAACCTTAGTTATTTGGCTTGCTTTTTACAACATTGTTCAGTGGAAAATTGTCATCGGGCAGCTAGAAATCCAATATGAATCAGTGGTTCATGACAATAAGAGACTGTTGGGATAATAGTTCCTACTTATCAAGCTAATAGCAAAATATGAACTATTCTTCCCTTATCTCAAAACAGTGTGATTCTGTTTATCAGAGAATTCCAGTTAAACCCCCATAGAGTCTTATTTCTTTTTAACCAAGTGTAATGTCATAAACACCAAGGAAAACATTAAAAATGTGCAAGATGGTGATATTTTAAAGCTGTAAAATGTATTTTAAGTTTGTCCAAAGTCTAAATTAAATGTTTTATTAATGCTACATCAAAATCGTGAATACATTTGTGTAGGGCTAGACATATGCTATGAGATTTATATTTTTATTTTGTTAACTGTTAGTAAGAACTACTGGGTTTATAATATTACACATTAGAGGATTAAAATTAGGAAAAATGCTTTACTTCACCTTTAAAAGCATTTCTATTGAGGAATTCAATTCTGTGTTGCATATTACAACCAGACAATATTTTACTCTTGTGGTTCACCCTCAAAGACCAAATGCTCCGATGCCTGTTAGCTTTCCCTACTCCTGCAAGGCTATAAAGCAGACGAAGTCCAAAAACTATTTTTCTAGATATTTTTACCAAATTGGCTACCAGGCTCTTACTAATACCAGAACAATGTGCTGGCCAATAAACATCATTTACTTGAAAAAATATGGTAAATCTTGTTGGCATAAACCAAAATCTCACTGGCACTATTCACTGGAGAATAGTCATAGATTTTACTTTTGAACCTCACATGAGGAGGCTTAATTACTGACTTTGTAATGAAATTTAACTGTAAGATAGTTGCACTTGCATGGTACTTGCATTATGGCTAGATTCAATCTTTAAGAAATCTCAGTCTTTGGTAGCTTGATATCTTTTAGTTTTTACTTTAATTTCCTTCTGGTTCTTATTCCCTGCTACATTGCTCAGATGACTTCAGACACAGTTCATCAGGTCCAGGACTGCAATATGTTTCAGTTTATATAATTTATCTGAATGGCAATACCTATGGGTAGTGAATTTAGGTTAGTGTTTATTGTCTAAAACATCTGTCAAGCCAAAGAGAATATGACTTTGGTGTTGAAGCAAAGGGAAAATATTTTAAAGAATCATGCATGAATATGCTGCCACAGTGTAATTTAAAGTGAAAAATATGACAGCTTTAAAACCGATATTTTTATTGAGTCCTATTTATATTGGCAATGATAGAAGTATTTATGGAAATGGTGACATAGTAATGATGACATAGAGGTTGCAAGTTTATCAATATTATTTAAATATGTACTTGCCTTATGACTAACTTCCAGTGGTGTTAAGAATAATAATAGTAGGAACATATCCTAAATGTGGGGCAGGTTACTGAGGAACTACCAGATAAAGGCACTTTTTACAGCTGGAATGCAAGCTGGAATGCGAGCATTTTGAAGAATCATTTATTGCTCCAGATTTCTTTGACATAAATATTTGTGATAGGACAGTCAAGAACAATTTTTCTCTTTGAGGAAATAGGTTTTCCTTTGAATTCTTCTCTCTTCATTTAGCAAATATATGAAAGATTTATTCCACAAGAGGCCACAGAATTTCTTCTATATAGAGCCTTTCAAAAACCATATAGAAGCTGGTATAAGTATCTGATCAGTATGCATAAACCATAAATGAACACCAGCTTCTCATCCAATGGGACACCATAGAAGTATCCTAAGTGCAGGTTAAATTGCATGTTTTTGTAGTATACTAGATCACTTCTCCTTACTTACTGTGTTAAACTGAGGCATTTTCCTGAAAAAAAAAAATGCTGGATGTATTCTTTCCACTTCTGACTCTACTCCCTTCTGCACAAGTGAGTGTCAGCTTCTGTGTCTACCTAGGTCCAACACTTAATTTGCACAGCTGTTCAAAATAGTATCGCTGAGTGGTAATGAACTAAGGATAAATTTTTTTAAAGTAAATTTATCTATTTATTTATTTATTTTGGGCTGCTTGGGTCTTTGTTGCTGTGCATGGGCCTTCTCTAGCTGCAGCGAGCAGAGGCTACTCTTCGTTGTGGTGCACGGGCTTCTCCTTGTGGCGGCTTCTCTTGTTGCAGAGCATGCACTCTAGGTGCATGTGCTTCAGTAGTTGTGGCATGCGGGCTCAGTAGTTGTGGCTCATGGGCTTAGTTGCGCCGTGGCATGTGGCATCTTCCCTGATCAGGACTCAAACCTGTGTCCCCTGCATTGGCAGGCGGATTCTTAACCACTGTGCCACTAGGGAAGGGTAAATTTTAATTACACACAAAAAATGTTACCCATAGAACTTCCTCTTTTTCGGTGTGTTGTTGCTTACTGCTTTTTTACAAGTGTCATACATGCATTACTAATCCTAGCAGGCCTGCTATAAAATGAGGAAGAGAAATAGAAAATATCCTGAGTTCTTAAACTGGAAGAGATTTTTTTTTTTCCTGAGTATTGCTCCAGGCTACCTGTCAATGTTCTCTTTCAGCAGCCTTATTTTCTTGTTTTTCCATCACAGTCAGAAGTATTCCCACACTTCCCTATGCTTCTTCAGATGTTCTTATGCATTTAGTTATGATTCTTCAGAGATTCTGGCCTAAACCTCATGGTTTATCTTAGGCTCCAGAATAAGAGAGTGAGGGCAGACAGTGAGTAATGTGCATTTGGAGATATGTAGGCAGAGTTGACACCAAAAGAGAGGGAGGAGAACACGTAAGTTTGTCTTCCCTCTCTCCAGCTCAGGCTCCCTGTTTGGTGTAGTTAAGAGATTAGATTACCTACACCCAGGGCAAGTGATTGTTTTCTCTATTCTTCAGTTTCTTAATATAGTAGCTATTCGATGGAAAAATGTACTCAACTAATATTTATGTCCTAGGAAAATTGCAAGATTCCAAGGATTTAACAATAATCCAGAAGCAGAATGGTCCCTCATTCTTTGAATTTATATCTGATGAATTCCTTTCCCTTTCTCTTTACCTCCTATCTGCCCCCTGAAGGTCTTATGTCAATTAAAACAGACCAAAGTGCAGTTATTTTGTCCTTGTAGGAGAAGGATTTTTATTAATTGCTTTAGGGGAAATAAAGATTCAGTTACACAGTAACTGATAGAAAAGATAATGTGACAACTCCACCCTATAATGCCAAGTAGAAAAATGGATTGTCATTAAATATTAGCTAGTGTATATTTATTTTCACAGCAGGCCTTGAAAAGTGTGATTATCCAGAGGAAGATATCTTAACAGAAGCATGACATATGAGTGACCAGAGAGCTGGCATTTGTGAACTCCTGTGAGAGATAGAGGGTAGCCTATTTCAGTGCAGATAAATGAATTTGTGACAGAGGTCATGATTTGGCAAATTTAGATACTCATTGAATTATATGAATTTAGTGTTTGTCATGAAAAATTATTTTTGACAAAATAGTTCTACAGAGGTGGCATGAACATGTCTTATTTGTTCCTTCCTTACCATACGCATTGCCAGCATTCTACCATAAGCCTTCACCAGCTCCTAACTGTGCTGTTGCACAGGATTCTAATTTTTATCCTTCCAGGCAAATATGTAAATTTTACCCCATGCACGTGTGTGTGTGTGTGTGTGTGTGTGTGTGTGTGTGTGTGTGTGTGTAGAGTGAGAGAGAGGAGAGGAAAGAGGGAACACAAGCTTGCTGTGTCAGATACTGTTCCAAGGTCCAAGTGCTGGAAATATTGCAGTAACTCAAAGTACCAGTGTCTCTCTTAAAGCCTCATGTGAATCGGAAACAGTTTAAAATGAATAAGTAAATAAGCAAGGTAATTTCTACACAGTATGATTTTGTAGAAAGGGAGAGGCTATTTCAGATGGAGAGGTGAGGGGTGGCCATTATGAGTTGATGTGAAGTCTTGGGAAAAGGACGATCCAGTTACGCATTCTACTCTCTCATGTGGTCCTCATCGTGCCTCCAGGATAGGTATATGTCTAGAAACCTTCAGTAATGCCCTACACTTTTTGGATTAATATCCAAGATCTTTACACTGGTTTTCAAGGTTCTTCATAATATGATGTGTTTTATCCAGTGTATCTCATTACCCACTAACCCTAAACTATTTTCCCCTGGTTCTCTGAGCCCCAAGACAGAAGCCATTTCTAGACACTTTAGACTATCCTTCTAAAATGAACCCTGAAACATATGTGTTCTCCTAAAAGGAATTTTCTTTCTTTTTTTTTTTTTATCATACCCTTCCAAATAACATTTATGTAAAGCATTCCATATTATGCCCCTTCAGTGAACTCTTCAATGATTGCCCCAATCTGCCAGAGCCAGGCTTTTATATAGCTGCCATTCATTGTGGCTCTAAATTATGTGCCATCTTTTTTTTTTTTTTTTTAAACCTTCAGATTTACTCAGTTTTGTTTTTTAACACAAACAGTAAGATATACACACATAATAGTAATAATTACCATGACTAAAAGATAAAACAAGAGATCATCAGAGAATTTTTCAGAATTGAATTGAAAAGTGACCTGAGCCCTCATATTGAAAGTCCAAATATCAAGGAGGTAGTTTTTGTTTTTTGAGCTGTTTCGACATGTTTTCTAAATGATTATGCCTCCTTCAAGAGATCCCTATTGGTCTCTTTAAATTTTGTAGACCACTTAATTTTCTATCACCTCGTATTTTCTTAGCATCTTTTAGCTTCTCAAAATCTTGGATCAGACTCTTTTCTATTACGTTATTTTGATCTCTTCATTTTTCCTATTTGGTTTCCTTGGTCCTTTGTGGTTTTCTGGAGGACTTTTCGCTGTTATATGTGACAGACTACATCACAGAAAGAATACTGAATAAATTAGAGTTATTGAAAGGTAGAGCTGGAAGTGTGTGGTAGATATATTTAAATATTTCTCTCTTTTTTAACATCGTTACTGGAGAATTATGTACCATCTTATGCTATTATTCAATTCTTTCCTGAGAATGATTAGAATGGGGGCAGTTTTTGGTGTTGTTTTGTTTTTGTTTGTTTTTGAGTATCAACTATGTGCCAAACATTCTATACCATTTTACTCTTATCTCCACAACAACCCTGAAATGTTAAGTTTTGGGATGCCTATTGTATTGATGAGGAAGTTAAGTCTTGTCTTTGAAATTACTAACACAGGGTCATACCGCCAGGAAGTAGCTGAAGTGGGACTCAATCTGACTTCCCTCTAATTCCAAAGCCTATAATCTTTCCATTACACCAGAACTTCTCTTTGCATTTAAATGGCTTGCTTCTTGATGGGAAATGCATGGCCAACATTTCTTCTGTGTTCTTTACAATCTAACGTATTACTTGGTACACGATAGGTCCTTGATAAATTTGTACAAATTTGTACTTGATAAATTAAACAAAAATATGAAGAAATGCCAGGCTCTCCTTACAAGAAACTGGGAACAGGAGTTGCCTCTGCAAAGTTACAGTGTGAAAGAGAATGCATTTTTCAAGTAATCCTTTCTTCTTCACGTTGATTCTGTACCTGTGGTTCCATCTGGAATGCCCATTGCTTTCTTTTCTGCCTTATGAAATCCCACTTATCCACACCAGTTCAAATGTTACTTTCTCTGTGAAGATTTGAAAATGCCCTCTAGGGAGAGTGTTTGCCATGGGGTTTGTGTTCCCATAGTGCTTTATATATACCACATTTTAGCAATTGTCTGGTTAGAGGCCAAGTATATACAGATATGTTTCTCTCTGTATGTAATGACAACGCCTGCCAACAAATCTAAAGATGAACACCATAAGTTGAACTGTTCTCATATTATACTTTTTGAAGTTGCAGGCAGAAGAATGGACTGTTGTCATTCATTGGTCTAAATTAACTCCCGTGCTGCCAGGATGACTTTCACATCAGGAACAAATTCTTCATTGTGGGAAAGATAAAAAGAAGAGAGTTTCACATCACACATTTTACTTTTGTATACCAGAATTCAAAGTACCTACTACTTATTATTTGTCACATTTCTTGGTACAAATTATAAACAGTAATGTGAGACCTACTATCACATTAAACAGTTAACTTTTCACATACTGATGCACAATCCCTCTTATATTCTTGTTACCATTTCTTTTTATCCTGCTGCTTCTTCCCCTGGGTCTAGACTCTATACACTGTCATTACCTTTTGGTCATAGGCCAACCTCTTGTATCCTCAGTACCTAAGACAGTACATGGTATATAGTAGATGATCAAATAATGCATATTGAATGAAGGAAGGAAGGACATTATTGACATGTTGGTTTCTGGAGAAGAAAGGCTCTTTCCTATTTTCATTCCACATTCAGTCTCTTATTGAGCTTCTAATGAAAATTTCTGCTTCTTCACCTCTTTTCACAATTGAACCAGGGACACCTGGATTCTGTGGTCATTCTGACCCTCATTGAAGAGTCACTTCAAGGTTCACAACTGAAGTGTTTCATTCATTAATGCCATTGGATAAAGGTTGTAGGATCTGGCTTGCAAACTGGACTTGTAGGAATTAGTGGTATATGAGGTAGCTAGGGAAATTAGGGAATCAGGTAGGAAATTATCAATTCTACCCCACTTCAACATTCAAGAATCTATAATATGCCTACAAGTTACTGTAAAGATATTCAAATTCCCTCTCAGGTAATTCAACCTTGGTATTTAAAAATGTTTGGCAATCACATTTGATTCTAAACATAATTGAAAGTGTTCCTAATGTTGCCAATAAGTGGTACTGAGGTTTTCATTTATAGTGTAATACTTTTAATCTTGTTTTTTTAATAGCAGGGGATTAAGTGTTTTTTTTCTTTTGTTGCTAATTTCCCTGAATGCCTGCCAGATGCTACTTTTGTAGGCAGACCTCTTGTTCCTTTGCTTCATCAATTGAATGGAAGTGATTTTTGGCAACCTATATTCTTGCGGCCATATTATGCCAATGAAATGGAGTCCACTTCATACCTCTCACCTTACCGATTGTTTAATAACATGTAAAATTTTAAGAGATAATGGAGTATAGGAAGGGTTAATGGTTTATTTTTCTAAGTAGGGAATATTGCCAAATGTAGAGATGGAAAATTAATGATTTTGCTTTGCTCTTATTTGAATAAAGAGCTTCAGAAATTTCAGCATGCTACCTTTATGGAACTTTTTCATCTCTTTCTTCCTCTTAATCACAATTTAGTTCCAAATGTAGATGAATAAAATCTTGGAATTGGAATGTACACCTTGGAGATTCTGTAGGAGTCTAACCTTCCAACCTGTGCTGGGATTCCATTTACAGTCCTACAAGAACCCATCATCTGGTTGTCCAGCTTCTGTCAGAGCATTTTCAATTTATGTTTTTCCAACCCAGACTATCATGGGATAGAGATTAAGAGAAATAAATCGGCTGTAGAGTCAGCTTTCTTTCTAACTCTGCCGGTTACATAGAGTAAGGTCAAACCCCTCCATGGATCTCAGTATCCTCATGTATAAAATGATAGGGCTGAAATAAAAGCCTTCTAAGGTCCTTTCTAGACTAGCCATCCTATGACTCTTGCTATATAAACACATACACATATTCAAATCTAATAACTATTACCTTAAAAATTAGATTTTTGAACGTATATTTATTAATGTTAGTTTTCTACTGATTTCCTTCAAAATTTCAAGGAAACAACTAATCCACCCCCAATATCATCTCAAATATATACATATAATAATAAGGTCATATTTGAAAATTCCAGCACCTACTTCACGGAACGCTTGACTCTGTTCATGTGCATCATTATTGGTCAAATGGCCCGCCACACAGGAGTAAGGAAGAGTAGAATTAGGAAGAAATATACACAGCTTATATGTTGCACACAGTGATTACAAAAAAGTAAAAAATAACCTGAAGCTAATCACCTGTAACTTGTAATACGAGTAACACAAGGGAGCAGATGGCCTGTGACAGAGCTCTGAAGAAGAAAGAGCTGGAGAAGCCAAGGGAAGAGAAAGAAAATTGAGCTAAATGTGCTAATGAGAAATGCAGATACGTGAGAGCTGAAAAGGACCTTAGGAGATGTTCCTGTCTCCCTCTTTCACGTTGCTGACGTTTTTAAGCTTTTCTTTTAATCACTTTAGTTTGTAGGGAGTAGGCACATAATGCTAAACAATTCTAATTTCTAGATATTTATTTCTAATAAAAACTCAAAATCCACCTTCTTGTCAACTTTACTTCTCTGCCACTAAGCTATTCACTGGAACAACACAAAGATATTCAATATCAATTGCATACAGTATTGAACTTAACATGTGACACCTTAACTGGCATTGCATCATATTTTGGATTTGAACAAGGCAGAGGACAGAGGCAAGTTCCTTGACTTCAGTGGCAACATTAGCTTTTTCAAAAAAAGAAAAAAAAAGCCTCCCTTTTAATTTATACTGAGCACCCTTTATCAAAATACCAAAGTTTACTTTCTTATAAAAAACTATGAATCGCTTAAGACCATTTTCCGTAATATTCCATCTGAATTAAGCTGTGCGTATGGAACAAAACAATGAGTTCGAAGTTCTGAGTATGAGATTAGCTGACAGAAGGTTTTGTTTTAGCGGTTTTAGAGAAAAGAACAAGAGCAGTAAAATCATGTTTTGCCTTGAATTTTCCATGTAAATAATGCATAAGAGAGAGGGAGGGAGGTAAAGGTAAAATAATACAGTGTTTCTATGTTGTGAATCAGCGTTAGGTTAAAGTGTCACTGCATCCAGGTGCCAGGTAGATTTGCAGTGTTGAAAGCATTTCGGGGGGTGAAAACAATATGCACATTAGAAACATCTTCCTACGAAATTTAAGAAAAAAACAGTGAGCAAAAACTGTGGCCTACATTCAGTAGTTCTGAAATGCATTCTAAGATCCACACAGTTGACTTTGACAGTTGATACTCTGTACTCTTTTACTTTAACCGTGAGTGTGGCGGCACAGTGGAAGGTGCTCTGGTGTATATACTCAGTATCTTGAAGTTAAATAACTGGTGCGCTATCCTTTCAGAGCAAGTGATTCATATTTTATAAATAATGAAAAAAAAAAAACCTCCTCAGGAGAAAACCCATTGCTTTGCAACATATGAACTCATCAATAGCCCCAGATGTTTTGCATTCTTAATTACATCAAAATAGCAAGGGGGTGAGCAAAAATTGATTGTTGACCTGCCACAGGAGACCAGGTGGGAGAAGGAATTTGGGAGGAACCAGACCCCAACTATATAAATTATGTAAAAGGTTGCCAAAAATAAAAATGTTCATCTATCACGGAAATGTATGGTAGTTAATAATGCAGTGCTTTGCACTTTTCCAGTGGTAACTACATATTAAAAGAAAATAATTAAACAGATTTTTTTCCTAAGTTGCTGAAAGGTAGCTAGATGTTCTCTTGCCTGAATTCTGGTAAAACTGATAGATTTATTTAGCTTTGGGGATTAAGTAATGTTATACAACAGATTCATTGGAAGCTTTTTTAAAGTTTTAAAGCACAAGCATATTTAAAAGATCGTATAGTCAAGTATTTAATGATGGGAGAACTGGGTTCTATTGTTCCTGTTTTGTCTGTTCTCCCGTGTGAATGTGAGTGGAAGTAACTTTTTTTCTTTCTCTTCCATGCATAGCTATAGATTGTCTAGATGCAAAATATTTAATACTTTCTGAATCTAAAGCTTTATTGTATTCACTCTTTTTAAATGTAATGTTCCTATGTTCTCAACAGATGCTTCTTCTAGCTCAAAGCCACTTCATATGAAAATGGTAAATTAAAAATTCCTTTTCTAGCTACCGAACAGTTACTTCAAGAGAACACAGAGACATTTTGTTTTGTTTTGTTTTTGCAAAGCAAGTTGAAAAATTCTAACCTTGGCCCTAAGGTATTTCATCAAGAGCAGTCTTATGTAAAAGACCTCTTTTCTTTTTTTTTTTTTAAACAAGTTTCTTTTCTTTTAATTTTATTTATTTATTTTGGCTGTGTTGGGTCCTCGTTTCTGTGCGAGGGCTTTCTCTAGTTGCGGCAAGTGGGGGCCACTCTTCATGGCGGTGTGCAGGCCTCTCACTATGGCGGCCTCTCTTGTTGTGGAGCACAGGCTCCAGACGCGCAGGTTCAGTAGTTGTGGCTCACGGGCCTAGTTGCTCCGCGGCATGTGGGACCTTCCCAGACCGCCTCTTGAACCCGTGTCCCCTGCATTGGCAGGCAGATTCTCAACCACTCCGCCACCAGGGAAGCCCTAAAAGACCTCTTTTCTGTTTTCTAAAGTAAGTTTGCCCCTGTGCTCACCCTCCGGCCTTTCTAAATGAGCTGAAAATAATTTGTATGCGGTTCTCTAGTTTTGCTTAACTTCTTGCATTTCATCAGGATCTAGTCCAACTCAGTGGCACTTTTAAGAGAATTAAATTTGGAAAATAACCTTACAGTGTTGGCTCACTCAGAGTGGTGTCAGCATTAAAAGATAGAGCTGACAACGAGCCATACAACATTTCCCTTGTTTCCTTGACCACAGTGATTTGTAACCTTGCCATAAGAATATTTTCTCTGAGTTACTGATGAGAGAAAAACTCACATAAATTCTTTGGTCCATCCATCCTGTTCTTTATGACTTATGAAGGCCTTGCTCAAATCTCACCTAGATTGGCAAGAGGAAACATTTTCCCTAAATATGAAAGATAAAAATAAAATAAATATATACTAGTTAAAAAGAGAGGGGGGAGATAAATTAACCTAACACAGGAACTGCTTGCTTAAGTAGGAGTCAAAAATGTGGAGTCACACTCAACCATTCAGTAACAGATAATTGCTGAAGCAATTAACCTTTATATGAAGAATGGCTCTGTGCCACAATCAGTCATATCAGAAAGACCCACATGGACTGTGGACTATGGAGAATGGTCCTCCTGGTGCCCATCAAAACTTGACATTCATGATTGCTCTCTACTGTGGCAAGAAGCCAGACGGAATTGTGGGGTGTGCTGTCAGAAAGAGATAAATCAGGATTTTAAAATAAACATGCATTCAATACCTTGAATTTATGAACCATCCTACATGTGGAAGTTGCTTGTTTTGTCAGAGATTTTAGTTCCTGGGAGTAGAGATTGGTGGTTGAGTATCTTGCAATAAGGCCCTTTCACCAAGGTACTTGGCAATCTGTGAAGCTATCAGCATTTTAAAAAGTATTTAAACTATCTGCTTCCCTTTCTTCTTCAAGGATGATTGTTTTCATTCAGTCTCAGCTGCTCAAATGTGTAATTCAATACATATTTATTGAGTAACTTCTATATGACAAATTGACAGAAAAGGGAAGAGGCATCTGTGTTACTGGGGCTACTGAGGTCTCTATACTACCCTATCCTGGCATGAATCACATTTCATCATTATTGCTTATTTACGATTGACAATCTTCTCTCATATACAGTAACCTCTATGAGTGCAGGACAGTGTCTCTTTATCTCATCATTGCATTCCCTGAGCCTAACATGGTACCTAGCACTTCAGGCCCTTAATAATTTTTGTGGAATGTCTAGAGGAAGGGAAAACATATGGAAGGAAAGTGGTTCAGGAGACTCACCTACTTAAAATATCTCCTTGTACATTTTTCCTTTTGAGAAGATGTAAATAATCTATGGAAAAATTACAGCTATTGGTCAACTTAGTAGCACTTGAATACTGAATATGAATAACTATCCTCTTGGCCTTTTTGAAATTTCCACCCATTATTTAGTTTTCTCAGTAATTCTATAGGAAAGGCAGGGCTATTAAGAGACTATTTCTCAATGTTAAAATTTGGGGTCAATTACTTTAATTCAAAATTTGCATTAAATATTTTCTTAATTTGATTTGTAGGCTAGCACATACAATGTAAGAGGCAGAAAGAAAAGGAGAGAGAAGAAATCATGATAGCCTCCTTTTCGCTACCTTCTCTCCCTTTTCTCCCTATGGCAGGCACTTTCCTACCATGAGGACTACAACAGCTCACTTCTCCACAAAAGCTAGGGGCTCATTCATGGGTAGATTTTGACCTATAACAAAAAGATTTCATAAACCGACTTCTTCAGAATCCCAAACTATGGTCATCATCAGGTCATTAATAAACAAGCTGACTATTTATTTGGTGGATCCATCAAACACCTACTCCGAGTGCTTCCTGCAAGCCGGGTGCTGGTGACAAAGTGATTGCTGATTCCCTTTCTCAAGCATCTCAAATATTCTTCTGGATTTTGAAGCAAAATTAGAGATATATGCTGTTTCAATTTTTTCCCTTTTGCTCTTTAAAGAAATCACTAGTAGACTTTAATGGCATAACCAATCAGGTTTTTTAAAAAAATTCTTTCCCCAATATATGAAATATTACAGAATTTCATAAAATTTCAGAATGACCAATATATATGGAGAATAAGCTTGGAGGTACCAGTTGTTATCAATCATGAAAATTATTTCTTTAATAGTTCTTAGAAGAACTCAATCATGCAATTCTTCTTCTCGGGAGAACATTAGACTTAAGATATTTGAGACTGCATCGTCCAGTTATCTCGTTTAAGGCTCAGGGTATCTGATGCTGAAAGAGATCTGTGTCCTTCCCCATGGCACCTAGGACATAAATGACCAAAGACCTATATCTCTTGAGTTCCACGTAGTATTTAAAGAGGCTAGAATGCCATTTAGGAAACTATGATGCAGGCCATTCATTCTAAGGATCCAGAAACTAAGTGCAGATGTTTCCACTATTCTTTGGGCTGTGAAACCTGGC
This sequence comes from Leucopleurus acutus, assembly GCF_964270905.1. Classification (NCBI taxonomy): domain Eukaryota; kingdom Metazoa; phylum Chordata; class Mammalia; order Artiodactyla; family Delphinidae; genus Leucopleurus; species Leucopleurus acutus. The sequence goes on along the minus strand of NC_139150.1, from coordinate 76,535,514 downwards.
ACACACAGTAGTGATATACATGAATGGAAATGATTCCTGTCTGAAGGAACTAAGCCACTGCTTCCTCAAAATCAAGTGATGGTACAGCTGTGTAATGCTGGGAAGCAACAACCCAATTAACATGTTTGTTCCCAGATGTACGATAAAAGCGTTCACAAATAATTGGCTTAGTCACACTTTACTCCTGTGTGGTCTTGAAATGCAAAACACATAAAGAGCAAAGGTTAAGATCCAGTGGCTTCATTTTGAATGAATATACACAGCTGTTATACATAGGGGAAACATTAATTTTCCTTTTTTTATTCATTTTATTTGAAACCCCACAGTTTTGTCGATTCTTTCCCGAGTTTAAGTTTGAATTTTGCAATGCTCCATGTTATAATTTGGATATTCCTGAAAATAGAGTTTATTTCGGCTCTTTATCACTGCATATTAGATCGCAGATTAACTCTGCACCCTCTGCGGATTTAGCAGAAATGCAGTCATTCAATCTGTAGTCTGGTTTTAGTGACCTCTAGGAAACTTTAATTGTTCTGCTTTATTTTACTTTAGAGTTACTGAACTCTGAACATTTGTCTTTTTAAACTTACACGTCAATATCACTTATAAATCAAGGAAATACACCATTCTCATTTTTCTATAATATATATGTGTGTGTGTATGTGTATATATATATATATATATATAATGCCTATATATGTGTGTGTATGTATAGGAAGAAATCCTAATTTTTGCTCTGGAAACAAGCATGATATTTTTGTGGCGTACCTCCTGTCATTTGGCCAAACAAATTCAACTAACAAAAAATACAATATGTGTATTTCATTTCAGGAGGAATCCACCTTTTTTTTCTGTTCAGAAAATTGTTTTAGGAAGACTTATCCAAACTTATTCCACCATAGTTTAGATATTTATGTTGTATAGAAAACCTTTATGAGAAAAGGAAGTTGTTCTTGCTATACAGCTCATATATTCTATTATCAAAATAAACATAGAAAGAGCAAGCCCACAGCTACTTAAAATGTTTTAAGATTTGGCTTTACAAAAAGTAAGATAATATATATTAAATTAAATTATATATGTATAAATAAACTGAAGTGATATTTGGTTCACACACATAAAATTTCTTTTAACCTGTTGAGAAGTTTAAGCTCACTTATATTTACAAAAGTATCCATTACATGGTTATTATATCATTTCGTAATTTTTAAGATAAACTGAGTTTTCTTTTAAATAAATAATTATCCGTAGATTTGCACCCAGATATAGTCTGAGTTCCACAGGATTCTTGATGACTGAAAAACATCTACATTTAACATAAGGCGCTTTTCATTTCTTCATATTTGACCCTCTCCCTAGTTAAATTGCTCTCTCTATATTCCCCTCCAGAATCCAGTTTTGGTACTTCAAGGATTTGCCATGGGTTTTCATTGAGAACAAAATATCATCTTACTATTTGACCAAACAGTGAATAATCAATAATATTGTGTAAATATGTGCATGAATAATGGATAAACTTAAAAGCTTGGAGATGCAGGCTTCTGGCAGTGGGATTTGGAAGGAATTAATTGGTGTGCATCCCACCATTAAATAGGAAAATGTTGAAATTTCACCACATTAGCAGCAAAAATCATCATCATCATCATCACACTGATCTCTCTTTTCCTGTATTAACAATGCACAGTATCCCCTCATCCTATACAAATAGCTGTCCTTCAAATACTACATCTTTGTATGTAGGTCGGTTTTGTTGCTTTATACTTATGTTTAACATAACTGAGCATTCAACTTTTTTATCACTATCACTATTATTATTATTATTATTATTATTATAGCATTTGCTCACTCCTCTCTGAAGGCAGCCTGATATTGTGGAAGGAGTTTAAAAACAAAAGGTTTGAATCCCAGCTCCATTTCAGTGACGTGCCATTGTGAGTGAGTTGGATTAAAAAGGTCCGAGTTTACCTTATAGATTAATAGTACTCCCATCGTAAGCATATTACTTAACTATTTAAGCCTCAGAACTCGTCCTTGACTATTTGTATTTATCTCTGTGGCATGCAGTTTTGAAGTCAGCTTTTTATACAGTATCATCTGGCAGAGTATCATACAGGATACTGTATACTTTTATACAGTATCATCTGGCCAGTATACTTCTGCCTAGCTTACAAAGCCTATCACTCCTAAGCAAGAACGGGCATATAGTACTGTCTAAAAAAATGAGAGTTAAAGAAAATGCAAGCCGTAGAAGAAATAGGGTATGCTTTCAGTTCCAATGGACGATTTTCAAGGGCCATTTAGTAATACCAATAACTGCCTGGAGCATGGTTTCCCATTCATTTCCTAAAGAATTGCTAAACTGTGGTCTCATTTTACTGCTTATTCATGTGTGCTCATAAGTAGCCCAAAGTGATGCTGATGTTACATACATGCAACTGGTCTTCAGTGGATAGCTACAGAGTTTCTTGCCTGAGAGGACTGATTTTCAAAAGGGGTTCAACTAATAGTAAAGATGTCAGAAGGAAGAAGCCAGAGAACTGCTCAGGCAGTGCCTCCAGAGGCATGTCTCTATGAATGCATTCCTTGAGACAGGGATCCGACTGGATTTTACAGGATGAGGAGCTGGATTTTACCAGTTACTCAAAGGAGACCAAAACAAGGTTACTTACAATAATCAACCTTACAAGGCAAGGTGTATAAACCAGCTGCCGATTTATTATTATTGTTAAAAAAAAGAAATGACGGGCCCAAAATGGAGTCACTTGGGCTAAGTCCCACATTAGTGAACTAAGACCTAATACCTAAGGTAGTTAACAATTGTAGCCTCTCCCAGGAATGTGACCTTTAACTAGTCAGTCTGGAATTACCCGGTCAACACTAGTGAGGTAATCTGCCTGATATATCCTGACCTTTCCCCAAAGGAAGATGACCTTGCCTGAAACAATTAACTCTTTGCTAGAATAACTTCCTTGCCCTACCTCCTTTTGCTTATAAAAGTCTTCTATTTTGTACAGCTCCTTGGAGCTCCTTTCGATTTGCTACATGAGATGCTGCCCGATTATGAATCGTTGAATACAGGCAATTAGCTCTTCAAATGTACTCAGTTGAATTTTGTGTCTTAACTTACAGATGAGCTATAGTGATTCCCCATTTGTTATTCAGGCACTTCCTTTCTCATATCTAGATATTTGAGAAAATAAATTGTTAATTCATTTTCCCATTTATTCAACACATATTCAATGAGTGTCTGTAGGGTACTGTGCTAGGTATAAATTGTAATAGTTAACAAGGTAGATAAAATCCCTGCCTTCCTAGAGCATTCAGTTCTTTCAGAACTATAGATAAGTAAGAATATTATGCCAATAAAACGTGAAAAATACTCTGATAAGTATAAATGTAAGGTTTTGCCAAACTATTCATAGTTACTAAAGAGATCTGTACCTAGATATATCCTAGAGAAATTTCTGAATTCTAAAGATTAAAGCTAATAGTAATGATAATAATAAGGTATTCTAATAGGTGATCTCTTCTAAATGCTTGCTACTAACTGCTTTAAACACATCATAGCACTGAACTTCACAACTTTCCAAATGTTAGGTACTGTTATTATTACCATTTTATTGATGAGAAAATTAAGGATTAAAGAGATTAAGTAAGTTCCCTTGGGTCCCACAACTTCTAAGTGGCTTTTTATTTAGTGAGGCACTAAATAATGTCTGGGTGATTCCGCACCTCATACTTTTTGATGTATGTGCTACCTGCCCTCACAAAAAAGAAAAACACAGAGAGAAAAGGGGGGAGGTCTCAGTCACAGAAAGAGATAGCCAGACCAGCATCAGATATCCTATCTGTGATAGTAAATGCTAGAAGGTAATTGATCAATGTTGGAAGAGATTTTAGCACCATTTCTCTTAATGCAGATTATTTCTACCAAAATGTGTTTTTTTCACTTGATATTTATTCTCATTGATTTTAACTCATGAGGCTGATCCTTTAATGAACTGGTGCTCATTTGCAGGATCTTTCTACAGAACTATATTAGCTGACCCCAGGAAAAGAGGGGGAATTTTCAATGTGCAAATCAAAGGAGAATAAGTCTCAGAGTGTTTCCTTTGAAGGTGAGACCAATGGGTAGTTAGGCAATTTGTAAGACTTAACGATAAGATCAGGTTGATAGCTAATGAATGGCCTTAAAAGCTGGCTAATGAGAACAGTTGATCCTTGTCTATGACTAAATCAATGTCTTTTAGTTTTTCCATTAAGCTAGTATGATTTTGAATACACAAAACCAGAGTAAAGCGGAGTGAAGCTAATGGCAGAGATTCTATCCTTTGATCTAACAATGACTTCTATAAACATCTACCAATTCTTCCTTATAAAATTCATGAAAGAAATGACAATCGCAAAGAAATGACAATCACATTTCTCTCTTCCCCATATGTCCTATTTTCTCTTATGCCATACAATATATCAACATGTGTGTATTTGCATAAATCATGTATAATTTATGCCAGTATCTCTTGATAAAAATGTATGGTTTACAGAGAATTTTCCTAACTTATCATTCATTTTGTTATTCAATTACGTCTGATTCGACACATAATGAAAGCCTACAGTGTGGAATTCTAGGAAAACAGGGTAACAATGGAAGCATACTTTTGTATTTTATCAAATCCCCATATTAAATGATAGAGTGACTAGATAGCAAAAGCAAGAATCTGTGGATAACATTTACAAGGGAGTTACAAGCAGGTGTGGATAAGATACCAGTAGCCACAAGATGTGTATGGTATGAGCATCTGTGCAGCAAGAAGTAGAGAGAACCAGTGGGAAGACTGAAGACCTATAATAGGAGAACCCCCAGAGAGTCGTAGGTACTACCTGGAAGGGACAGTGGATCAATCTGAGAATAGCTGCTAAAAAAAAAAAAAAAAGAAAAGAAATGGGGTTTTACCCACTCCAATCGCAAGTGAGTGCAAGTGGCACACAGTAAGATGCTCTGGAGGGACTGGAATGATTTAGATTTAGTGAACTCTCAAAACTGAACAGTCAGAGCGCTCTTCAGCAGTGCCCCACACTGAGAAGAAACTTCTGGGAGTGGAATCAACACAGAACTGGACAGAAACAGTGGAGTTAAAAAGAAAAATGTCTAGCTGAAAGTCAGGAGGTAGAACTATAAATTTCAGAAAGCAAGCCACCATATGTGTCACACTACTCAAATACAACAGAAGAGGGAGCTCTGTGAAGTTAGGAAATCATTCTAGAGTAAGCTTCCTCCTAAAAGTTTTAAGGAAACTAACATAAAAATGAGCAACAGAAAAGTAATGAGGGCAAAAGTAATGAGCAACAGAATATTAATGTACAAAATTAAAATTATATTAAAAATTAGAATTATATTTTATTAAAAATTAGAAAAAGGTGCAGAAGAACATCCTTTTAGAAAATTAGAGGTCAAAAAAGATTAAAGATAGGAAAAGAAGATTTATTCTACAGATGATAGGAATGCCTGAAAAGTGAACCAAAACAGAAGGAAATGCATAAATTATAAGCATTATAATTCAAGAAAATGTTGGGAAAAAAACCTTGAAGATATATATTTAAATAATAGGCTTTGTCCCTGAAAATTATGATCTTGTATATCCAAAATCAAAATTTTCTAATAAAAGTATGAAGTTTAAAAGTTAAAATTTCTTTGGGCATCTAGGGAAAAAAAAGCATATGACTTAAAGGGAAAATTAAATTGGATTGCTATCAAAATTTTTAACAGCAAAGGTTTCTTACCAAAAAAAATGTAGAGTAACATTTAAAATATTCAGGGAAATAAAGATGTGAGCCAAAGATATTTTATCCAGTAAAACTTATGTTCAAGTATAAAAGTCATAAAAAATATTTATCAAAATGTAAGAACTAAGGGAATATTTCTTACTGAGGTCTTCCTGAAGAATCTACTGGAGGAAAGCTTCATGTAAGCAAAATGCCCAAAGAAAGACTGATATTAAGAAGTAGTGGTGGTGGTGGTGGTGGTGTGATAAATTGGGAGATTGGGAGAGTATACAAGAGATAACTAATAAGAACCTGCTGTATAAAAAAGTAAAATTCAAAAAGTCAAAAAAACAAATAAATAAAGTTATTATAGGGACTTCCCTGGTGATCCAGTCGTAAAGAATCTGCCTTCCAATTCAGGGGACACAGGTTTGATCCCTGGTCAGGGAGCTAAGATCCCACAGGCCGCAGGGCAACTAAGCCTGTGCCCCACAACTACTGAGCCCATGTGCCCTGGAGCCTGCAGAACACAACTAGAGAGAAGCCCACACACCACAACGAAGAGCCCACGTGCCACAATGAAAGATCCTGCATGCTTCAGTGAAGATCTTGTGTCTCGCAGCTAAGACCCAATGCAGACAAAAATAAAATAAATAAATAATTAAAAAAAAATAATTTATTATTAAAAAAAGTAGTGGTGAACATTAAATATATACTTACCTATAGAACTAAGATTAAATTATAACTAAAAGAGGGCTTCCCTGGTGGTGCTGTGGTTAAGAACCCACCTGCCGATGCAGGGGACATGGGATCAAGCCCTGGTCCGGGAAGATCCCACATGCCACGGAGCAATTAAGCCCGTGTGCCACAACTACTGAGCCTGCGCTCTAGAGCCCCGAGCCACAACTACTGAAGCCCACCTGCCTAGAGCCCGTGCTCCGCAACAAGAGAGGCCACGGCAATGAGAAGCCTGTGCACTGCAATGAAGAGTAGCCCCCGCTTGCCACAACTAGAGAAAGCCCGCGGGCAGCAACAAAGACCCAATGCAGCCAAAAGTAATAAATAAATAAATTTTAAAAATTATAACTAAAAGAGAGTGAACACATATTTATGGCTGTATATTTGACAATGTAGATATAGAACAACCATTAAATTTTTAAAAAATAGGGAGAATAGGGATAACATATACCAAAAATAACTCTGTTCAAGATTAAATTGGTGATGATAGTATTGTGACATTCACACTACTATTTGTATACTATAGGATAAAACAAATGACAAACTATAGACTACTCTAATTCTATCCCCGTGTCTTTGAAAGCATTTTCATTGTGGAAAAAATGAGTTACATGTGTACTGTTAACTACCACATATGCGTTCTGTGTATAGTATTGGATAGAGCAAATGAGAAATTATGGGATATTCCAGTTCTGTCATGTCATGTACATACGGGAATCAAGATTCTCAGTGTAGAAAAAGATACAGATATAATATAGAAAAAGTTCAGTAAAGTCGTGTACTTAAATTGGAAATACCAGAATAAACTCATGAGATGACTTATATTTAAAAATTAAATGTGTATATGAACACATATACATGTATTGTGTGTATGTGTGTATTTCTCAGTCTGTCTACCAAACAGGTTTAGATATAATGACAACCCCCTAGTAATCATCCTTACTGCTCAGTTTCGCAGGCTTGAAATGCCATTTCCCGCTAAAAGAAACCAGTGCTTCCTGGGGAGCAGTTGATCCTGGGTCTGGGGCAGAAAATGCAGAAGATAAGTGTGGAACATCCTGCCACATCAGACAGCAAGGAACCTATCAACACTCTAAAGATAATGTCAAGAGGACCCAGGAACCAATTTAGAGATAGAACAACTTGGGCTTCGATTAAGATATCAATTTCATTGTATTAAAACCTATACAATATGTTGAAATTCATGAGTTCAGAATTTTAAAAAGCCAATCAGTTACCTTTTCAGGATGAGAGGGGACCAGTTCATTTTCTTGTAAACTAGCAAATAACAAGAAAATGTCGAACACTTATTTTCCTCTTCCCATATTTTTATAACTCTGGGTAGCTAAAAAAGGATTGCTTCTCTTTATAAGAAAAATGTCTCCTTATAAAATCATATCAGTTAGTAAATTAAAACAAAATGATAGAATGCAAATATTTTGCCCTTCCAGTGAATAAATGAATCTGCAATGAGCATCAATGGCTGTTAACATCACAAAAGGAGAGAAAACTAGGCCTTATCTGCTTCCTGATTAAAGAAATGACCCCATCTTCATTCTTGTCAAAGGAATTAAGCTTGAGTCTGATCAAGCAAGAAATACAATAGACATAGAGCATGTTAAAGAGTTTATAATATTTTTTAAAAAATCCAGACTGTGGGAAAACCTGCAGGTTAAATGGCCTTTATTTTTTAACAGAAACCTGTAAGAAAGAGATGGAGGGGACAACTATAGATTACAAGAAACCTAAAAGACATACTTTTTTTTTAAATGGGCGAGATGAACCTGTAATGTCTAAGGATGCATACTTGGGTGATAAAAAGCAGAAAGGAGATCTAGGAAGGAGTTACTATAAAGGTTAGCACAGTGGTTATTTTTGAAAGAGAAGGCTGTGATTGGAATGAGGTATCCAGAAGGGGTTACTGGAGAGACTGACCTTTGTATATTTATGTAACAAAATAAACTGTGGAGTAGATAATGTTATCTTCTCTTTAAAGATGGAGATACTGTGATCTCTTGGCAATTACAAACCAAGTGAAATTGGAATTTAACATTTAGCCCTTTACTCTCCCAGAAACAACCTTCCCTCTTTCCCTCTCTCCCTCCCTCCCTCTCTCCCTCCCACCCTCCCTCCCTTCCTTCCTTCCCTTCCTTCCTTCCTTCCTTCCTTCCTTCCTTCCTTCCTTCCTTCCTTCCTTCCTTCCTTCCTTCCTTCCTTCCTTTTCTGTCTTCCTTACTTTCTCTTTTTTGGTGGTTTAGCTGTCTTTACAAATGCATCCCCGTGACACTAAAATCATAATAGTTTCGTCTACTGGGGTATAGTTAAAAATAGGACAATTAAAACACAAATACAATATGAAAGGCTATTAAAAATTTTTTTATGCTTTTGTCTACCCCAGTTTAGGGAAGTTAACTTTGTTTGGTGTTTCTAAGTTCTCTTCCTAGACTTTGGAAAGCAGGAATTCCATTAACTGACATGTTGGGGAAATAGAATTTAAAAAATCTTCCAACTCAGATATTCTTTCCACAAAGGTAGAGAGAAGAAAAAGAAAACAGTTTTATTACTGAATAAGCATTAAACCAGAGTGTGATGCACATCACAGGCAATCCTCCAAGAGACTGCAAAGACAAAGAAATCTCATCCTTTTAGACAGCCAAGCAGATAGTACATTACATGCATGTTTTGAAGTTAAACCATAACTAGTCCTCAAGTAAGAGGACTTGACAGCACAATGTGTCATCCTGACTTAACCTGGTAATTGGAGTGACCATCTGTGTTAGCTTAATTGGATTTATCCAGGGGGAGGAACCTGTCCTATACCTTTATAGGTATAAGGAGATAATTTGACAATTTAGAGCAAGGCACCAACCAAAGGTAGGCTCCTACCCTCCCCCAGAAACTGGCAGACAACGGTGCTATCTCCCTTGATATTTACATTTCAAACAAATGGCTCTCTGATCTTTGGGGAAAACATTCCTGGGTTATAAAGCTGCCAAGAGGCCTATCTAGTTTTCAAAACAATTGATATACAATTAAAGTACTTATAATTAGAACATTTTCTAAAGTAAATGCCCAAAGCCAAAAAGGGGAGGGAAATCTCTTCCTGTATTTTCTTTTTGTTTTTTTTAAACAAGATGTTGGGGGTAGGAGTTTATTAATTAATTAATTTATTTTTGCTGTGTTGGGTCTTCGTTTCTGTGCGAGGGCTTTGTCTAGTTGTGGCAAGCGGGGGCCAACTTTTCATCGCGGTGCGCCGGCCTCTCACTATCGCGGCCTCTCTTGTTGCCGAGCACAGGCTCCAGACTCGTAGGCTCAGTAGTTGTGGCGAACGGGCCTAGTTGCTCTGCGGCATGTGGGATTCTCCCAAACCAGGACTTGAACCCGTGTCCCCTGCATTAGCAGGCAGATTCTCAACCACTGCGCCACCAGGGAAGCCCTCTTCCTGTATTTTCAACGGGAAGAATTAAGCCTCTTAGTTTTAATTTGTATTTGTCCTTACTCATGTAAGAATATCACTGTAAGAGGTTAATTTTTTAAGGATATCACAAAAAGAGGTCATTTTTCTTATTTTCCTTTGACCAGAGTAAGCCCCATCATAGTATCTTCTACACACCATCAGAAGTGGAATTTATATAATTCTGAAGAGATGGTTATTTTCTTACGTGTGTGTGTGTGTGTGTGTGTGTGTGTGTGCATATATATATATATATGTATTTTTCCCCAACATGAGCCTGCCCTTTTCCCTTTTAAACTTTAAACTCCTCAAGGGCAAGGATCCTGTGGACTTTTCCCTCTGTATCTCCTCAGGTATCTAGTGTAGCCTTTTCATGCCCAGTGGGCACTGAATAGCAGTTATTCAGCCACCTGGTGAAATGGTTGTTATCTGGATTGGGTGCTAGGCTGCTGCTATAAATAGAGACACTTTTGCTTGAGAAATATCTAAAACCTATTTCCCCTGTCGTTTTCTTTTTCCTATGTTGAAACCAAATACATCGTAGGACTCATTTATCTTTTTTTTCAAAGAATGTTTCTGTATGAAGTTTTGATACATTAATGGAAAATTGAATAAGGCTTTTAGGGGAAAGACACATCACCTAAAGTTTTTTGATGTGAAGTCTCTTAATTGAAAATCTTGTGTCCCTGTCTCCGTCTGAGAAAAGATACCTATGAATAAGCCTCAGTGATGGCCGATGGCTGGGATGGCTTGGTTAGACCAAACATTTTCAATAATTTGTTGAACAGATTCAGGATAGAGTAAACTGGGTCTGGGGCAGACCCTGTGGAAGGCTCCACTTGACTCATCCATAGGAGGAGTATTAGGCTTATTATTTATTACTTTTTAAGGTGCTTATTTTAAATAATTATTATCCAAATGTTTGCTTTGTTAAAAGAAATAATCTATTTTGATCCTGCTTATGCTCAGTATCTGTACCATAAATTGGATTCTGTCTTCCAGAAACAAAAATATTTCTATCGGGATTTTATTACTGATCAAGAACACTTATGCCATTGTTATTAGAATTATCTATACAGTAAGCTCCTTAGGGCAGCTTATACTGCCTTATTCATTTGTATAACCTAGCACCAGACAAACTTTAAACAAACGTCTTGAATTTATCAGTGTAAGGTGGATGATGGTGTTTATTAGATGGAATAGCAATTCTTAAAGTGGAATCTGAGCCCATGTTTTTCCCCCCTCCAATTTTTCTCCTGTGTCTTTGGATAATTCAGATTATTAAAGGAAGCAACATTTTTCTCCACTGTGAAATCCAGGCAGGGCCACCAGAAAACAACCAGGACTCTTAACTCAGTGGCACTCTAGCCTCATGGCTATGGGATATTCTCCTTTGCTCACCTTGCCTGGCTGTTCTATAAGCCACGGACATTTTACGGACAGTATTCCCTTCAGTGATCTACCCAGGAGCCCTGCTTGTCCTCTACCTCCTGCTCTTTTCTCTGCTTTCTATAAAGTTACAGAGGACAGCTTTTACTATGTTCAAAATGTCTCCTCTACAGTTTCCATCTTCCTTGATACAATATCCAAGGAGCAGCTGGGAGCAGAAAGATTTAAAGCAATCAATCACAATAATACTCATAGAGTCTCTCCCCTAGTATTTGACGTTTTGTTGACAAGCTATCAGAGCACTTCACACTTGACTGGTAAGCCATGAAAACGATTGCTGGGTCACTAACAGGAACTGGAAAAAAAAAAAAGTCCTTCTAAAACAACACCCTAAAAATTGCTAAAGTCATAGCATTCTGAAATAAATGCAAGATTTTTTGATGGTACTCATGGAAGTTATACAATGCTCTGTAAAGGCAGCAACTACGAGGTAAAGAGTAAAATATTTCTTAGATTTGGGGGCAGTCTTGATTTCAGGTGAACAATCACATCCGTAAATCATTTAAGGCTTCCTTGGCACCTCACTATATTAGCAGTTAGTAGATAGATCCAGTAAAGAAGCATTTTTGCATAAATAAAAGTTAATGAAACCATCTACTTTGGTGACCATATTTCCTGGGTGGCACATAAATACAGCATTAAATTATAAGAAAATAGAGGCTCAGGAAAAGGGTGATTTACCATTTTAAGATGCACTCTGTAATTTCCTGAAACCATGCAGATGGTGAGGAGGGAACAGCAGAGGAGAAATGCAGGGGACCAGGATATTAACAAGAGGATATGCATTGTTGGGGACTTCCCTGGAGGTCCAGTGGTTAGGGTACTGTGCTTCCACTGCAGGGGCACAGGTTTGATCCCTGGTCAGGGAACTAAGATCCACATGCCTAGCGGCTCGGCCAAAAAAATAAAATAAAAAAATTTTTAAAGATAACAATAATCAAAGAAAGAAAAGAAAAAGAGAATATGCATTGCTTAAAACATTTCCCACGGTGTTGCTCAGAGGGTGGATGACAGTTGTAGACCTAGGTGGCTAAGGGTAAATCCCACACCACCACATTGCATTGGTTAAGTAATGGTGTTTATGAGGGAAATGTACAAACCAGAGCCAGTAGGAAAAGGCACAAGTACCATATGCTCTCATCCTTTCAGGTAGAACCATTGGGACTGAAGTGAAGTTGCTGCAGCCACCAGTGGTTTACTCTCGGGGGAAGTTTTGTGATCCATCTGCTTTAAAGGGCAAACGTGTGAGCATTGTAATCTGGCGCCCAGGGCAAAAGGTGACCTGGGTTCCAGAAAGCTGGGGTTTGGATGCCACATTGTATAGGAGCTGCCTGAGAAAGTCCATAAACCCGGAGAGGTTGGGGTTCTCAGGAGATTGTAGTCTCTTCTGCCTTGAGAAGGTGGCCGCTTTTGTGTGGGAAGCTGCGTTCAGTTGCAGCTCCCCCCAAACTAGAGAGGACGTTAGAGATCCTAGCTAGCTGCTTATCTGAGCAAACCAGAGTGCTACCAGAATTATCTATATGGATAACAGCATCAAAATGGGCTAATTGGAGAGCAGCCTCATACAGAACAGAGGATCTCAATGAAGCAATTAACAAATATTTAAAGAATACTAACTATAGACTGGGCTTTATATTCCTTCATTTAGTTTTTAAAAGACTGCATTTTACAGATGGGGAAACAGCTGTTTTAGAGAGGTTAAGTGGCACACCACAGTTTGAATACAAAAACTGATGTGTTCTATGTTGTACAATCCTGGCTTCCAAACTAGTGAGCTTTCTGATGTAAAAGTCTCCTTCCATAGCTGTGAAATTGTAGGAGTTTAAAGAGATGGAGCTCTGAGAAGAATTCAGGGGTGGTTGTAAAAATGGAATTAATTAAAAACAGAACTCTGAGAAGAATCAAAGTCATACTATCAAAATGGAGATCTGAGCCATACGTACTATGCTAAGTTTGATTTAAATTAGGGAAAAAATGAAACTATAATTTAAGTGTATATGTCTGTGTTGGCTGGAGATTCCCCAAACCTTCACAAGAACATGCTCAACACAGAATTTACAGAGATTTTAAATAAACTGATTAAAGCTAAATAAAGTCACCTTAGAAATCATTATCACCACCATTGGATTTATACTCTATTATAAATACAAGCTATAAATCACAGGAAGCTCAGCTCGATGCTCTGTGACAACCTAGATGGGTGGGATGGTGGGGGAGGGAGGTCCAAGAGGGAGGGGATATATGTATACATATAGCTGATTCACTTCATTGTACAGCAGAAACTAACACAACATTGTAAAGCAATTATACTCCAAATAAAAAAAATCATTATTATAACTACAGTTGTTAAATCACTTTATGGTTTGTACATGCCTTATCTCATCTCTGGGGTAGTTACACTTTTTTTTTTTTTTTTTTAAGGGATGAGAAAACTAAAGTTTAGGGCGTTTAGGTGATTTGTCCAATATACTGAGAGCCAGATATAAGCCAAGAGAGTTTGTCCCCACATGTGTAGCTCATTTTCAGAAATCACAAACAACTTTGGCAATGTTGTTTCATACAGCCTAGGACATGTCTAAAATGTTTGGCAAAGCAGTTTTTTTATATTCCAGTTATATGGTGGGTAAAGTGATTTCAAGGTCATATTATGTTTCCAAATGAGTTACATACTTGAGAATTTATCCTTATTATACACAATATTCTAGTTCTTGTCATTATGGTTCCTACTCCATTCTTATTAAGAATATATTAGAACTAAATCTGCCTTTTATACTCCTGATAATCAAGACATTTCAAAGGCATTTTTAAAGTACTGACTTAGGTAATTGTCAAGGTCTATGAGGTTGCTATTATGGTCAGAAATAGCTGTGGGCAGTACAACTTCGTTGCAGATGTATAGGAGAGATATGTAGGAATATTAAGGTGATGTCCTTCTCCATTTTCCTCTATTGAAAAGGATTTGTGGATCTTAAACTCTAAGTAGCTGATAATACAAAGGGACAGTGTTAGTTTAACATCACCCAGAGGCCATGGTGACATCTTCAGTGAAATAGCACTATTTCTGCCTTCCTGTAAAATGCCCCTCTCTCAGGCTTGGCAGAGAACCAGAAAACATTCATGGATTTAGACTGGCAGAGAAGGATCAGTAACTTGTACTGACATCATGATTGTAAAAGCCACTCATTTTTATAACTTTGTATAAAAGGTCATTCATAAACTGTTTATCATATTTTGTTTCTTTTAATCCATACGTTAATCCTGCAAGGAAAATGTTGTCCCATGTATTATTTAGAAGGAACAACAAAGGCCCAGAGATGTTAAGTGGTTTGCTCAAAGCCACAGAGCTAGGAAATGAAAAAAGTTTGGGATCAATTTGTGTCTTCTGAGCCTACAGGCTATGTTCTTTGTACTATTCTGTTCTGATTCATAATGAATAATTTATTTGTACTTAAAGCTACTTCAACATATTTAAAATATCAGCATAAAGTTTAACATTCTGTGGTTTATTGTACTGAAGAGCAGAGAAGTCCGTTTGATATGACTACATGATTTGCCTTAAATAATTTACAGTATTTGTTTTGTTGTTAAAATTCTAGGGATATTTCTAAAGACATTTTTCCACTCTTCTTAAAGACTCAGAATTAATGTTTATACTTGCCACTAACATAGATTTAATGTTATAGACTATATATCAAAACAATTCTCTTTGTACTAAAACAACTACCTATAAAAAATAAATAGATGACAGGCTTAGAACGCTAATCTCTGTTTTCTAATGATGTTCCCAAGCTATGCAAATGATAGCAATCACCTGGGGTGCTCATTAAACATAGAGCTTCTCTAGGACCCTGTCCTGTAGATTTGGATTTGAATGGGGCTCCAGAATTTATGTTTCTACCAAGTACCTTCGGGAATTCTTCTCATCATGGAATTTTGGGAAACACTATGCCATATCAACTTTGGAACGATTTCTATTCAGAGAAAAGCTACAATTTTAGCACCAGACACGTCTGTATTCCAGCCCAAGCTCTAACACTTACCAGATGAGTGACTTTTGGCAAGATGTTTATATAGATGAACAATTTCTTCATTCGTAAAGTGTGAATAATAACACCCTCTTGGAAGAATGGAGAATTAAATGAAAGAAGCACCTAGAATAACGTTCAGTAAAGCAATACACAGCAGATACTTAGTCAATACTTGTTTCTTTTCCTTCCTCGTAGTGTATTAGAATAGTTGGGAAATACTCTGAAAGGAAATATAGGCACCTAGCTTCAGTAGGGAACATTTCATTAAAATATAGTGCGTGCACACACGTGCGTGTGTGTTGTATGTTCTTGTTTAATAAAAGTTAAAGTGGGAAAGATCAAAATTTGTACAAAATTTCTTTGTGCAAAGAAATTATTAGAGTGCAGAAGTGTTTTGTTCTTGAATTTTACTCTCAGATAGTACTAATTTCTCTTGCACAGAATGTTTATTAAGTGCTAGGTGTTATATACGCTCGTCATCTCTTTAACTCGGATGACACCCCCATGAAGTATTCTCTTCCTTACTTGCCTGTATATATGCCAGGGCACAGGGGGGCAAAGTTCACTGCAAAGTTTACCTCCTAGTGACACAGCCAGGATTTGGACCTTGCTCTCTTTGATTCAAAAGCAAGTGCTCCTAGCCTGTAAGATGTTCTCTTTCCAGTGTCCTTGTCCCCTTTCCATTCCTGACCCTAAATTTACTTCCTTATTTAGGATTAGTTAAATACAAAGAGCAATAAAGAAATTGAAAGCTTCCCCCATGGCCCCTCAGTCCTCAGGTATGTTGTAGCATATTCTTGGAGTTGTAAGCAACTTGGGCTTAATTGCCACGTTCCATGCTAGCTGCTCTAATTTAGGGCGCGATCTTTCTCTGAGGACCGGCTCTGAAGAGAGTAGTGCATTTGTCTCCTTGATTATGCCTTCACATTTTGCAACCTTGTCTTATCACTGTCCTTTTCTCAGTGAGGAGGTAAGAGCTGGATGAATGGAATACCTTTCTCTGAAGATTAAATGAAAAGATACTGTTCTATTTTAAGTCAAAAGAAGATTTTAGAGAAGCCCTGAGGTGCTAAGCAACACTGTAGCTCCAGATCAAGGGCACCTTGCTTCCCAGAGTTACTTCTCCGGGGCTTACTCCTACATTGCAAATGTAGGCCTATAAGGACTTCCCCAAATCCCTCCCAAATTGTTCACCTGGAGCTTTGTGTGAGTTATCTCCTTTTGAGCTACGGGACAGGAAAGCTTTCCAGATGATTGTACTGTGAATCATCAGGCGTCTCCAGATCAGAGCCTCTCCTTCCCACTGATACCCCGTATGACCTGGAAGTGTTAACAGTGTGTCGCATTCACTGGGTACCTACTGTGTGCCAGACACAGTGACCTTTCCCAGGGAGAATTCTCATCTCCATTTTATACAGAAGTAAAATGAGGCCAAAGAGGTTGAATGACTTGCCCTCACAGAGAGGCAGACAGTGGGAGAGCCAGAATGCAGAATTAGGCTCTCATACTCCCAAGTCATCACTCTCTTCATGAGAAAGTCCGAACAAGCCCTGGTACCTCACATATAAGATGGGGAGGGATGGGGACCTGTGCAGAGTTAGGGACCAAACTTCCTCTCAGCCTCATGAATCGCTCAGCTTGATAATTATGGAAAAGTGACAGTCAAATTACTTCCTCCTGAACATAGTCCAGGGGTTTTGAAAAACAGATATTCTATGGAGAGTATCTCACAGACAAGTTTCTATACTAAATTTCTTCTGTGGAAAACACACGCCTATTACTTATGAACATGTAGAAGGCAGCAAAATGGTGTGCCTGTGTGTGTGGCATGGGCGGCCGTGGGGAGTATCAGATGTTCTGTTGGCAGCACAACCTTTGTCATCTGCCTCCAGGTTTCTGAATGAATTACTACAGACTTACCTCCCTCGGGGTGTTCCACTTGATCAAAAATTAATTGTGTGTGGTCTTTGGGAGAAGTTACTATATGCTCCAATGTGCGTTATTTAGCCTGGATGAATAAACACAATACTATTTAATGATTATCCTTTCTTGAATGTAAATTGTAACATGAGTTTTACACTATTTAAATAAGTTTCATTGTGTGGAGGAGAGCTAATACATTCCATGGATACTGACAAAGGAAAACAGACTACTGAGTCAGAGAAACAAAGAACTGTATTATTCATGGCAAAATCATGACGAGTATTATTATAAGTTTACTGGTTCCCCAAGCTCCAATCTTATAAGGTGATGTGGAGACCAGGTGGAACATGCACATACAATGGGATCTTTTCTAGAAGAAAAGAATCCTGAGTTTAGATAATCCATCACTTTTTTTTTTTTTTTTAATACTAGCATTATGTAACCAGTGAGACACCAATATGTCTGACTCCAAATCTGTCGTTTTTCTCACTGTGAATCATTGATTTTCCAATTTGGAAAGTGACCCAATAGGGAAAGTGAGCAGGCTGGCAACTGGTGAAGCAGTTCTGATGATGACTACTACAGCCAGCCAGGACATCACAGCCTGTTGCATGGGGAACCAGAAGAGGAAGATAATGTATTCCCAGCACAGTTCCTCTTCCGAACTGCAATTGCCCTTCCCACTGCAGTTTGGTTTAGAACTGCTGAGAGGGAAGTCAAATCTTGGCTTACGCTACCTGATTCCTTCATCTGCAGAAAATGGGACTGTTCTTAGACAACAGATGAAAAAGGAAAGTATTACTGTGAGCTCCCACAACTGCCAGTCCCTCTTTTGACAAGGCAGGAAAGTCTAAGTTCTACAGATATCAGAGCCAAAAAGTCAATGCCAGAAAAATGAAAACAGTATTTCTACGTTGAAGTCAGGTAGCCCAAATAGATAACTCCGTTCTCTAATCTTCAGTTTGTTCCTTAATATAAAGAGAGAGTTAAGCTTAATGAGTTCTATGTTTCTTCTAATTTTTGGTTCCCATTAGAACAGCTTCCCATTTCTTCTAGTTGCTTTTCCTTTCCTTTCTCGTCACATAATCCTAGAAATATTTAGTTTGACTGTGTGAGGGCAATATTAATTATAGTAATTTATGTGAACCCTTTAGCAATTATGACTAATCACTGTGCAACACAATAATGATTATGCGTATCATTAAATATGCATCAGATTAGTTTGGTTGTGAGTTTTATTTGATTACAACACTAAACTCTTCACATATTCATTCTTTAGAGTCTGTTGCTCAATGTAATATGGTAATATGCTCACAAATTTTAAACTGTTGTGGTAGAGTCCTTTCTTTCTGTATAATCAATGGCCTTGAACCAAGCAGTTACCTCCTTGAAGTGGTTTCTTTATTTTTAAGATAAACATCTCTACTACAACATAGGCTCCTTAAAATGTCTGCCTTGCAGTAGTAATTATCTTTAGGTTCCCTATCACATCTGCATTTTTCCTGCTGTATTTTATTTTTGTATCGTTTGGTTAATGGACAGAATTTCATTTAAAAAGACAAACTCAAAAATTAAAACATGTCTATGTTTCCAGAAAGGAAAACGTAGAAATTAATATTCATTAGGTATTTTTTAAATACATTTTGATTAAACTCTTCGATTAACTGGTTAAAATTTGGTAAAGTAAACCCAAGAAATCATAACTCGATAAACAAGTGGAGCTCATTCAATTTATTTATTTATTATTATTTTTTTACATCTTTATTGGAGTATAATTGCTTTACAATGGTTTGTTAGTTTCTGCTTTATAACAAAGTGAATCAGCTATACATATACATATGTTCCCATATCGCTTCCCTCTTGCGTCTCCCTCCCTCCCACCCTCCCTATCCCACCCCTCTAGGTGGTCACAAAGCCCCGAGCTGATCTCCCTGTGCTATGCGGCTTCTTCCCACTAGCTATCTATTTTACGTTTGGTAGTGTATATATGTCCATGCCACTCTCTCCCTTTGTCACAGCTTACCCTTCCCCCTCCCCATATCCTCAGGTCCATTCTCTAGTAGGTCTGTATCTTTATTCCTGTCTTACCCCTAGGTTCTTCATGACATTTTGTTTTTTCCTTAAATTCCATATATATGTGTTAGCATACGGTATTTGTCTTTCTCTTTCTGACTTACTTCACTCTGTATGACAGACTCTAGGTCCATCTACCTCATTACAAATAGCTCAATTTCATTTCTTTTTATGGCTGAGTAATATTCCATTGTATATATGCGCCACATCTTCTTTATCCATTCATCCGATGATGGACACTTTGGTTGTTTCCATCTCCAGGCTATTGTAAATAGAGCTGCAATGAACATTTTGGTACATGACTCTTTTTGAATTATGGTTTTCTCAGGGTATATGCCAAGTAGTGGGATTGCTGGGTCATATGGTAGTTCTATTTTTAGTTTTTTAAGGAACCTCCATACTGTTCTCCATACTGGCTGTACCAATTCACATTCCCACCAGCAGTGCAGAATGTTCCCTTTTCTCCACACCCTCTCCAGTATTGATTGTTTCTAGATTTTTTGATGATGGCCATTGTGACTGGTGTGAGATGATATCTCATTGTAGTTTTGATTTGCATTTCTCTAATGATTAATGATATTGAGCATTCTTTCATGTGTTTGTTGGCAGTCTGTATATCTTCTTTGGAGAAATGTCTATTTAGGTCTTCTGCCCATTTTTGGATTGGGTTGTTTGTTTTTTTGATATTGAGCTGCATGAGCTGCTTATAAATTTTGGAGATTAATCCTTTGTCAGTTGCTTCATTTGAAAATATTTTCCCCCATTCTGAGGGTTGTCTTTTGGTCTTGTTTATGGTTTCCTTTGCTGTGCAAAAGCTTTTAAGTTTAATGAGGTTCCATTTGTTTATTTTTGTTTTTATTTCCATTTCTCTAGGAGGTGGGTCAAAAAGGATCTTGCTGTGATTTATATCATAGAGTGTTCTGCCTATGTTTTCCTCTTAGAGTTTGATAGTTTCTGGCCTTACATTTAGGTCTTTAATGCATTTTGAGCTTATTTTTGTGTGTGGTGTTAGGGAGTGATCTAATCTCATACTTTTACATGTACCTGTCCAGTTTTCCCCGCACCACTTATTGAAGAGGCTGTCCTTTCTCCGCTGTACATTCCTGCCTCCTTTATCAAAGATAAGGTGACCTTATGTGCGTGGGTTTATCTCTGGGCTTTCTGTCCTGTTCCATTGATCTATCTTTCTGTTTTTGTGCCAGTACCATACTGTGTTGATTACCGTAGTTTTGTAGTATAGTCTGAAGTCATTCAATTTAACTCATAAATAAAGAAATATAGTTTTCTGTGGGTACCTACAGAAGTAAGCATGTAAACTGAGGCTTCTAAAATAAAATTCCTAAAATCCCAGACTCATTACTTTATATAGAGTTCCAATATTGATTTCCAAGTCAAAATAAACATTCCTAAAATAAACTCATGGGAAGGCATATGGGACTAGAATACTGGAGATGTTTTTATTCATAGAATATAAGGACTCTGGTGTGAGAGGATAAAGGGAACATTTTCCAAAAGGGGAAGATTTCCCTAACAGATATTTGTTGCGATCTCTGTTGCATGTAGGAGGCTTTGAGATTAGAAACCTGACAAGAGCAGGAGATCATGTTGAGGAGTAGGAAATAAAGGCCTTAGGATGAAGTAAGAGAGACTATATGATGCAAGGCTTAGAAGTCAAATTGGATTTGTGATCAAAAGGCCAGAAATTAGTCACCACACTTAACATTATTTTTTGAGTATGACTTTTAGTACATAAGCTAGAAATAGGCAAAGATGAGACATTTCACAATTTTAACAAAAATATGATTTGAGAATGACTACATATCAAAAAACTTGCTTTAAAAAAAATTTGCAATTACCGTATGCTAGATAATTACTTACACCTAGTTCTCTATCAGTCTCTGTTTCGATTTATTGTTAATCTTCTAGTGTTTTCATCTTTATTTTTGGCAATTTCATGTATACTTCTGCTAAATGTTTGGAGGAGGCTTTTTTTGAAGAATATAATTAGACATATGTTGTCCTAATTAGTCCATAAAATTACCCAATTTTCTGCAGCATTCAGTCTAAGAACAACAACAACAAACCCTTTAGGAACCTCATGAGCAAATTTGATACTATTCATAGAAAAGAGAATCTGATTAGTCTGTGAAAATCCCAGGTTATTAAGAACAATGCATGCAGGATAGCAATCTAGTGAACTAATGAAAAACATTTGGATGTGCTTCCCCCCCTAAACAAAACCAGTATTTTAGTAATGAATCATTTTATAACAATGGTTAGTTGTTTGAATATATGTCTTTTCTTTTCTGGCAGTATCTTATTTAACAACATGGATTCATTCTCAATAAGGAGAGGTTGTTGGTTGAAAAATTCTGATTTGCAGAAATTATCTTAATAAAATGAGTCTCTGTGGATGATCATTTTCATCATTGTAATGTGCTCGCTTTCCACAATATGCACAGCGCAATCAAATGCAGGCTGTGATAAATACATAAACAAGTGGCATCTGCAGGAAAACTGGAACTGAACCAAAGAGGGTATCGTTTATTAGTGTCCTTAAACATCTACATTCTGTTCTTTCCTTGGACTAGCACTGGAGATATTGTCAAGATGTTTAGAATTGTGTCAGAAATTAGTGGAGAGAGTTCCAGTTGAAAGAGATAATACCCTAGTCCTCAACAAGAACCCTGGCATCACCATCAAGACAAACCAAGCATTTAATTACTCTGTTAAAATTGCAGAGAATGACTGTTCTTTCCTTTTGTGATATAAGTACCTGCCCATGACTATTAAGCATAAGGTATTGGATATTTATAACTTCCTACCTTTCAAAATAAAAGCAGCTGCATTACTGACACAGGGTTTTGTTTCATGTTTATATCTTCTGGTTAAATCCCATATCAAATTTTCTTCTTATTAAGTTGTCTGCAAATGTTTTATTAAGACACAGAATCAACCTTCATCCAATAAAAATATAATAATAGGTATTTTTTAGGGGTTACTATATGTCAGGCACTTTGCTACGTGCTTGACATATAGAAGCTCAATTTAATCCTTATCACAACCCTCAGGTAGATATGATTGTCTTCATTATACAAAGGGGAAAAGTAAGGCACAGAAAAAGGTTAAAGAATTTTCCCAGGTTACAGAACTAATAAATGTTTAGACCAAGAGTCAAACACGGGCTGGTGGACTTCAGAGCCCACTTTCAAAATGATCTCATTATTGCTACCATTTATCTGTGCTTAATACATGTCAGGGACTGTGCTGGGTGCTTTATTTATATTATTTCATTGATCTTCTATCAAAAGAAGTGGGGTAGGTAATATCATTGTCCTTATTTTATAAACATAAAAGCTGAGGCTCATAGAGGTTCAATAACTGGCCTTGGGTCACATACATAACACTTGAGAAAGCTGAGATTTGAACTGAGGTTTTCATTCTCCAAAGGCTGAGTTCTTAACAACTATATTATTATTCTATCATATGTGTTCTTTACTCTTTAAAAAAACATCAACCACTTTAAAAAACATCATTACCAATTCAATATAAATTCTCAAACTCATACGAAAAACAGGGTTGTCTTCCCCGAATCTAAATGGGCTCTAAAGGAACTTGCTTATGGTGCCTTGTAGGGGTAACATTTCTCAGACATTATGTATCATGTCAGATCAAGAGATTATTTAAACTAGGTAGATTAACAAATAGATTTTGCTTTTTAAAGAATGGCTTTACCTAAGGGAGAGCTATAAACTGGAAATGAAAAGTCCTAAAATGTATTGCTTATTTCATTTAGCCTGCTTATGAAATAGCAGGAAAATGTGTATGTTTAATTTTATAGGTGGATGTAATTGTCAAATTCTTCTTTAAAATAGTTATCAGTTAGCTAAACTCAATATGCCCACCTATAATTTACTCTCAGCAAAATCTTAGAGCAAGATTCTACTATCGATCATCAATAATGTTGTCCTAAATGGCATTCTGGTTTGGTTTCTTTGTTTGTAACTTCTTGATCTTAGGTTTAACAGAGAATTCAAGAGGCAATTTTGATAGTATTTTTTTTTTTATGTCGTAATGCTTAAAGGAACTTTAGGAATTATTTAATCCAAATCCATTGAGGAAACTGAGCTATGAAGAAGTTTGGTCAAGGTAGTAAACTGTAGAACTGGTACTTGTGTTACTGATTCCCTGCCCAGTTTTTCCTTATCATGTAATGCAGTCAGGACTGCACCTAGGTTGATGGTAATTATTTATTCTCACCATATCTTCACGGAAATCATCATCATCATTTGCTCTGTGGCATGGTGAGGAAAGGACAGGATAAGCATAGGGTGAAAAGTACTGTGTCAGTTGATCAAATAAAAATTACCTGAAAAAGTTTGATTTTTTACTTTTATACTGGAAGCTTTGATAGAAATAAATTCGTGCTTGCCTGAAAGCTATCTTTTCTTAAAAGCTCTAGAATGCTGTGTCATTAAAATATCTGAAATGAGAAGTAACTAGTCTGATTACAGAAGCAGTTCTTGAGCACTATAATTAAATAATTTCCAGGAAAAAAAAAAGAACTTGAAGACTACACCTAAAATTCTGTGTTAAATCAGTTAATTTTATGAAAACAATTAAAATGCTGATTGTATAATCCTGTCTATTAAAAAGCAAACAGAGACATTTCAAACGAAATTCATAAAAGAAAAATCTAGGGATTAGTATAGAAAAAAATTTAGAAGAGATAGAAATCCTTGGAAATCAGTGATAGTCACAGAATACTTGTGTCAACTAAAATCTAGGGTCAAAATGGTCAGCAAAAGTTATTTTAGCAGTACAAAAGTTTCCAAGACAGAAAAACAAAAGAGAATTTAGTAGGCATGAAACAATGTCCCTTGATAGGGAGCCAGAAACAGATAGTAACTAACTTCATTGTTGAATAGACCCTCGGAAGAGAAAGTGCATTCACTGCATCCATGAAGGCCCTCAAATCTGAAACACATCATATTAAGTAATTTGTATTATCATTTATTTGTTAACAGCTAACATTTCTTGACTACTCTATTGGGTCTGGATATTTAACGTGTTTTATCTCTGAATTCTTACAATGACCTTCTAATGTATTTATTACTGTCTCCATTGTGTAGAACAGAAATGTGAGGTTCAATATGAAATAACTAAGGAGTGGCAGAGCCAGGATGTGAACCCAGAACTGTCTGCTCCAAAGTCCTGCTTTCACAGCTGCTCTACCATTTTTGTATCTCCTACTACATCATCTTTCCTGTTTAGCTAATTTAGCTCTTACTTGGCAATATCTTATAATTTATCAGGTTTTCTTGCCTTCAAAAATGGGATTTTTAAATTGACCCTTAAATTCTGGATTTGGATTGATAAGTGGCCAAAAGAATCTTGAAAAAGACCAAAGTTAGAGAACTTGCATTTACCAATTTCAAAACTTACTACAAAGTTATAGTAATAAATACAGTGTGGTGCTGTTATAATGTCCAAGACAATTCAATGGGGGGAATGTATAGTCTTTTTGACAAATAGTGCCAGAACAACTGGATATCCACAGGCAAAAGGATGAAATTGGACCTCCACCTTTTACCACTCCCAAAAATGAACTCAAAAATACTTGTGACCTTGGGTTAGGAATTTTAAATTCAACACCAAAAGTATGAGTAACAATAGAAAAAAAAAGATAAATTGGATTCCATCAAAATTAAAAACTCGTGCTGCCCATGATACCATTAAGAAAGTGAAAAAAAGAACTTACAGGTGGGAGAATATATTTGCAAATCTTGTATCTGATAAGGTATTTCTGTCCAGAATTTACAATTCTCTTACAATTTAATAATAATAACTCAACTAAAAGATGGGAAAGGGACTTGAATAGACATTTCTCTGAAGAAGATATATGATGGCCAGTAAGCACATGAAAAGATGGCTGTTAGGGAAATGTGATTAGCTATTAGGAAAATACAAGTAAAAACCGTAATGCGATGTCATTTCTTACAGGCTAGAAAGTCTATAATGAAAAAGACAATACCAATTATTTGGCAGTGATTTGAAGAAATTGGAACTGTCATACATTGCTTGTGGGAATGTCCAATGGTGTAGCCACTCTGGAAAACAATTTGACAGTTCCTCACTACCTTAAACATAGAATTACCATACGACTCAGAAAATACTCTTCCATATAGCCGAGAGAAATGAAAATGTATCCATACAAAAACATGCACATGAATATTTATAGCAAATGATTCATAATAGACAAAAAGCAAAGATAACCCAAATGTGTATTAACTGAATGGATAAATAAAATGAGTGTATACATACAATGAGATGTGATTTGACAATGAAAAGAGGTCAGGTAATGATACAGGCTTCAACATCGATGAGTCTCTTAAACATTATACTGAAATGAAAGAAGTCAGTCACACACATAAAAACACATATTGTCTGATCCATTTATATAAAACTCCATTTTAGGTAAATTTATAGAGGCAAAATGAAGATTAGTGGTTTCTTAGGGCTGAATGAAGAGGGAGGAGGAGGGTCAGAACAGAGACTGACTGCTAATAGGCAAGGGGTTTCTTTCAGGGTCAACAAACATGTTCTAAAACCAGATTGTGCTAATGATTGCACAGTTCTGTAAATATTCTAAAAGAATTGTACACTTTAATTGGTGAATTGTATGGTATATGAATTATGAAAGTTGTTTATTATAAACTATTCTTATATATATATATATATATCTTTGTGTATATAATGATGCTAACCTTAAGATATATTCCTGAAAGTAGGAGTTGCTGGATCAAACAATATGTGTACTTTTTAGGGTTTTTATTGCAAATTGACAAATTTGCCTCATGGAAATTATGACACTTTGTCTTTTGCTAGAAATCATTGCATTTTTAACAGTATATCTGTACTCTAACCAGTATCATATATCATTATTATTTCTATATTCTCAACTTGATGAGAGAGCAGAGTTCATTTTCATCTTCTCAGTATTCTACTGAGGTTGAGTCTTCAAAAACATTTTACTGGCAATTTTAATGTCTGCATTCGTATGTGTGTGTTGTGTGTATGTACACATGGGTGTGGATAGATTGTCTCTATTCTTTGCTGGTATTTCTGTTAGAGTTTACCTTTTCCTTATTGATTTATGAAACTATTTTATGATAAAGACATTATAATTTTCTTACAATTTGTTCTTATCATACAGATATTTTTCACTTTTATGGATTCTAAACCAGGCTTCTTTGATTCAAACAATTTTTTTTTGCATTTATGCTTAGAAAGACAAACCCAACTCCAAGAATAAATATTTAACTACATATTTCTCTAGTTCTTTTATCCGCTCTATCGTTTTGATCTTGAATTCCTTTGAAATTTATATATGTGTAGGTATAATGCAGAGCTCTTACTTAAATTGTTCCAACCCAATTTATTGAATAAATCATCCTTTTATTTTTTATTTGAAGTGCATTTTTATCATACATTTAATTATTTAACATTCTCAACCTGTATGGGCATTCTATTCTGTCTTTTGACTTTTCATCCTATACTAACAAAACTGTGTATTACTATAGTTTCATAATATTTAAAAACATCTCCATAGTAGGTTTCTCATAATTTAAAAAATTATCTGGGGAAATTTATCCCCTTTATTTTTCCTGATGAGTTTTTATTTGTCAGTTTCTCTCAGAATTTACATTTTTGATGTTGTAGCAAATGGATAGATTTTTATAATATCCAGCCTTCCCATTCATAACATCCATTTGTTACAAAACTTTCATTTTATTCCAAATCGCTTTTTAATTGATGTTCTTATGTTTCCATTATACAACTGTTCCATGAAAAAAATTGAGATAAATACTATCTATCCTTTACAATATTCTTTATTTCCTAATTTTTTATTTCTAATTAAATCAGCTAAAATTATAATAATTGTATAAAGTGGACCTTATTTTCTTTTCCTGAATTTAATAGAGATACTTTTACTATGAAATTTGTTCCAATAATTTTTTTGGAAAAGTAGTGCCCAAACTGGCTCAGTGATGAAAGGATCCAGTCATGAAGTAAGAAACAATAAATTTCAGACACAATTAATTCTATATGCCTTTTGGGACATCAACAAACACATTTGATGTTAAATAATATAAAAAGAACTGCTATAAAATATCATTTGTTAAAACCACTATTTCATATCTCTTGGAACATAGCAATTTTTAATGGCCAGGATATACTAAAATTGATGGACATGATTTGGGAAATGGTGCCCTTGAATATGATCTTGCCTTTTGATTTCAGATACTTACTGCTTCTCATGTTAAGAAATTAAATTTTACTTTTAGTTAAGAGAATTTTAAAAAATGGGTATTATGTTTTATTATAAAAAGATATCTATTTACTGAAAATGTCTCTTTCGGTTGAATACTACTGAAAATATCAGGTGTATGTCTTTTTTCTGACCTTTCAATGAGCAATATTATAGTAATGAATTTCCTAATTTTAAATCTCCCCTGCTTTCTGTGAATAAACCAAATTTTGTAATAGTGTATTACTTTCTATAATATTTATATAATATTTAGGATATTCTCCTGTGTGTTCATAAGCGAGATTAATATGCAGTGGGTTTTGCTTTTGTTGTAGTGATTTTCTTTGTCAAATTTTCTTAGGATCATGCTACTCTTGCGATTTGTGATACAGTTTCATTTGTAATCAAAAAGTTCTGAGTACTTAAAAGCATCATAGGGTTTCATGAATCACATGTTCTGTGGAAGATTTATATATACTAAATTGTTAAACCTATCTGGATATCTAGGCTTAGATATGAGTTGTTGATGTCTGGGATTATCAGAGTTTTTAATAGTATATTCAAATGAATATATTAATTTGGTTTTTTTGGGTTGCTAGCTAAGAAAGAGGGAGAGGGAGAAAGGGATAGAGAGAGAGAGAGAGGGAATATGAGAATGAATATGAGAGAGAGAGGAAAGAGAATGTTAATTTGAGATACCCACATGGGGTTGAGATAGATCTCAGGATTGTAGAGGAGGCTGATGCAATGGACATAAAATCATAAATCTTGATGGCTGGGATTCCTTCACCCTTTCACTCATGCAGCATAATTAATTAATGCTGTATTCTTGTCCTCGTTCTGCATGGCAACTCAAATTCTAGGACAAGTTTATGTTTGTACCAGCATGAGTTAGTGTCTCTTCCTTTGGCAGAGGAGGAAGGAGAGCTGGTTATCAGCTCCTATATAGTTTCCAGTTGCTGACAAGAATTCCCAAAAAGGAAATTGAAGTTCTCACAAAAAGAAAGTGAAGTGAATGCTGGGTATCCAAAATCCAGTCACTAGCCCTGAAAATGTGTATCTCCTTTAGGGTATGCCTTTTCTTTCTCATGACCAAGTTTCAAATTTACAGTGTATCTGTATATCTGTATCTTTTTCTATAAAAATCTTCTCTGTGGCCCTTTGCATTATTAGACATGTTTCACTGAAGGCATGACCAACAGTAAGCCCAAGAGAAGAAAGAGTTTGGATCAAAGTCCATAATGATACCTGAAAAGACTGAGTAATCCCAAGGCTTGAAATCTAGCCTTGCTATTTTAGAAACAAACAAACAAAAACAGCTGACATAAAGCCAGAGAAGCTATTTACTGGGCTGATTGAGCGGGTGGGCTATGAAGCCAAGCTGCCTTGGTAGAATCCCTGCTCTGCCATGCATTAGCTGCATGATGTCTGAAAATGTATTTACATTATCTGTACCTCAATTTCCTCAACTGTAAAATGGGGATCATAAAAGTATAAATGTAAAGTTAACCACATCAGTAGACTATGCCAGTGACCTATTGCTGTGTAACAAGCCATACAAAACTTAGTAGTTTCGAACAGCAGCCACTGCTTTAGTCATGTTCCTGCAGTGCGGGCTGGGCCCGGCTGGTTGACTTGTCTTTGCTCCTGTAGCGTCGATTGGGCTCATCCATGTGTTTTCTGCCAGCTGCCCACTTGACAGCGGCTGGAGTGTCACATGTCTGGTGCTGCAGCATGGATGATTGGAGTGATTGGGGGGTTGCCTGGGCCTTCTCCTTCCTTGTGTCATTCAGCCTACAGTGTTTTCCTGTCTGTAAATATGGCCTTTCCTCCCCGGGGAGACTAGCCCAAGCTTCACTGCATGACATCTCAAGAAAGCGAGATATCAAAAGCAGAAGCTCTAAGTCTCATAAGGCCTAAACTCAGAACTTTCTCACTGTCAGTTCCACTGTATTCTATTTTCCAAAACAAATTTTAAGACCAGTCCAGATTCAGTATGTGTGGAGATTGCACAAGGCCTGAATTTAGGAAGGTATGATGCCTTGGGGATCATTTTGTAGCAACTTACTACAAGCACCTAGAATAAAACATGGTACATCATAAGCACAGAATACATGTCATTAACCATATTCACCGAGCATCCACTAAGGCAGTAGCTTATGTGGTATTGTTTTGTTTTTTTTTTTTTTTTGCGGTACGCGGGCCTCTCACTGTTGTGGCCTCTCCCGTTGCGGAGCACAGGCTCCGGACGCGCAGGCTCAGCGGCCATGGCTCACGGGCCCAGCCGCTCCGCGGCATGTGGGATCTTCCCGGACGGGGGCACGAACCCGTGTCCCGTGCATTGGCAAGCGGGCTGTCAACCACTGCGCCACCATGGAAGCTCAGTACCTTATGTTTTTTAATCATCACGAGACCCCTTTGAAGGAAGTGTTCACAAATGAGGAAACTGAGGCTCAGAGAGGTGGTATAATGTGTTTAGATTGCATGGCTACCTAAGAATAAAATTCTGATTTCAAACGTGTTCTGACTACCGCGCACATACTATTACCTGCCATTGCACTGGCTTCCATCTTCACCCTGTGACAGCCTGATACAGGCTAGAGACTAGGACAGTCCTGGTATAACTCACAAAATTATGAGCTTCATCTCAGGCAGAATGACTCTGTTGCCCTTCTCCTCATGGTCTCTGTTCCTCCGCTTAGAGCTGTAACACATATTTGCACTGTGTGTCCATGATGAATACACAAGGCAGGTTCTGACAGAACCAAGAATCTGTTAAGTCTTATGTGATTGCTTTAGCTGGAATCATCTACTTATCTTGAGACAAGCCCAGAGATTTCCACCTCAGTGTTTCTTACGCTGTGCAATCATGAACTAGTGATCCCACTCTTATGTCCCTTATGTCTTTTAATGACATTTTAATTTTTCACCTGACATTCTGTTCTACACAGCTCAGTGAGGATAGCAAAATATCATATCTTTTTGTGACTGTAGACAGGCTGTCTTGCACTCCTTTAATAGCATCTGAAGCTCTGTGCCATTTTTTTTTTTTTTTTTTTTTTTTTTTTTTTTGCGGTATGCGGGCCTCTCACTGTTGTGGCCTCTCCCGTTGTGGAGCACAGGCTCTGGACTCGCAGGCTCAGCGGCCATGGCTGACGGGCCCAGCCACTCCGCGGCATGTGGGATCTTCCCGGACCGGGGCACGAACCCGTGTCCCCTGCATCGGCAGGCGGACTCTCAACCACTGTGCCACCAGGGAAGCCTCTCTGTGCCATTTTGATGGGTACTTGATTATATTTCTCCTTGTAATTGCTCCTTTAAATATTATCTAGAAGCTCTTTGACAAGTTTTTCTTTCTTAAGTAATGAGATTTTTTTCACCTGTGGTAAGAAAGAAGTTGTGATAATTAAAAGAATGTTGTTACAGATCATAGCTTTCCAAACAAAGTGTTAAAATTATTATTCTTTTTAAAGAATTTTCAAGATATTTAAAAATACGGATTTTATTATTGGAAAATGGTTGCTTTCAGAAAGGAAAATGGAAGTTTCTTAATTATCATGTGGTTTTGAACAATTTATATTAATTAGAACTTTAAGACATAATAAAAACCTACATGATACCACCTAGTGGGCATATTCATAATTTGAAATATTTATTAAGTACACTTAAAAGGAAAAAAAAGATTTATAATTGATAAAGCATAACCCAATAAAAAAAACCTTTTAAATTTTTACATACATGGTAATAAAGGTATAAAACTTAGTAAATAAGTATTGATTCAGAAATATTACTATAATTGTAAAAAGTATATGAGTAATTAAAGAACTTACTAGTGCTAGACTTGACTTTGAGCTTTTTTCAGAGCAAAATGCCAGAGAGATGTCATACAGAGCAGAGATGGGATGATTCCCTCTCTGTCTCGCTCCCCACTCCTCTCTCCCATCTCCTCCATCCGTTCTTATACCTTATTTAAGTTCTGGTAAAAAATAGTGCAGAAAGTATGACCTAGAAAGAGTATAATGCTTAGCAAGTTACCATAGACATGTCTGAGAAGAAGGCAAAACAATCAGAAAGACCCCAAACTGGAACCAGCTCAAATGTCCATCACTAGGCGATGGACAAACTAGTATATTCATAAAATGGGATATTACTCAGAATTATGAAACAGTGTGGAAAACACCCATAATTCGGCTAAGTGAAAGAAACCTTACACAGAATGGCTCCCACTGTATCATTCAGTTCCTATGACATTTTACAACAGGTAAAATGAATCTGTGCTTAAAGAGTCTCAGAGCAGTGGTTGTCAATGGGGGTGGTGAGTGGGATTTTCTGGGAAAAGGGAAGAGGAAACTTTTCTCAAATTATGGGAAGTTTATATATCTTGATAGAAGTTTGGGTTACACATGTGTATAATTTTTGTCACAATTTTTTGTCAAAAAATTTACTGAAGGCACACTTAATATTTATTGACTTCATGGTAAATTGTATGCAAAAGGAAAAAAAAGACATTTAGATTTCAAAAGCAAAGTGTATAGGCTTCAGACTTAGGTTTAAGTTCTGATTCTACCACTTAGCAGTTATGTGACCCTGGAAAAATTACATACATAACACTCTGTGCTTCACGTCCCTCCTCTGAAAAATGGGGATGGCATACTTACTGTTTAAACCTGCTGGGCAGTAAAGACAGATGACGTGTGTAAAATTCCTACTACTGTACTTAGCAACAGTGCTTGGGACATGACTGTCACTCTGGAAAGGCTGTTCTGCCTTTCCTTCCATGGTCAGTGAAGAATAAGGGGTGTGAATGGGTATCTTCAATGCACAGACGGTGAAATACTGGAGTGCCCACCGCATTGCTGCAAAAAGCCATTTGCCCCAAGGCTGTGCACTGTGCAAATATGACTTTTCTAGGAAGAGCAGAGGTTAACTTTAGTAATGATAGATATCACAGAAGTGATAGAGGAAGGTGGGCTGGTTACTGCAACGCCAGTGGCACTCACAGTTTACAAGGAAGGAAAGAGGAGTCAGGCTCACAAGGTGACCTATCATCATGTGTTAGGGAGAAGGGGTAGAGCATATGGACATGCATGCTACCATTTACGTCTAAGCTGAACATTACAGAAGGATAACTAGGGGCTGGTGAAGAAACACTCATCAAATGTCCATAAGTGCACTTAATGTCACCATCAATCTTCTACAACATCTTTTGATGTGGGATTTTCCAGTAAGTGATATAATCTTCCTTCAGGTGAAAATATAGAGAGAGCTGGTGCAGTGTTATCTTCTTAGAGCCAAAGCTGGCTTGTGTCTCTTTATATATGACCTCTTTTTCCCAGATAAACTGGAATATAAAGGGGAGAAAATAGCACTGAGAATAGTAAATTGATTTCTTCAAGGCTTTTTTTCTCCAGACATTGGTTTATGCAGAGGGTGACTAACAGAAAGGGCACTTTTAGCCTTTTAAGTCTGGGTCCAACCTGTGGAGGTACTATGTAAATAATAAACATATCATTCTATTTTAAGCCAAATAATATTATTTTAAGTGTAGCGTTGGGTTGACCAAAAAGTTCGTTCGGGTTTTCCGTAACATCTTATGGCAAAACCCGAATGGATTTTTGGCCAACCCAATATTAATAGTGTCTTAATATTCTTTATCTGGAGGCAAAGCTGAAATCATTATAGGGTTACGCATCCCTTGAACAGCGTGGGTCTGAAGACCTTCATTGGAAAAGTCTCATGCTGGGCTCCAGGAGCGTTCTCACCAAAACAGCAACTGCAACCATCAGGCCAGGATCTCCCAGAAAGTGGAGTGGGTAGATTATTTCATTTTATGGCATCAGGAGATTGACAGCTAACTGTTACCTGTGGAGGAGTGGGACCGATGATATTAAGCACAAGGACAGCAATAATGGTTAGAGTGTAATCGTCACTGGGCTACATATGTAAAAATACGTCTGCATCAGAAACCTCTGAAATGCCTGCCACTTTATGTGGATCTCCTCGGAAGCAGACTCTTAGCCTAGAACTGAAATGTACAAAATTTGTTGAGAGGTACAAGGAACGAGGGTAGTTGTGGGGGAAAAAGGCAACCACCAAGGTTCCCTTACCTTTCATATTCAAATTCCCTCCACTGAATGGTCTCCTTGGTTAGGCTCCGGCAAAAAGTAATATAATAGAGACACTTTATACCATTGAGAGACTTTCCATATTCACTTCACTTTCACCTGTGTTATCCTGTTATCATCATGGAGGATTAGCAGAGCAGGAGACAGAGACTCAAGGAGTCAGGGCTTGGCTAGGGCCCCACAGATGAAGAACTCACTCCACGACTCAGTAAAGTACATCATGGCACCTCTAAATTTTAGCCTGTTGTTTTTCTATGAAACACATTTTAAAACTAAATTTTAATGTTTCTCAGTATACGAATATTAACTCTACCAATAATATATGTTTATTGCATCAAAAATCCAGATGGGGCTTCCCTGGTGGCGCAGGGGTTGAGAGTCCGCCTGCCAATGCGGGGGACACGGGTTCGTGCCCTGGTCTGGGAAGATCCCACATGCCACAGAGTGGCTGGGCCCGTGAGCCATGGCCGCTGAGCCTGCGCGTCTGGAGCCTGTGCTCCACAATGGAAAAGGCCACAACAGTGAGAGGCCTGCGTACAGAAAAAAAAAAAAAAAAAAAAAAAATGCTCTGATCTTTCTTTTCAGATGTAGGTTTATTTTCTTCTCTTGTTTTTATTTCAGAATTTTTCTCCCTCCTTTCTGTTTATTTATCTTGAAGCGATGATAGAGCCATCAAAACTATTGGTCTCCCCCTCACCCCCCAGTATTGTAAGGTGTGTGCTCTTTGGGACCCTTTCTTTTAATCTGAGAACTCTTTGAATGTTCACCATTGAGCTAATTTGCCTTTTTCTTGTAGTTTTTGAGCCCTGCGCTAGAAAAGTTTTCTGTTTCGTAAAAGTTTATCTTTCTGGATCTAGATGACCCCCAAACTTAAGATGATCTGATTACTTTTGTAAAAAGTTAGGTTAAAGGAAGTTTTCACAACAGACTTTTCTGTTTGTAAGCTTTTCCTTCCTAAATACCTCCTATCCTTTATCCTCCCAACCCACATCATCTGTGTTTGCTAATATTGGTCTGAAAGGGGGACATTTTTCCAAATTGATTGGTTTCTCTATCTCTCATGTTCCATTTCCTATTTAGGTGGGTTCTCTCCTGTGATGGAGTGATCAGAGAATTTCAGTTTTGGTTTATCCCAAGGGAATGAGAGGTCTGTGTTAAGTGCACCAGCTCTGGAATCTACAGCCTTGTCTTGCAATCCTAATTCCAAGTGTGTGAATACAGATTCAATAGAGGTTGCTGAAGGAGGGGCCTATGGAAAGCTTCTCCAGGGCAGAGACTAAATCTCATTTATCATTGTTACCCTTGGACAATAAACATCATTTCTCTGTGTCTTCCCTTTCCTCATCTGCAAAAGCAGGTGCAACATACTGTGTCTCACAGGGGTATAAAGAGGATTAATGATGTGCTGAGGATTTAACCCAGTAATTGGCATAAAAAGTACTCCAGAAGCAGTTGCTCATCTTATTATTCAGTCCAACTCCTTCATTTTCCAGATGGCAGCTGAGGCCCAGGGTCACAGAGCTAGATTTAGATCTAATCTCTGACACCAAGGTCAGCACTTACTTGAAGGAGTGAAATTTGCCTTAATTTATCTTCTTCTTGTAGGTGTATTTGTTTCTGCATATATTCACATAATACACACCTAAGATACAAATAGAGCATGGTACTTGTATTTTACTGCCACTGTCACAGGGAAGAAGATAAGCTCATCAGTTTAGTTTTAGCATGAGCTTCGTGGTTATTCTTGTTTTAGGATGGCTCTTGACGTTTTCCTTCCTTTTTCCATATGAAGCTCTCTTTTAAGCTAAATCTTATGTCTTATTTAATAACTTCTCTAAGAGGGGTATACAATTATTCATCAGCCTAAAAGCTACTTTTTAAGGGTGTTCTTTTTTTTGGTGGCCAATTCAGCTACTTATTATAGTACCTTCTCTCTATTATAGAGGAAGTGGAAACGTTAAGATTGGCTCATCTCTGGGAGATTAGCTTGGGCAACACTTGGGGGTCTGCTATGAGGGGCAACACTTCACATCTAATCCACTGAACCAACAGGGCTGCTTTGATGATAAGGATGACGTTTGAAATATTCTGGGAGAAACCAGCCCTGACGGAGTTCAGTTATTCTGTTCTTACACTGTCTCAGCTTGCCATCAGTCATTCATAATGCATAGCAAAGAACGTTGCCTCCACTGAGAAAAAGCTCCCTTACCACGTGGTAGTTTTCAAGGTAGGTGGTATTTCTTTTGGACACCTTGGGGCAGGAGTTTCTAATATAAAACCAAGGTTGCATAATAGTGTCAGTATCATCTGAATTGTTTTTAAATTCTAGATTTATATAGAAGACAGCTCATGGAGAAAATCAGAATCTCTTAAGGGGGAGATTCAGGATTTTAGACATAGAGAATGGACTTGAGGACACGGGGTGGGGAGGGGTAAGCTGGGACAAAGTGAGAGAGTGGCAAAGTGAGAGAGTGGCATATACACTACCAAATGTAAAATAGATAGCTAGTGGGAAGCAGTCACATAGCACAGGGAGATCAGCTCGGTGCTTTGTGACCACCTAGAGGGGTGGGATAGGGAGGGTGGGAGGGAGGGAGACGCAAGAGGGAGGAGATATGGGGATATATGTATATGTATAGCTGATTCACTTTGCTATGAAGCAGAAACTAACACACCATTGTAAAGCAATTATACTCCAATAAAGATGTTAACAAAAATAAAATAATTCTGCCATAATTTTGTTGATTTTTTTTTAAAAGGAAGTGTAAAAAGATTTGCAGGCCAAAATGATCCCAGACCAGTAGCATCTGCATCACTTGGGAGCTTATGTGAAATGCAGAATCTCAGGTTTTACCCTAGACTTACTGAGTCAGAATCTGAATTTTAACAAGCTCTCTGGGTCATTCATATTACGTTAAAGTTTGAGAAGAACTGGTCTAATACAGTATTTAATAACTCTAGCGCATGTTAGAATCACCTGGATAGAGCCATGCCCAAGCCCATCACCAGAGATTATGATTTACTTGCTTGAAGTGGGACCATGACATCGGTATTTTTTAAAAGCTCCTGAGCTGATTCTAATACCTACCCATGATGAAGAACTACAGGCTTAATCATGTGATAAGCGGCCAGTGGACGACTTCAGAGCTTCCTGGCTGTGCTGGTTTCAGCTCAAAGCCATAAGAGCTTTGCCTCTGCCTCCAGAGCAGAGAATAGGATGAAGTGCTTATCTCAAAGCCGGCAAACAGCGAAGTCCTATTGGGACCCACAGTGATAGGATTATTCTTGGCTAGAGAAGATAGCAGTCAGCAGCAGAGTTTGTATCACATCCTCAGTGCTCTCCAGAGGGTCGATGTCTAGTGCCCTTCAAATGACAGAGAAAGGGAGACTGTCCCTTTCTTAGCGTTCTCTATTTCAGAGTCATTTGTAATTCTGTGTTTTAACTTTGATATGTCATTTATCCTTCAGTAATGACACTGTCAGAAAATCCTACTCTCTTCTAGACTGTCTTCAGTCACATAAGAAGAAGAATATCACTGACTGATTGAACTTGTTAACTTCTTTACTTCAAATTCATGGTAGGAGTGATTACCCAAAGAGCAATACAATTTTGAAATTCGTAAGAAAACAGTGTAAACCGAGCTCTTTGTAAATATACACGATTTCAGTCCCAGATAGATACAGCTCAGAGTCTTTCTTGAGGTCAAATAGAAATACCTTTATATTTCAAAATGCGTAGTCTACAAAACCTCCTCTCAATATCCCAAAGGAAGGTATCTTTTTCCTTCCATGAATTCCTGTTGCAGTTATTGTTTGCACACATTTACTTCATCGTTAATAATGAACTGATTTGCAATATTTCTTTTGTTGGTCTTTTGGACTATTTTTAAGTCATGTTGTTATTTCACTTTTCACACCTTTATGGCTTATTTTTCTGAATAGGTCATAAACTCAATGAAGGCAAGAAATATCGTGACCCCCCCTTTATGCCACGTGACCCTGTTTGCATCATGTGACCCCACTTCCCATCAGTTTCCCAGGCTTTACATCACTTCTGCAAGTGTTTTTTACATCAACTCCCCAGGCTTTTCGTCCTGGGACCTTGTTTTATCTCATATTTGTTGGTGCCTTCCCATTGCACAGAAACTCATTTTTTCAACACATCAGAATGTAAAATTGAACACATTGGAGCCATTTGGCTTTTATTGTTTCCGTCTTGAAGATTTTCCCAATTTTCTTATCTATCTGTTTATCTATTAACCACTTATCTACAGTATAATGCTCTTTTTAACATGTTAATTGTGTAATATTAAACAGTTCCACACATAATGAACAAACTCTGCCTTTTTTAATAGCTCCTAAGGTTAGGCACTGGTGAAAAAAAAATATATATATCTGCCTATCTTAACAGACAATAGTCCGCCTCCTCAGGACTGAGGCATGAGTACATAGCAGCAGGCAGGCCCTCATCCTAAGAGCTGATGCAGCAGTGGGTCCCTCTGCACAGATCTAAGCTGTATTCCACATAAAATGAAGTCAGACTGTATCGAGAAAGCCTCTGCTTATCAATGTGTTTTGCATGAAAGGCACACAAGATAAGGCAGACCACCTTCCATGGAAGAGACCACACAGATTACAATCTTTCTTATAACGTTGATGCCATTATATTTAGAATGATAAAAAAAGAAAAAGGAATTCATTCTTGAAGGGTTAGGCTTCTCTAGAATTCATATCTCAACAAGGCCAAAGAATTTCCTCCTCCATTTTTTTCTTGAATTGTAATTATGTGACTGCATGTATTTAGTACTCAAAGGACAGGAAGTTTTTACATGCTGGAGTTCCGTGGAGTTCTCAGTGGGAGAACTGGGCAAACGAGACATGATAAAGATACATAAATATGAACATCACTCAAAGAATTCATAGACTGGTGGCTCAGCCCAATAAACTGATCATTCTAATGTGTAAAGGGATTTAGGAAGGCTTCATACAAAAGACCTTTGCCATCAGCCTTGAAGGCAGAGGGGAAGAGCATAATAAGCAATGTGTGCAAAGGCATGAATTCCAGAAACAGCTTTGAATGTCTGTGTACAGCACAAGATTAGACATTACCATGGCTGAGCATAGAGTGAGTCTATGACAAAGAGTGAGAACGCCTATGGAGAACGATGGGGTGCTTGGGTCGATGAAGCCATGCCTTACGTTTGTCATATTAAGTTTGGACTTAATTGTGCAGTCATTTGTTTGTTATTAGTAGTATTGTAATAGGAAAGTGACCTGATGTAATTTGTGTTTTTGAAGAAAATAACTTTAGCAACAATGTGGAAAATGGTTTGGAATGGGAAAAACATAACCCATTTAGATACTGCAGTAGTTCAGACAAGAGATTATCTGTCCTGATGAGGTAGACTCGCTAGGACTTGTTACTGATGAGGTGTGGAAGGATGAGGAAGTAGGAAGCTTTGAAAATTACTCTGAGTTCGTGCAATAAACCAAATTATTTCGTTGGGCTGGGGAAGGAGATAAATGAGAGTAAATGACAATTCAGGTTGTTGAGATTCATAGGGCCAATTCCCAATGTTTAATAAGCAGTAAAAGCTATGGACGTGAATCTTGAAGGTGTAGTCTCTGTGAGATAAAGAAATTTGAATTTTTACATAGAGTTTTTAAAGCAGAGATTTCCCAGGAAGGGAAAAATCAGAAAAGGAATGATCAATCAGGGAAAGACATAAAAAGGGAAGGAAACGAAAGTTTCACTAAGGTAGGGTAGAATGAGAAGGGGTTAGGGTGGGAGTGGAATTGGCAGGAATGCCTGAACAAAGAGGGGCCAATGCCATAGACAAATCAAAAAGGAGAGGGACTGAAAATGCACAGCAGACTTTGGGCATTGATGAGTTTGGTAAGAGCAACTGCAGTAGGTCAGTTTCCAGGACAGAAGGTGAATTAGGGTGAAAAGTGAATGGGGAGGAAGTGGTTTCTGCTGGTAACACATGTTCAAAGCATGTTCCACAGGAAAGAGAAGACATTTGGTTCCTTCAGGGAAGGACGTTAATTTAGGGAAGGTGTAGAGAGTGTTGAACATGTAGGTTGTGGAAGAAAAGGAGCTAAGTGAGAAGAGCTTGAAGATAAAATGGGTGGGAATCGAGGCGTGTGCTCTCAAATGAGAAGAGAAAGTGAATTTAACCTTGGGGTTTTAAGAGACTACTACTCCTCCATGAGAGCATGATAATTAATAGTAGGTTTAAAAGTGGGAGGAATGAAAGTTTAGGAGTTACCACCTGATGGTCTCTATTGTTTTCTGTAAAGCGGAAGATAAGCTTGTCTGCTGAGGGTAGAAGCATCAGAGTCTGAATAGAAAAAAGAGTAATGAGGGCTTGGATACAAAACAGTGTTGAAGACTCAGCAGGGGGTGGAGATCATAAATTTAGAGTGATACCAATTAGCAGAGTATTCTTTTCAGGGGCACCAGTTCATGAGGGAGAGTAGAGAAAGAAAGTGGACTGATTTGTTTCCAGATTGTCTGCAGAGCTAAAGCAAAGAACAAAGGCAAGTGAGTTAAATATGCTGGTAATAGTGTCAATCAGATAGCTGAGTAGCCTAAATAGAAAAAGAAATAAAGTTAAGCTTTTAGTTTAGGAAGAAGTGAAGGTTCTGAGAAAAGTAAGAATACTCAGTGGAAGTTCGCGGATAGGAGAGTTGCGAGAGGTTATAATCAGAGGTGGGGTTTCAGAGAGATGGCTAAGTCAGGATGTGATAAAGGGGAGAAGGAATGAAATTAATAAATTATGAGGTGAGTATTCAGACCAGGTTAGTTCCATGGGTGCAGTGTAAGTTGCCTGGTATGATAGCAGGGTCGGGCTGAGGAGAAAGATAAAAGAAAGAAGTTTATGTAGCATATATTTGACCTATATATGTAATACAATTAGGGGGCCGCTAGGAGGTGTCCAGCCTTGAACTGAACCATCTGGTATCTGAGCTCTCTGTTTAAAATGAATGGAAAAAACACTGGGCATGTTGTTCAGGCTATTTATGACCTTAACTAGGATTCACCTACCACTTGAAAGTCTCACATTATTCCTTTCATTGTGCTTAATGTCAGCACCTTCTTAGCTGTCACCTCCTCCATGAAGCTTTTCATGATGTCCTTTGTTGAAATCTGTCTAGCTTTCTGTCCTCTGTATCTTTCTTATAATATTGGACATATTCTTCCTTGTACTCTCTTTATTTATAAAGATTATATATTTTTCAAGGACAGTGCTTCATCGTTCAATCCCTGCAGCCTTGACGTTTTGTGAAAATTGGGTACTCAGTAAATGCTCTTCACACTTATATGGTCATTATCCTGTCTTTTTGATTTAGTTCGTAATAAGTATTGGCTATCACATAGTAAAGTCTGAAGATAACTGAGTAGTAGGTTTTCATGACAGGCATTGTGAATGCGTGGTCCAGCACCTGAAGAAACATGTCCTTTGTGGGTTCTAAGAAGCCAGAAGTAGTATTAAAAACAACTGAGCACTGTGTAAGTGGGTAAGTGAAAGAGGCAGGAAAGATGAGTTTCCAAGATCTTTGCCTACTTCACAATTTTCAGTGGGAAAAACATTCTCCTGGCAATCAGTTTTCTACATGTATCTATGAATTCCTTGGAATGGTTTGTAAGGAAGAAATTATAACTCTGTGTATATTTGTATGTGAGAGGAAGACAGAAAGTTGAATCTCCCCAAGGCTTTTGTCTTCATTGTTTCTCTGTAGCTTGCTTTCCAGAATCTCATAAGGGTTATTGTAATTTTCTCTTCATCTCTCCCACCTACCTCAACCCTACCTAATTTAAGCCATTGATTTTAATCCTGTCCCTGGACCTTAATAACACTTATTTAGAAGCTCCCGCTATCTTTTTGCACATTTCGGATGAGAGTCACTTTAATCAAGTTGTGCTCCTGGGAAATAAATCTTGTAATTCTCCCCTAGTTAGAGCTCAGTTAAGTGCCCTGGGCCTCTTTAAGCAGTTGATGAGCACACTCCTCCAAAATAAATGGCTCCTTTGATACCGGACAACAGGGTTAAAACACCCATTAGTCTACAGTCCTCAGAGAGCCTCTGTCTAGAATTTAATTCTTTGGATAATTTTGTGAGTTTGACAGAGCCTTCACCTCCTTGGGGGTCACATATTAGCAATTTAAAAAATCAGCAGCCTTTTCTGTCTCATGGTAACTCCATGGTCATTTTTCACAGCATTTAATTTTCAATACTATTGTGTGTAATTTTATTTTAATTTATTATATTTTTAAATTTTATTTATTTTTGGCTGTGTTGGATCATCGTTGCTGTGCGCGGGCTTTCTTTAGTTGTGGCGAGCAGGGGCTACTCTTCTTTGTAGTGCGTGGGCTTCTCATTGCGGTGGTTTCTCTTTTTGCGGAGCACGGGATCTAGGCATGCGAGCTTCAGAAGTTGTGGCACGCGGGCTTCAGTAGTTGGGGCTCGCGGGCTCTAGAGTGCAGGCTCAGTAGTTGTGGCGCACATGCTTTGCTGCTCCGTGGCATGTGGAGTCTTCCTAGGCCAGGGCTCGAACCTGGGTCCCCTGCATTGGCAGGCGGATTCTTAACCACTGCACCACCAGGGAAGTCCCTGTGTGTAATTTTATACCAGTTTTATTGTACCAGATATCTTTACATTATGATACCTCATTTAGATAAATTTTGTTCTAAATCCATCAGGAATTTCTAGATACAGTCTTTGACTAAGTAAATGCATAGTTAATTTACAATAACTAACCTAGAAGTATGCCCTACATTTAATAACATGAGTCTTTCTCACTCTTTTGACATAATTTGATGATACTTAGAGATTTAAGAATTTTAATTTGATGATTGTCCTGAAAAAGACTAACAATCTTACACACACACACACTCACACACATCTACCAGATAATGGCTTTTTTCTAAGTGCTTTGGACAGTGATAAACAGAATAGTTTCTGTCCTCAAAGAACATACTAATTAGAACCAAGTCAGAGTGTACAAAATACACTGTAAAATCTCTTTCTCCTTTTGTTTCCACTTTAACTTTGTTTGAAGGGAAACTCTATTTGTGATGGATATTGGCTTCTTTTCAATGCATTTTCCAGGGCTCAAGCTACCACGCACAAATCTGCATCTGAGCTATGTGTGTGTGTCAGGATAGGCCTTTTATAACATTACTTTCCCTGTTCCCTTGTCATAAAGTTTACTCACTTTGAAGATTTAGAACTCTTTATCATCTAAGTTCTCTAGTGCTATTACTTTTTAACACATACCACCCTCTCTCTTTCCCTCAAATTCCCCAGCTCCATTTTTCTATCATTTTTTGCTTTATACACACACACACACACACACACACACACACACACAAATATTTTAAGAATTGATTCTAAAAAGAATCTAACATGGAAAAAACCCCAAGTGTTGTTGAGAGGATTTGATGTTGTTGTCATGTTTTTTAATACTGGAAAAACTTTGAAGGCAAACTAAATTTCCAACAGTGGGAGAATGGTATATCCACTTCACGTAAGTTATTCCTCAGCCCTGAGCTCATAGGGTAGTTCAGAGTAGGGCACAAAATTCATCTTACACAATGCCAGTGTGAAGACATAGCAACACATTTTATTATCACTATTATTTTTGTTGTTAGATTCCCAACTTGAACATCTCAAATTCAGCTTGGCCCAAACATTTGCTTATTGGAAAAACCTTCCTGATTCACTTAATTCTCTCTCACTTCTCACTGACACAAACAAGCCTAGTACAGGCAGGTATGTTTTCTGTTAATTAAAGCCACAGTTACCTGTAGTTCTTTGCTTTCTGCCATCTGATTTATTCTTTAACTGCTTCC
This sequence comes from Leucopleurus acutus, assembly GCF_964270905.1. Lineage (NCBI taxonomy): Eukaryota > Metazoa > Chordata > Mammalia > Artiodactyla > Delphinidae > Leucopleurus > Leucopleurus acutus. Next base: position 76,491,790 of record NC_139150.1, on the reverse strand, counting down.
AAACAAACCTGAAAGAATCCTTTTCAGAGAAATGGCATGTCTGTTTAATGTAAGTATTAATAATCATCGTAGAAATCGTAAATTAAAAACTAACATAACATCTTGTCACACAGACAAACATATGAAATAGGAAGCCTAGTAGAATGGCCTTCTGATTCTACTTGAAACCTAGTTATTCACTCTGACAACTCCACCACGAACTTTTTTCCTGACTCTCAGCTCACAGACGAATACTTTCCTCATTCTTCCACTGGGTCCTGGTCCCTTTGCCTTCTCTAATTCCTTTAGCTTAAATGTTAAGGGACATACATTACAGGTGTATATTGCAGAATATGTTAATCTTAGTTATACTACTCAGAAAAATAGTGGATATAATCAGTACTTTTTTGATAATATATATGCTCATTCTCATTTGCAGTTTCCAGGAAGGGATAATGCTTTATTTTCTAAGAATCTGTGATATGGATTTGTAATTCCGGCATGAAATAGATAAAGGTGTTGCATTTTACAGTCTACACAGGAACAGGAATTTAATGTGTGCGAACAGTCTGCTCATTTACCAGAATAATATATCCTAAATGGCTCCAGTGTGTTCATAGACAGCAAACACTGAAAGCAGTTATTGGAAGAATGCATCACCAGTCCAAATGTTCCTGCAGTCTTGGGTTCGAGTCTGGTGATCCTCTTGAACCCTTTGTTTAGTCAGGATAGAAGATTCTAAAATTATTGTCTGAGACTCACATTCTAAGCAGTTTAAGTTATAAAAATACAAAAGATGTAGATGGACCCATAGTTTAATTAAACTGAACCAAAAAAAATCTGAGAATTTCTTAAATGTATACTTTTATTTGTATGTATTATTCTTTTAAAAACATCTTCTGGATGAATAATAGTATAGAACTATAATGTCAGAATTTGAATTTCTACCGTAAAGTAGAATGCATACGTAATGACCATGGAACATTTAAGCAACTGTAATAAAGTGTTTCGTTTTAGAATTAATAAGGTAGGGCTTCCCTGGTGGCGCAGTGGTTGAGGGTCCGCCTGCCGATGCGGGGGACACGGGTTCGTGCCCCGGTCCGGGAAGATCCCACATGCCGCGGAGCGGCTGGGACCGTGAGCCATGGCCGCTGAGCCTGCGCGTCCGGAGCCTGTGCTCCGCAACGGGAGAGGCCACAACAGTGAGAGGTCCGCGTACAGCAACAACAACAACAAAAAAGAATTAATAAGGTATTTTTATTCTGGCGATTCTAACTTAGTGAAACCATAAACATAATGAAAAACTAATTGTATTAGTTATATGATGCTAGCTGTTGTAATAGAGAAGAACCTGAAACTCATGGCTTGATACAATGGGAGAGTATATCTTGCTCAAAAAAACACCAAAACAGCTGTTTCTGGTAGATGGAATTTTGCTCCATTCAGCATTATATGAAATTAGGCTGAAAAGGCTCTTCCATCTTCATTATGTAACTACCAGTGTCCCTCTGGGGTTTGTGAAAACATTGTGACCGTCAGGCTATCTGAGGAAATTTGAATATTTCTGCATATCTCAGAGCACCTGGTAGATCCAGTGAAAAGTCTCTGGCTCCAACCCCGAACCTGAGATGTGCTTGGCAAGTAACCCAAGCCTTGGTGATGACTGGGATCCTGCTGAGATTAATGCCACCATTGGCATGGAATGTATAAAGTGCCTGGAGAATGGTGAAGTGTAGATGTGAATGGCTGTCGTTGAAGATGTAATTTTTTTTATTGTTGTAGATCTGGCTATTTTAGTTGCCGTAGCATAGTAGATAAAATTGTGCAACAGTTTCATGACTCAATGACTACAATCAGAGCCGGGTTGAACGTGGTCAGGCTTTCTTTACTGTCTTGGTTACTGTTCTCACTGTCTTCTGAGAAGTGCCTTCCTTTGCTGTTCCTGACCCCATCCCCAAAAATCCCTCTTACCCAACACTACTACTCTATCTAAAACCCATACCTTGTAAAGGAACGTGCAGCATATAATACGGAATGTAGGCAATAACCCCATTAGAAATAATAGAAAATGGACACAGAAATAACGATTTGTCAGTCAGGAGAAAAAAGCATGGAAGATTTTAGGATCCAAGTTTCCAAGTGGTACGTGTCACTTTTGCTTACATGTCATTGGCTAGAATAGTCACATGATCACAACCAACTGCAAATGAGACTGGAAATAGAGATCTCGTGTGATAGTGAGGAAGAGGCAGACAGTTTGGTAATTAGTTAACAACCTCTGCCACACAAGCTGCCAATAGAAAGTCAATATGTGGAAAAATTTTATTTATAACTTTTAGTTATTATATTTACATGCAAATATGTGTCAGTGTACAGAAGTGCCATAAATGAGTGATTTTTAATCAAATAAATAAAATTAAAAATAAAATTAAGCCTAAAAGTAATTATTGAGGTAGGAAGATTGGAAATTGTGGTTATAACAGTATTGGGTTGGCCAAAAGGATTGTTCATTTTTTTTCTGTAAGATGGCTCTGGTAGCACTTGGTTGTCTTTAACTTCATTTGAAATAAGTTTCTTAGATTGTATGTGACAGCTGTCATATCAGTATGCATTTAAGAAAAGACTTAGCAAAACTGGTGAATTTTTGTATAGCCATTTTCATATTGAAGATGGAAGGAAAAAAGCAACATTTTTGGCCTATTATACTTTATTATTTCCAAAAAGGTAAAAACACAACTGAAATGAGAAAAAAGAGTGGTACAGTGTATGGAGAAGGTGCTGTGACTGATCGAACATGTCAAAGTGGTTTCTGAAGTGTCGTGCTAGAGATTTCTCACTGCACGATTGATGCTCCCGGGTCAGGTAGACCAGTGGAAGTTGATAGCGATCAAATTGAGATATTAATCAAGAACAATCAACGTTACACCACGTGGGAGATAGCCAATATACTCAAAATATCTAAATCAAGCATTGAAAATCATTTACACCAGCTTGGTTCTGTTCATCGCTTTGATGTTTGAGTTCCACATAAATTAAGTGAAAAAAACCTTCTTGACTGTATTTCTGCATACGATTCTCTACTTAAACATAATGAAAACGTTGCGTTTTTAAAACAAATTGTGACAGGTGATGAAAAGTGGATACTGTACAATAATGTGGAATGGAAGAGATCATGGGGCAAGTGAAATGAACCACCACCAACCACACCAAAGGCCCGTCTTCATCCAAAGAAGGTGATGTTGTGTATATGGTGGGACTGGAAGGGAGTCCTCTATTATGAGCTCCTTCCGGAAAAGCAAATGACTAATTCCAACAAGTACTGCTCCGTTAGACCCACTGAAAGCAGCACTCAATGAAAAGCACCCAGAATTAGTCAACAGAAAAGCACATAATCTTCCATCAGGATAACACAAGACTGCATGTTTCTTCGGTGATAGGCAAAAGCTGTTACAGCTTGGCAGAGAAGTTCTGAGTCATCTGCTGTATTCACCAGACATTGCACATTTGGATTTCCATTTATTTTGGTCTTTAAAAAATTCTCTTAATGGAAAAAATTTCAATTCCCTGGAAGACTGTAAAAGGCACCTGGACCAGTGCTTTGCTCAAAAAGATAAAAAGTTTTGAGAAGATGGAATTATGAAGTTGCCTGAAAAATGGCAGAAGGTAGTGGAACAAAAGGGTGAATACGTTGTTCAATAAAGTTCTTGGTGAAAATGTAAAATGTCTTTTACTTTTACTGAAAAACCGAAGCACTTTTTGCCAACCCAGTATTTCTCTTCTCTTTGAGTTTTGTAATGTTTCTTTAGCCATGTTTAAGCAAAACACATGCAATAAAACTTTTCTGCTGCTTATTTGAAATACTTAGATTTTCTCCTCTTTTAGAGTCTTTCATTGTACTTAAGCAAGAATAAAAATTTGGAATTAATAATAACACCTATTATTAATTCAGCTCTTACTCTGTGCCTGGCCCTATTCCAAATGCTTTAAATATATAGTTCAGTTAATCCTTATTACAGCCACATGAAACAGGTACCGTTTATTATATGCATTTTATAAGTGGTATAAATGAAGCTCAGAAAATTTAGGTAACTTGCCTGGTAAGATGTTGGAACTGAGATTCAATCTCAGATATTCCAGACTCAGATTCTGAGCTTGTAGCCAGTTATGAGGAGAAAAGACAAAAATCCAAAAAACCTTAGGGTTGGCTCCCCAAAATGCTTTGTAAAACTGTATTCTAGGGGACCTCCCTGGTGGTCCAGTGGTTAAGATGTTGAGCTTCCACTGCAGGGGGTGCAAGTTTGATCCCTGGTCGGGAAACTAAGATCCTGCATGCCACGGGGTGCAGCCCAAAACAAATAAAAACAACTATGTTCTAGTTAATAGATGTGATAAAACTTCAATTCATGTTTTTTATATTTACACACATATTTTCAGACTTACTTTTATACACCAGATGAGTGCAATGCTGAATTTAAGATACATTCCTCAAAATATCAAAACATTTATTTCCTACTTAAAATTATCATGTTATAAGGATACAAATTTATCATTAAGGATTTACTAGGTTAGCTTTTAAATTATTATATGTCACAAGTCTTCCTTATTTCTGTTTCCAACCCCTCACACCAGTTTCGCTTTTCCTCACTTCCTTAGCTCCCAGATATCTACTTGGCTCTTCCTGTGGAATGTGAAGTAGAACAATTCTTAAATCGTTTTTGTTATAAATGTTAGACATTTAGCATCCGTTACTTGATGCTATGCTGCTATAGTTCAATGAAAAGACAGTATCATTCTTAGCATCTTTGTTTCCCAGCAAGGAAGAGAATATAGTCTCTAGCCCAGAGCCATTGTGAATATAGGGGGTCTTGAACGGACTCATTCTCTTCTGTATTTTTGTTAGTTCTCACACTGGGCCAGGCGCTGTACTAAGTACTTTATCTTTATAAAGACTAAGTACTTAGTCTTTATAAAGTCTTCATGTATTAGGACTGTTTTTATCTCCAGGAGAGGAAATTAAGGCTTAGAGTGGTTAAAAAACATGATCAGTTAGTGAAGGAGCCTGGATTTGAACCTAGAAATTTTGACTCCAGAAGCAATCCTTATCTATTCTACTAACTCCCACCTGTTACTCCACACTTAAATCATGTGCTGTCCCACGGTCATTTCACCTTTTTTATATTAATTCCTCTAGGATGCATATTTGAAGGCATATCAGTTCTCTTTGAAACCATTGTTCACTTTACTGTTCAGTGAGCGTGGTAGGGTTTAGGTGGTTAAGAGAAGAGTGATGTGGCTCGTGAGAGGAGGTTTTGAGTAAACCATGTGGCAGGCTAAGGGCTAAGCACTTTATTTAAAATATAATACATAAATCTTCAAAATTATTGAGTAGATAGCATTATCGTCACTTTACAGATGAGGAAACTGAATCTCAAGGATAACTAATAACTTCTCCTAGCTCACTCAGCTCCTAAATGGACGGCTATGATCCAAACTCAGGTTTGACCCTAAAGCCGTGATTTTTAGCCATTAAACTAAGAATCTTCCCTAAGTACTTCATAAATACTGGATTCTTTCCAAAAAAATACTTAATTTTATTATCAGTGCAGCTCAAGGTAGTAGGATATATTAACACAGTGATGAGGGGAATTTAAATAAACGTACTACTGATAAATGCTGGGACTGATATCAAAACCCAGATCTTTTTGTCTGTAGATCTCAATCTTCCCCCTTCCATATTTCCTCCAGGCCCTCTCCCAGCGCTAGCATTACCATATTCATTCATTCATTTATTCACTCATCATTTAGTCAAAGAATATCCATTGTGTACCCATCTTTTCTAGACACTGTGCTGCACGTTAAACACAGTAGTGAGTAAAACACTTCCTGTACCTGGAGCTTTTGGTCTAATGAGGGAGACAGATATTAATTCATACAAATATATAATTGGAAATTGTAATAAAGGACTGATCTTGTTTAAAGTAGAGGAATTCAGGGAAACTACCCATAGGGAAGCATCATTTTAGCTGGGGTGTAAAAGGTAAATAGAAGTTTACTATAAATGACCATTAGAAGGTAGAAAAAAACTGCCAAGTATTACAAAGAGCATACTTCTATTAACTCCTGAACAAATATTTTTTTTCCAGTGTCTGAAGGAACTTGCTTTTTAATGAGTTTTCTTGAAAAAAGAATCATGGTTTAATTACATAAGTATCGATGACTATATAAGCATCTAATAGTCAGATGCATGGTATTTCTTATTCAGTGTCTACTTATCCAATGGCATCAATTATCTGGAATGTACTTTCCAATTAGAAAAAAAAAAGTCAGTAGAATTTGTATCATTCATAAAGGGGTCAATGAAAATAAAAGCATAAAGTATAGCTTCTCGAACTTAAAAAGTACATCTATATGTCAATCATTAACTACTAGGGATAAATAGCCTTTCATATTTCAAGAGATATTGGCATAATAATTTCTACTAAAATAATTGACATTTATTGAGTAGTCCTGAATCACTAACCATGTCAAATATCATGTTAAGTATATTTATATGAGGAGCTAGATAAATATATGTTATGTATATTATAAATGTACATATAATTTTTTTAATTAGTACTTTAAAGCAAAGGTTTGTTATGTGCAGAATTGATTTGTATACCATATCTAGATAAATAGAGTATTATTCCAATAAGAGCATTTCTGTTTATATTTTTAATATTTCCTGACATGAAAAATACTTTGCATTTGAATCATAATCATTCAATGTGATATCGCATTTGATTTGGAATAAAATTCTGAAAATTTGGTAAGGAAAACCTGGTATATGACCTTAGATATTGCAAACTTTTACCCCAATACATAGGAACAAAACATACAGAAGACTATTCATCTTTGAAAAGTTCAAAAGTCAGCAAAACTTGCTTATAGATATCTCAAGAAGCTGTTTATTTAACACTGAGATACTATTATAGCCAAACTAGTATTCTGAATTTGACATCAAAGAAGTTAGCACCTGATCAGCTTCAAAACTCCACACAGGTATACAGAGAAAGAGAAGCACTAAAACAGGTAAAAGTGGTTACAGTGATGGGGCAACTGTAAGGGTCAACCCCATGATGCAAAGTTCATCAGATGATAGACAAAGGAGCTTTCCTCATTCCCCCAACTCTACATGATGCATATCTAACAGGAATGCTTATTTTTATTTTCCAAATATTCATGTTTTAGCCACTTTCTGTGCTATTCAGTGTATTAAAATACACATTTTCATATTTCTAGATACTTATGCATGTGCCATAAACCTTCAAATTATATGCTCCCTTTAATACTTGTTAAGGTGGGTAGTTATTCTAAATGTCATACAGCATACCTTCTGCCAATCTTTGTCTCACTCAAGGTTCCCTTTAATTGACTTGGAAATGTGAATTTTGTTTTCTCGCAAAAGAGGAAGTTAAAAAATATATTGAGAACATTTCATTAGGTCTTTATTCCTGCCTTCTTAATTCCATTTATTCTCTTCTACTTCATAGTGGATAAGTTCAGTATATTTTCAGTTGCAGCATTTTCTTATTGAGGCATATTCTGCCAAAGTCCCATTTTTCTGAATGCATGTGTTTTAATTGGGCTTCTATGTGGTGATAGATGTAGGACTTCCTGCTAGTCCCTTTTTAGCTTCTATAATTCTCAGCACAGATGGCTTTTTACTACACTACTTCTTCCTCCCACCCTTTGCCACCCTGACAATAAATACTGATACAGTCCCCTGAGGTATTCATTCATCTCTCAGGCCTCCAAACAGACCAGACAGCATCTCATGATTAGGAAGAGTGACAGTGCGAGGACAGGGTCATTACAAGACACTCGAGCAGACTGAGTCACCACCCTTGGGAATTTGAAACAGGCAATGCAAGACAAAAATGGACCAGTTCTCAGTACAGGCGGATTTCTAACCTAGTGCTCCTTAAGGGTCATTTCAGTGGTTTTTTAGTTCCCCAGAGTAAAAAGTGAAATGGAATAAGAATATATAAATTAACTTTGAAAGAATCTCAGGAATTATGTACTTCAGAAGGGTTGATGGAGAATATGGAATAAACCATGGACTGTTAGGGGAATCCGTGCACTTATCTAATGGACCTTGGGAAAAATTGTGAAGCCTGATTTTAGATGCTTTTCGTACCCCTGCTGTGCCTGTCTTTACTTCCATCAAAATGTACCATTTCATTAGGGCCGCACTAGTTAATTGGCTGGCAGATGTAATGATTTTATGAGACATATTGATGTCTATTTTGTTCATTCAACAGTTATTGAATTATCGCTCATTCTTTGTCAAGTGCTGAGGATATAGGAATACAAAGTGGGCAAAAGCAGTCATCATACTTGTGAACTTTCCATAGCAATTCATCACACTGTATAAATTCATAATTGCAAATCAAGATAAATAGTATGAAAGAAGGGGGCAGTTTCTATGAGAGCATGTGGTTGAGTACTCTAACCTAGAGTGGGAAGGAGTGATTACGTAAGGCTTTCTTTCCTGAAATCTGAAGGGTGAGTGTAATTAAATAGGTGTGTTTGTTTGGAGGTGGGGGATTGGGAAACCATTTTAGAAGGAGGAATCTTTAGAGACAAGGGCTCATGTAAGAGGCAGATAAGGGCACGATGGCTGGCCCAGTGTCAAGGCTGATAGTTTGAGAACCTGAAGATTAAGCAAGGTGAAAGTACTGCTTATGTGTATTTATGCTCCAGGTCAAAATATGATAGATGTGAGATACAAAAGTATGGGGCTGCAAGGGGGGCAACTCTAGTAGCTAAGGGTCCCCTAAAATACACTGTGAAGCATCAAGGAAGGGCGTTGCCCACTTCAGCTGATTTCAGTGTGAAAGAAATTGGTCTATTTGGGGGAAAATATGGGATACTATGTATATCATGAAGACAAGAAGATTTATCTCCATTTTAAAGGTCCCGAAAATTTGACTTCAACTTTTAACTGATAAGAATGAACCCAGGAATTTTAAAATAAGTTCCTAGTTTTGCAAGGCCTACTATATGTTCTTTGCGTACATAATCTTTTAAAGGCTAATTTTTAGTAATATTAATTATTTTTTAATGTTGTGTTCCATGCCTTTAGTACTGAGTATGAAAACTATTAACATCAGAATAAGCTGCCTTTAAAACCATCTTTATGCTAGATAACATCCCTGGGTACTTGTCTTTTTTGAATTATCATTTCAATGTCTTTGTTGTTTACAGGGTCTCTAAACCTCCTCTGTTTTTCAACTCACAGGCCATTTAATGTTTTCAGAAGCACTGTTTGAAACCAACCTTGAGAAAGACAGTTAAGATAGTAGGTAAAAGCCAATAGACTGACAATTGAGACAGTGTGGAAAGAACTATTATATCTTCAAAGCCAAAAATATGTGGATGCTTCCTAACATGGGGTTATAAATACAAATATAAGGAAAAATATAAAATATAGGGAATATTTATATCCTCAGCTTGTAAATGAGTTTCATTAATTGAAAAGAAGTAAATTTTGGATTTCTAGTGCAGCATGTAAGAGCTTAGAAGTTTTCATTCTGTCCTAACAACAAGTAAAAATCTGAGGAAACTGAAAAATCAACAACTCTGTTTAGATCTATCAGAAAAATAAGGTCACAAGGCAAACCACTACCTCTGAAACTGGAGAGATGGACAGGCTGGGTACAGAGAATCACACTTACTAAAGTGGAAACCCATGAGAGGGAAAACTCTGTGGGAACCAATACTGGGATAGGAAAACCCTAGTAACTGTAATTGATGAATTACTGGGGGCTCAGTGAAGAAAAGTATGAGAGTTAAAAACTCTAGGAGGACCCAGTTAGAGTGGGACCCTCAAACTTTTATGTGTTTTACCTCCAGGGGCTCTCCCAGATTCTCACAGGGAAGACTGAGAAGCATGGTGAAGTTCACAGCCCAAGGGCATAAGCTCACTGAAACACTGAGACCTAACCACAGTACTATAAAATGCTTCCCTTCCCAATGCACTTTACGACCACATTATATAAGGCCTATTTATTGCAGTTCATTTTACTTTGTACATCATGTCTGACTATCAAGAAAAAAAAAAAAAAGAGGAAAGGAAAAAAAAAAACCGATAAGCCATACTGAAAAGCAAAACCCACATTTTGAAGAAACTAAGCAAGCATCAGAACCAGAGTCAGATGTGGCAAGAATGTTGGAATTATCAGACCAGGAATTTTTAAAATCTGTGATTAATATGCTAAGGGCTTTTTGCTTTTTTTTGCCATACCGCACAGCATATGGGATCTTAGTTCCCTGATCAGGGATCAAACCTGTGCCCCCTGCAGTGGAAGCACAGAGTCTTAACCATTGGATCGCCAGGGAAGTCCCATTAAGGGCTTTAATGGACAGTGTAGACAACATGCAAGAATAGATGGGTAATGTAAACAGAGAGAGGAAAAGTGAAGATAAAATAAAAAAAACTTTTATTTTTCTTCTTCTTAATTGACCTAACAGGTGACAGATTTTTTTTCAAAATAAATGTAACAAAAATGTATTTGATGACTATAGTTTGTGTATAAGTGAACTGAATGACAGAAATGATACAGGGGAGGCATTAGCAGTATTTTGTTAGTATTAGGTACTTATACTACCTATGAAGTATCATATTTTTTACTTGAAAGTAGACTAAGTCATTTGTTAATGTATATTTTAAATTCTAGGGCAACCACTGGGGATAAAACAAAAAGAAGTATAAATGATGTACTAAGAAAGGAAAGAAAATCGAATCATATAAAATGGTCAATACACTTCAATCAGAAATGGACAGATCCATCAGGCAGAAAGTAGTAAGGGCATAATTGAACTCAAAAGCATCATCATTCAACTAGATATAATTGACATCTATAGACTGCTTCATTCAACAACAGTAGAAAACACATTTTTCTCAAGCTCATATAGAATACCACCAAGAAAGGTCACATTCTGGATCATAAAACATAGCTTAACAAATTTAAAAGAATAGGAATCATACAGTGCATCCTCTCAGACCACAGTGGAATTAAATTAGAAATGAATAACACCTGGGAAATCCCAATATTCATGGAACATAAACAACATACTTCTAGATATTATATGGATCAGAAAGAAATCTCAAGAGAAAGTTAAAGATATTTTGAACTAAGTGAAAATGATAATAAAACTTATCAAAATGCAGCAAAAAACAGTGCACTTAGGGAAATTTATAACATTGAATGCATATGTTACAAAAGAAGAAAGATTTAAAATCAATGATCTAAGCTTCCACTTTGGGAAACTAGAAAAAAAAAAGAACAAATTAAATCTGAAGTAAGCAAAAGAAAATAAATAATAAAAATTAGAGCATAAATCAATGAAATAGAAAACTAGAAATCAACAGAGAAAATCAACAAAGCCAAAAGCCAGTTCTTTGAAAAGGTCAATAAAATTGATAGGCTTTAACCAGGCTAACAACAACAACAACAACAATACAACTTAACAAAACAAAAACAAAAAAACAAAAAAGAGAGAGGATACAAATTACTAATATCAGAAATGAAAGAGGAGACATCATTACAGATCTTATGGATGTTTAAAGGAATTCGTTGAACAACTCTGTGCCCACAGATTTGATAACTTAGATGAAATGGACCTATTACTTAGAAGACTCAATCTGCCAAAAGTCATACAAGAATAAATAAGCAATCTGGGTAAGCTTGTATCTATTAAGGAATTAAATCAATAGTTAATAACCTTCCAAAAGAAAGGGAAAGGCCCAGATGAAATGGTAAGTTTGGTAAGTTCTACCAAACATTTAAGAAAGGAATTATACCAATTTTCTATAATCTCATCCAGAAGATAGAAGCAGAAGGAATATTAACCAACTCATTCTATGAATTCAACATCACCCTAATACCAAAACTAGATTAAAGGTTTACAAGGAAAGGAAATTATAGAATAATATGTCTCATAAGCATAGATACAAAATGCTTAACAAAATCACAGTAAGTTGAATACAACAATATATAAGAAGAATTATACCAAATTAGGCAAAAGACCTGTACTCTGAAAACTGTAAGACACTGATGAAAGAAACTGAAGATGACACAAACAGATGGAAAGATATAATGTGTTCTTGGATTGGAAGAATCAATATTGTCAAAATGACTATACTGCCCAAGGCAATTTACATATTCAGTGCAATCCCTATCAAAGTGCCAATGGCATTTTTCACAGAACTAGAACAAAAATTTTTTAAATTTGTATAGAAACACAAAAGACTTTGAATAGCCAAAGCAATCTTGAGAAAGAAAAATGGAGCTGGAGGAATCAGGCTCCCTCCCTGACTTTAGACTATACTACAAAGCTGCAGTCATCAAAATACTGTGGTACTGGCACAAAAACAGAAATACAGATCAATGGAACAGGATAGAGAGCCCAGAAATAAGCCCACACACCTATGGTCAATTAGTCTACAACAAACGAGGCAAGAATATACAATGGAGAAAAGACAGTGTCTTTAATAAGTGGTGCTGGGAAAATTGGACAACTACATGTAAAAGAATAAAATTAGAACATTTGCTAACACCATACACAACAGTAAACTCAAAATGTCTTAAAGACCTAAATGTAAGACTAGATACTATAAAACTCCTAGAAGAAAACATAGGCAGGACACTCTTTGACATAAATCACAGGAATATCTTTTTTGATCCATCTCCTAGAGTAATGGAAATAAAAACAAAAATAAACAAATGGAATCAAATTAAACTTAAAAGCTTCTTCACAACAAAGGAAACCATAAACAAAACAAAAAGACAAGCTACAGAATGGGAGAATATATTTGCAAATGACGTGACCGACAAGGGATTAATCTCCAAAATATACAAACAGCTCATGCAGCTCAATATAAAAAACAAACAAACAGTCCAATCAAAAAATGGGCAGAAGATTTAAATAGACACTTATCCAAAGAAGATATACAGATGGCCAAAAGCTACATGAAAAGCTGCTCAACACTGCTAATTATTAGAGAAATGCAAATCAAAACTACAATGAGGTGTCACATCACACTAGTCATGATGGCCATCATCAAAAAATTCTACAAATTATAAATGGTGGAGAGGGTGTAGAGAAAAAGGAACCCTCCTACACTGTTGGTGGTAATGTAAATTGGTATAGCCACTATGGAGAACAGTATGGAGGTTCCTCAAAAAAACTAACAATAGAGCTATCATATGATTCTCCAATCCCACTCCTGGGCATATATCCAGAGAAAATCATAATTTGAAAAGATACACTCACCCCAATGTTCATTGCAGCACTATTTACAATAGCCAAGACATGGGAGCAACCTAAATGTCCATCAAGAGATGAATGGATAAAGAAGATGTGATATATAGATATAGATATACACACGCACATAAACACGCAATGGAATACTACTCAGCCATAAAAAGGATGAAATAATGCCATTTGCAGCAACATAGATACACCTAGAGATCATCATACTAAGTCAAGTAAACCAAAGACAAATATCATATGATATTACTTATACATGGAATCTAAAAAAATGATACAAATGAACTTATTTACAAAACAGAAGGAGACTCACAGACATAGAAAAAAAAACTTATGGTTACCAAAGGGGAAAGGAGGGTGGGGGGAAGGATAAATTAGGAGGTTGGGATTAACATATACACACTACTAAAAAAAAATAGATAACCAACAAGGAGCTACTGTATAGCACAGGTATCTATACTCAGGTAACTATATAGGTTATTTTGTAGTAACCTATAAGAGAAAAGAATCTTAAAAAATATCTATATATATATAGATAGATAGATCTATTTGGATTACTGTGCTATACACCTGAAACTAACACAGTGTTGTAAATCACCTATACTTCAATAAAAAAAAGAAGAAAAAAAAAAGAATTATATAGTATGACCAAGTGGGTTTTATTCCAGGCAACCAAGGATGGTTCAGTGTTCAAAAATCAACTACTATAATTCATTGTATCAACAGGTTGAAGGAGAAAAATCATATTTTCATATCAATTAATGCAGAAAAAACATTAGACAAAATCCAGCATCCATTTATGATTAAAAACTCTCAGCAAACTAGTAACAGAGGGGAACTTTTCAGCTTGATATACAACATATACATAAAACCTAAAACTATTGTCCTACTGAATGGTGAGAAACTTGAAGCTTTCCCATTAAGATCAGAAAAAAGACAGATTTACTCTCCTATCACTCCTTTTCAACATCATACTTGAAGTCCTGGTTAATGCAATAATACATGAAAAGAAAATAAAAGGTAACCAGGCTGGGAAGGAAAAAATAAAAATGTCTTTGTTTACAGATACTATTATATAAAAATAACTTTCCTGTATACCAGCAAAGAATAAGTGGAATTTGAAATTAAATACTTATTGCCACTTACACTAGCAAAAAATGAAATACTTAGGGATATATTTAACAAAATATGTACAGGATATATATGAGGAAAACTACAAAACTGATGAATGAAATAAAATAACTAAGTAAATGGAGAGATATTCCATGTTCATAGGCAGGAAGACTCAGTAATGTCAGTCCTTTCCAGCTTGATCTGTAGATTCAACACAATCCCAATCAAAATCCCAACAAGTTATTTTTGTGAATATTGACAAACTGTTTCTAAGGTTTATATGGAGAGGTATAAGACCCAGGATAGCCAAACATAATATTAAAAGAGAAGAACAAAGTTGGAGGACTGACACTACCTTACTTTAAGACTTACTGTTAAACTACAGTAATTAAGACAGTGTGATACTAGTGAAAGAATATGCAAATAGATCGGTGGAACAGAATAGAGAACCTAGAAATAGACCCATATAAATATAGTCAATTTATCTTTGATGAAGGCTCAAAGACATGCAATGGAGAAAAGATAGTCTGTTCAATAAATGGTGCTAGAGCAACTGAACAGCCACTTGCCAATAAATAAATAAATAAATAAAAGGATCTAGACACAGATTTTATATTTTTCACAAAGATGAACTCAAAATGGATCAAAGACCTAAATGTAAAATGTAAAACTATAAAACTCCTGGAAGATAACATAGGAGAAAATCTAGATGCCCTGGATATGGAGATGACTTTTTAGATACCCATCAAAGGCATGAGCCATGAAAGTAAGAAATGATAAGGCAGACTTCACTTGAATTAAAAACTTCTGCCTGCAAAAATACTGTCAAGAGAATGAGAAGACTTCGGAAGATAGTTTACTTTCTTACAAAACAAAAACATACTCTTACCCTGCGATCAAGCAGTTGTGGTCCTTGGTATTTACTTAAATGAGTTGAAAACATATGTGCATAGAAACCTGCACACAGATGTTTATAGCAGCTTTATTGATAATTACCAAAACTTGGAAGCAACCAAAATGTTTCGGTAGGTGAATGGATAAACAAACTGAGGTACATCAAGACAATGGAATATTATTCAGCGTTAAAAATAAATGAGGTATCATGCCATGAAAAGACATGGAGAAACCTTTAATACATTTTAATAAGTGAAAGAAGCTAATCTGAAAAGACTACATACACACTGTGTGATTAAAACTGTACGACATTCTGGAACAGACAAAACTATGGAGACAGTATAAAGCTGAGTGGTTGTCAGGTGTAAAGGGGAGGAGGGATGAATAGGTAGAGCACAGAAGATTTAGGGCTGTGAAACTATACTGTATGATACCAGAGTGGTAAACCCATATTGTTATACATTTGTCAAAACCCATAGAATGTACAACATCAAGAAAAACTTAAAGTTTGGACTTAAGGTGAGAATGCTATGTCTATGTAGATTCAATGATTGTAACGATTGTTCCACTCTGGTGCAGGACCTTGACAATGAGAGAGAATGTGTATGGGGTGGGTGAAGAAGTATATGGGAACTCTGTATTTACTGCTCAATTTTGTTGTGAATCTAAAATTTCTCTAAAAAATTAAGTGCGTTAAAAAAAAAAACAACTATAGTGCCTTGTGGAGTTGGCCAAAGAACTTGATCTAGAGTGTCTCAATATTTTACTAAGTACTCAGACCTAAAACTTAAGAAAGCGCAACTTCTAAGGACTTGAAATCACAGAGGTTTGGAAAAGATGTTACTGAATTAAGAACAGAATGAATAACATTGAACACTGAACGCTACGTTAGTATTTGGGATCTCCCGTTCCAATGAAAAGGTATGATAACTTTTTGAATAATAGACTCCTAATTAAGAAATATATGGAGGACGTGTGCTAGTGACTTATTATATGTATGGCTCACTACAAATGTATTTGTAATGAAAATAAAATAGCCACAATGCAAATATCATGGGGCAAATTTTAATGCATGTAGGAAAAATATGAAAATCCAGGACTCATGTCATTGACATCCTAGATTTCCATAAAGTTTAACTCTCACAAATGTGTGTGCATTGGTCATTTATGTATTATCTTTCTGGCAGTGTAGGTCGTTAGTTTATGAGGTGCCTTTCTGAGTCTGAGTTGTTCATAAATAGGGCCACTTTTATATGCAATTTTCAGTAGTGATTCAATCAATAAAGCTTTAACTGATTTTTACACAATTTTTTGCCCAAGTTTCTTGTGTGTTTTTTAAGCTTAAGCTGTTAAAGCCAAGCTATGAAATGGTCTAGACAAAAAGTTGTATGCTTCTATATAAGAAAGAATATTGTATTTTACCTAAAGGCAGGGAGATCTTATAAAGTATTAAAGCAATAATAAGTACCCTGGGCTTTTTTTGAACTGATTAATTTTTCCAGTTCACTTGATGCAGATTCCACTTAGCAAAAAGCATGTCAGGAGTTGCAATGAGGATGAAACGTGACTCCTTATCACATATTAGATGTGCTGCCTTGGTTTTCCTTAATGGCATTTCTACTTCAGTTAAATGTGGGTAAATGTGTTTCACAGCACTTTATTCCAAGATAGTAACTTTGATTTTTTTTCTTTTGTAAACAAAGACTTGTACTTTTGGCAATAAAATGAGCTATGGTTTGGAAACAAGTATTACCAATTTTTAATAACTTAAAACTCTAGAATCCTTCATATTTTGGAAAAAAATTATTCTAAGCAGTTAAGTAAATGATCTTTTTTCAAAATAGATCTTATTGTGTAAAGTTAAATTCCATTTTCAGAAGTCATACTCAGTACCCTACCTGTGAAAAAATACCTAACCCATTTGAAGAAGATATGCTGACCAGAAATGCTGGGGTACAGTGACAGAGTACATAGGAGGCAGGTCTAGATAGAATACCGGGGAGAAGAAATGAGGGAAGAACTGGGGATCATTATCTTTTTTAAAAAAATTTATTTATTATATTTTTATTTATTTTTGGCTGCATTGGGTCTTTGTTGCTGCATGTGGTCTTTCTCCAGTTGCTGCGAGAGGGGCTGCTCTTCTTTGCTGTTTGCGGGCTTCTCATTGCGGTGGCTTCTCTTGTTGTGGAGCATGGGCTCTAGGCACACGGGCTTCAGTAGTTGTGGCTCGGGCTCTAGAGCGCAGGCTCAGTAGTTGTGGCACACGGGCTTAGTTACTACACGGCATGTGGGATCTTCCCGGACCAGGGCTCAAACCTGTGTCCCCTGCCCTAGCAGGTGGATTCTTAACCACTGCATCACCAGGGAAGCCCCTAGAACTGGGGATCATTATCTTATATCAAGGTCTCTGGTTTTAAATTGAATTTCCACTCTAGTCGCCTTGTGAGTTCACAAGTTCTAATCAGTCCAGGAATAAAAGGTGACTTGAATAGACAGAAACAATACATTTTTTTATAAAATTTTGAAAGAATATGAACCCCACTTCTGAATTGCAGAAGATTAAGTTTGGAGATTATGTGGATCACTTTTTATATTCCCTTGAGAATAAAATAAAAATAATAATAATAAACTCTGGGTTATTCCAGCTGAGAGAATAAAAGAAGGAAACTCACCATGACAAGGGATAAAAATTTATATCATGTCACTTTTATAATGCAAAGCTTATACTGTTTCTGACAAGACAAAATCCAGCCTCCTTAGTCTCATCTCAGTTTCTTTTCAATGAAGCTAGACATTTAATTAATTAAACAGCTTTTGGGCTTGGCTTTAATGATGTCTAGCTTCCTGCTATTTATCTAGCATATATGAATCCCACTTGCATGCAATAATCATTCCCTAGTATGAACTTCCAGTAATACCTCATCTCGGCCCATATATGGACTCTTAATCCTCCTATCCTAGTATTATAAGCCTTTATTAATTTGACTTATTTTCTATTAAAGTGTGAACTCACTGAACACAGGCTGTATTCATTGCATTATTACCCATTATTTCCTGATTCCTATTAAAGGCTCAGAAAGGAATTCATATATTCATTGATGAGTAAACAAAACAGTAAATCCATTTGAGGCTGTTTTGGAGACTTTTAATTTGAGAAATTAACATCAGGTTTGGAATGCCTGTAAAATGCCGTTCCACATTTAGTAAACATGCTTTTCCTTTTGCAAATCTTATTCATGTGTGACTTTAGATAAGCCTATTTTGGCATAATGGAAATACAGCTTGATTACCTGTTGTTGCCATGCTGCCATTTTCTGCAAGCCATGTAAAGAAGGCTTTCTCTAAACTGTGGACTCAAACCTGGAGAATGAGTAATGGAGAATCTTGGTTTGTGTATTTGTTACAAAGGATTTGGTGGCTAAGTACTGTTTTTATAGCCAATTGAGAGCAGAGTAGATAAGGATTCTGGTAGCTTAGAATAGCCTTGAAAAGAACTAACAGCTGAAGATAAAGAAGCTGATATCTGAAGGAAGAGGGTGGCTTCTGTTATGCAAAGAAAAAAGATTGATAGGATTACAATTAAGGAAGAAAAATAAAAAGTTTCTCCCTATTATGTTTTTTATCAAGTAGTTTTTAGGAAATCACAACATGCATAACATAAAGAAAAAAATAATGGAAAGAAAATAGATCCCAGTATAGCTTCAATAATACTTCTTTAACAGAAATTATTTTATGCTCCACATATTATTCTGTAATTTGCTGTGTTTGTCCAACATTACTGAAGACTTTCTAATTTTTTGTTGTATGGAAGTATTGTACTACAATCTATTTAACTGCCCACTTATTGACAGACATGTAGGCTAGTTCCCCAAAATCACTACTATAAACCATTGAAAAATATTTATAGCTGTCATTTGATTGTTTGTCTGCTATCGGAATGAATGTAATAATTATTTTTGAGAACTCAGTGACATCTATTTTAATAGGATTTGTCCTAAGTTAAGCTGCCAGTTGTAAATAGCTCTGTCTGTTCACTATCAATGCAATCATGATAACTGTGAAATGTCTTCTTGTTCCATACTTTTATAAGAATGCTTGATTTTCTGCATCAGGATTTGGAGGGCATAAAGTGTGCTGACAGTTCAGTGGGTACAGTTCACATAGAGTAAATTTCATAAGCTGCGTAAAGAAGAACAGGCAGGATAAAATCATGAAAACACATTTAAAGGGACAATGTTGTCTCATTTAATAGGAAATTGTGGTTTTAAAAATGTCTACAAAAGTGACTCGTTTACTTAGTTTCTGGCAGATGAGAATCCAACTCATACATGACTCAGGTGAGGCCTTGGCTACACTAACCCTTCTATCCCTCATCTCTAGAGCCCCCGAAACATCAGTATAGTGAAAAGATGGTCAAAACATGGTCTCTAGAGCTAAACCTCCCACATCTGAATTTTAGTTCTGTCTGCCCTCATCAGCTGTGTCATTGTGGGCAAGTTATTTGACGTCTTGTGCCTTGGATTCCTAATTTGAAGAAAAAAAAAATGGGATAATAATATCTACCTAGGGTTGCTGTGAGGATTATAGGAGTTGGTACATATGTAAAGAGTTGAGGTAATGTAAATAAGCATCATATGATTGTTACAGGCATTATTTTATATATTTATTTATTAATGTTTTTAATCATTGTGTTCTGAATTCACAGCATTTTTTAAAAATTTATTTTTTATTTTATTTATTTTTGGCTGCATTGGGTCTTCGTTGCTGCATGTGGGCTTTCTCTAGATGCAGCAAGTGGGAGCTACTCTTCGTGGCAGTGCTCAGTCTTCTCATTGTGGTGGCTTCTCTTGTTGCGGAGCATGGGCTCTAGGCGTGCGGGCTTTAGTAGTTGCGGGACGCAGGCTCAATAGCTGCGGTTCGTGGGCTCTAGAGCACAAGCTCAGTTGTTGTGGCGCACAGGCTTAGTTGCTTCGCGGCATGGGCATGTGGGATCTTCCCAGGCCAGGGCTCGAAGCCATGTCCCCTGCATTGGCAAGCGAATTCTTAACCCCTGCACAACCAGGGAAGTCCCACAGGCATTATTTTAATCAGGAAGTCATTTGGAAGATAGGAAAGGCCGCTTGAGGTACAGCAATTAATTTATTTACTGAAAATATATAGATACAGAAATGAAATATGAGATGCTAAAAGAATAAGTCATATTCACAAATTTGCTCATAGGAATTTAAAAGGGTATTCTTCCTTATCCTTCTTCCTCCTGAATTGTATTGGATGCAAAAGACAGAATGCAGACTTTTACTGTTAATACTTGTCTACTATATTGGTGTTAATAGATTAGGTTAGAAGACTGGCCTGGGAATATAATCCCTACTTGCAATCTTTAATGAAAATAAAAAGGGGTTCCATATACAAACAACTGATTTACAAAAGATCTTTTGGAAAATCACATATTCAATTAAATATTACCTTGTGTAAGAGTTTTTAACTAGGTCACAGAAGTTATAGCTAGAAATCATAATAATCTAAGGTTTTTTTACTAATTATCATCTAGTAATATACTCAAAATATTCATAGGCACATGGATACTTATGTGGTTAGTGTATAATACTTTTTGGTAAAATTAAATTGGGTGGGCTTCCCTGGTGGCGCAGTGGTTGAGAGTCCGCCTGCCGATGCAGGGGACACGGGTTCGTGCCCCAGTCCGGGAAGATCCCACGTGCCGGGGAGAGGCTGGGCCCGTGAGCCATGGCCGCTGAGCCTGTGCGTCCGGAGGCTGTGCTCCGCAACGGGTGAGGCCACAACAGTGAGAGGCCTGCGTACCGCAAAAAAAAAAAAAAAAAAAAAAAAAAAAATGGGTAAGTACCTCTTTGTAATATGATATATACACACAATATTTTCCCAGGTGGAAGTGCCATCACCAGTATAATAGGAAAGAAGCTTATCAAAACATTGATTCAGAGAAATAAAAAGCATGTTAAAATTTTTAAGAAATAAACTTGTACAGAAGAAGTACATAAATACATTCTACCCACAATCCTACTAGCCTTTTCAAGCCACAGTATTTATTTTTCCAAGTTTTAAAAAGGCTATTTTTTTAGACTGACCTGACATTTTGGAGCCATGCTTTAAATAAGAGATTACTTAACTCCTAGACAGAATTCATAGTAAGCTTGATTAGAAGAATCTCATCAGAATCTGAGGTTAACCCTGGAATGAGACTAGATCTTGCTAGGCTGACTTAAGGATGACTTCCTTTGTGCTTCCATTTAGCCTGTAGATGTCTCTAGTAGAATAATTATTATATTTTCCCATCCTATTGCTAAATTTGGGTCACTACTGTGATGTTCTTTTAAAATCCCTCTGTCTCAAGTACAGTAAGTCCCCTACATACGAACAAGTTCGGTTCCAAGGGCACGTTCATAAGTCCAATTTGTTCTTAAGTGCAACAAAGTTGGCCTTGGTACCCAAACTAACACAATTGGCTATATAGTACTGTATACTGTAATAGGTTTATAATACTTTTCTCACACATAATACATAAAAAACAAACACAAAAAATAAAGAAAACATTTTAATCTTACAGTACAGTACCTTGAAAAGTACAGTAGTACAGTATAACAGCTGGCATACAGGGGCTGGCATTGAGTGAACAGGTAAGAAGAGTTACCGACTGGAAGAGGGAGAGGAGGTGGGAGATGGTAGACCATCAGCAATAGGAGATGGAGGGCAAGCTGCAGTTTCACTCACGTCTGACATTGACGGCACAGGTTCTAGTTCCTTGCTGGATTCAATTCTGTCTACCCTCTTGCTTCTGGATCTCCTGGGCTTGAAATAAAGATACTGTACTACTGTACTCTATACATTACTGTAAGTAAAGTACACAAAAGCACAACCACTTGTAGACGATGCACGCATGTGACAATGTACACAAGACATGCGAACTAACTTACGTGATTGGACATGCGAACGCACATTCACATCTTTGAAAGTTTGCAACTTGAAGGTTCATATGTAGGGGACTTACTATTCCCAGTAAAGTGCTTAATCGATGGTAGGAATGCAATAAATACTTAATGAATAAATTATTAAATGAATGAACTATCAGTTAAAAGGTAAAAGTGAGAATTGGTCCCAAATTTTGCATGTCCAAACATATTGGCTTTAAACATTTTATGTCCGTGAGATATAGTTAAGTTTGGGATGATCTTAGCTATAAGAGAGCTATATAATAATTTAGAAATGTTTTCCTGCTAACATTAATAGTATTATTAAGACTATTGATGCTGGTACGTAGGAACTGATATGAGGGTGTCATAGTGCAAATATCAATTACTATAATCATTGTTCATTTAACATTTTTATACCTTACTCCATTCCATCCCAGAATTAAGCCGGTGACACAGAAGACAGGCTTGGAAGATAATGAGAGCTGAAATCAGACTCTATCTTTAGGACTTACTAGATACCTCTGCTTTGAAGTTTCTTCACACATTTTAGAGTCAGTTTTTTAATTTGTTAGAAGGGGTTAATAACAACTGATATGTTTTCTTGATAAATTGCATTATCTATAATTTTTAGCTATGCTCTGGCATATAGTTAGAATTCAATAAATTCTAGCTGTTGGTGATACTAGTGTCATTATTTAACAACAATCTTACAGTGGTGGTAGCCAGTTGCATCCATATTATTATGCAAGCTTTTAAAATCCTTTTTGCTAAAACTCCAACTGGTGATGACATAATTTGCACACTCATTATATAAATATCAGATACAATTTAGCCAAGATTCCCAGGATTACTAAGATATAAGATGGATATTCTTTTAAATTTTTTAGTATATAGATGTGCTACTTCTTTTTAAAAAACATTTTTTTTCCTTCAGTTCCTTGAGGGTATAGTAAAGAGGTTAAGGAATACATTCTATCAGTGATTAAGACATAAGGTTTTGCTTGCACATGGAGGAAAGAGGCTATAGGGAGGAAAAAAAGTCGGTTTTTGATCCCATGCAGTAAAGGTCAGTGATGGCCTCAAGTGCATTTCTTGTGATGTGGGAAAGAATGAAAAGAACCTACATTCCATGAATACCTTTGTTTCCATAAATCAACATTACTGAAGGGTCGGCTATCATGAAAATATTTAAAGTTGGTGAAATTAGTATAGTAACATTGTGTGTGATTTGAGAATGTGAAGAATTTGTGGGTGAACTGGCATCTTGTGACTTAAATTTTGGCAAAGTGACTTGATTCCATCAAGAATGTCCACCAGCCTCTCTTTTTAAAATTTAATTAATTAATTAATTAATTAATTTATGGCTGCATTGGGTCTTCGTTGCTGTGCATGGGCTTTCTCTAGTTGCAGCGAGTGGGGGCTACTCTTTGTTGCAGTTCGTGGGCTTCTCATTGCGGTGGCATCTCTTGTGGGGCATGGACTCTAGGCACGTGGGCTTCAATAATTGTGGTACATGGCTCAGTAGTTGTGGCTCGCAGGCTCTAGAGTGCAGGGTCAGTAGTTGTGGCGCATGGACTTAGTTGCTGGGTGGCATGTGGGATCTTCCCGGACCAGGGCTCGAACCCATGTCCCCTGCATTGGCAGGCGGCTTCTTAACTACAGCGCCACCAGGGAAGCCCCCACCAGTCTCTCTTAACAATCACTGAAATATACCTTTATCAGAGAATAGTTCTTTTGGTTTAAAGAAGTCATTTACAAACTGTCTCACTTAGAACTGTATGGCTCCTCTTGCTGCTGGGCTGACATTGCATGTGTTAAGGGGTAAAGTAGATGTTGAGCCAGCGTTGCACTGGGTTTTCTACAAACCCCACCTACATGTTCCTCCACAACACCATCTATATTCAACCCTGCTTTTATCCATTCAATACATTTATAATACATTTCTTTGTTCACCTTTATTTACAGTAATGGTTCCACTAGAAAGATATGTTTGAAAAACATCATGTGGTGGCAGTTGTCAGTATGAGTCTCTATTAAAATGAAAAGAGAATTAAGCTGTTATGGTCTTTTCACCCTAGGGAGTGAGGTGGCAAGATAGAATGCAAAGGATTATGAGATATCTAGAGGTTCATTCAGGAGGAAAGAAGGAGGAAGGATGCATCAGATGACTGAGGAATTTGCCAGAGTAAGTGGCTACAGGATGGGGTGAAATGGGGAGAGCAAGTGGAAGAGATGGAAATTCCAAAGACCAAGTATATCTATCTTCCTTTTTTTTATGGTTTTGAGAAAATCTCCCCTAGAAACAACTTTGAAAAATATTTGCAAAATTCTTCATGAAGGAAAAATAAAATGCTGTAGAAACAGGCTCCCACAATTTTTCCTGGTGGGAAATGATGAAGGCCTGTCCCAGGGCAATGGCAGTGGCAGTAGGTAGAGATGAAAGGATAAAAATAAACAAGCGGCATGTCAGAGAATTGGGTTTGATGACTAATTGACTGAAGGAGGAGGGCTGGAAAAACAAAGTCCTGCTTGAGCAATGAGTAGATGGCACTAGCCATGAGTGATACTGTCTTATCTTGATATACATTGTATTAGTTTTCTGTTGCTACATAACAAAGTACCACAAATTTAGCAGTTTAAAATGATACAACACATTTTCAATCTCAGAGTTTCTGAGTCAGGAGTCTAGGCTCAGTTTAGGTGGGTCCTCTGCTCAGGGTCACCTAAGGCTGCAGCAAAAGTGTTGGCTGGCTTGAGTTTTTATCTGGCAGGTGAACTGGGGTGGATTTATGTCCAGACTCACTCTGTTGGTTAACAGATTCATCATCTTGTAGTTGTAGGACTGATGGCCCTGGCTTTTTGCTGGCTCTAACTAGAGACCATCCTAAGCCCCTGTTGACTGCCTTCAGCTCCTAAAGTCTGTTCATATTTCCTAAACACTACCCACGGTTCCTTGCCATGTGGCTTTCCTAATAGGACTGCTTACTTGTCAAGGCAGCAAGGACTAGAACAGATTAGAGGAAGTCTGCTACAAGACCCAGTCTTATATAATCATGCAAGAGACATGACATATTCTGTCAATTTGACTCAAATCACAAGTCTTATCCACAACGGAGAGAACGGGATTTTGCAAGGGCATGAACACTAGCCGATGAGTATCGTGGGAGGGCAGCCTGAAGTCTGTCCTCATACACGTGGAGAAATCAGCATGAGCTAATAGGCTAAAGAAAGGCAGATAAAGCATTATGGGAATGTATGGGCACAGATTTTTGTATAACAATATTAATGAAGCTACAAAACAGAACCTAAAATACTGCTTTAGTGAGTACCTGCACAACACCTTGAAGGTGAATCACAGTACCGTTTCCCTTTTATTCTGCTTGCTTGGTAGTTTACACATATATGCCTGCCTGTACTTAGTTGTGTTGACAATAAATTAATGTGGTAATTAGTTCTCATTGTTTAAATGAGTTTATTATTAAATGAGGAACATACCTTTTGGGCTTCTGAGTGGCAGATACACCTGCCTCCTTCCTCGTGCCATTTCCCTTAGTGAAACCATGTCACCTGAAGCAGTGACACTTCTCTATTTAAGGGTGTGTGGTTACAGAGAATGTTGACAGCCTGAGATTTTAGGTCTAGAAAAAGCCTAAGGCGACTAGATTATGTTCAGGCACTGAAAAAGCACAGGCACATTATTCATTTTGTGCCCAAGCAAACTAATTTATGACAAACTTGTGAAGCTTTGTTTTGATAACTTCTGGGCTTGTTCTTGGCTCAGCGCATGTTTGACTGAGAAATCTTCCCTTCTACGTGCTCCTTTTTGTCACGACAAATGCTATTTAGGGGACTAATGAGCTGAGATTATAAAGTGAATTCTCAAGGGAGTTTAAAAGGGTCACTCTGATACAATCTTCCAGAGGTAATGTATTTCACGGTGTTTACTGTAGCCTGCAACAATTGTGTATGTGAAGGTTCAGTTTTTACCATATGTGTAATTGTAGGAATGAGCATTCAACTGTTTTAAGAGATGAGGGTTTAGTTCAGAATTTTGGGAGCATGTTCAAACTTAACTGAATTTTTTGCAAGGTTTTAAACCCTTTGACTTTTTTCCATGCTTTATGCAGCTGATACTTCTTTCACCTTTTTCCCATTCACCGAGTCCATGCTGATAACTGTCAGTTGCCAGCTTTTCAGTTTGTGAGTTTTGGCACCATCATTATATCATATTACAATAAAACTATGTTATTGTATAACGCTGTTTCGGGGAAAAAGAAAATAGAATTGGCATCAAAATATTGAATAACAGCCGGACATTGGGCATTTCCACTAAAACAAGCAAACCAAAGCAAAAAAACAAACAAACATAATTGTTAGATCATTTGCATACAGGGCAGTTTCGTCTGAGCCTGCATTGATTTACTGAGTGCCCATGGGCAAAGAGCACATAGCGATACGTGTGATAGTAGGCGCAAGCACATCATGGAATAAGACAGAGCTAGAGAGAGAAAGGAAGAGACGGTGAATGACCTATATATGCTCACTCCAATGAGTAGCGAGGAGGGCTGACTCCCATGAACAATTCTCTTTCTCTCTCTCTCTCTCTTTTTTTTTTTCCCAGAAGATATACTATAGAAGAGCCTCTGGCGTAATACTCACGGTAGCCTCTTTTTCTTATAATTTCTGCCCTTGGCATTTTAAAAATGACCAAGGAATTCCACTTGACATGGCTGTTTAAGTAT
Source organism: Leucopleurus acutus (assembly GCF_964270905.1). Lineage (NCBI taxonomy): Eukaryota > Metazoa > Chordata > Mammalia > Artiodactyla > Delphinidae > Leucopleurus > Leucopleurus acutus. The sequence goes on along the minus strand of NC_139150.1, from coordinate 76,464,801 downwards.
GTTTTTTGATAATTCAAACGTAACACTGAAAATTAACTTGAGGTCAGTCTTAGTTATAGTGAAAATGAAACCCTATTCTTATAAAAGGAAATGGTACATTCAGGGATATAAAAAAATGCTTCCCTCTCTAGTACAATATCATTCATATTTCTCCCCTATGCTGTGCTCAGCCTCAAATACGAGTTGACATATTGTGTAGGGTATGAATAAATCAGTGTTTCCTCACATATGTAATTTACCCACTTTTCACAGTTTGTGGGTTATGATGCTTCCTTTTAATCAGATTTTATTTTTCATCATGGCATAGGTATATTTTTGTCATCTCCCCTACTTTTTCTTTCCTGAATATGGTCAATAATGTAAATACCGTGAAAAAAAAGTGTAATGACTTATCTCTGTTAAGTTGAATATTTATTATAGGTGTGGCAAAGAATTTGAAATGGTAAGAGTTTTAGAGATATTCTTATATTCAACATGAATTTCACTGTTTTTAAATTGGATCCTCAAAAGACTATGGATGTTTAGATACTTGTATCCCTGGAGATGATTATTAAAAGCTCTTCTGGTATAATCTGAGCTGAGTAAAACAAAAAGGCTGAAATGAATATTCTAGCAAGCTTATCAGACAAAAATGTTCAAGGGGTTCAGAACTGAACTTAGAGGTTTGTTCCTTCTCTAGAGAGTAGTAAAGGATAGGATTAGGTCTAGAAGTTGACTATACATAATAGATAAAACATAGTCCAAGATGAATGGGCAGGTGTTGTGCTTTCTGCTTATACATCTGTGTAGTTTGAAAACAGTCCCAAGATTGTACTCTATGAAATAAAAACTTACTTGAGGATCTTTGAATATTGATACAAATTTTCTACCTGGTGCTTTAACCAAATATTTGTAGTACCGGTGTTCGGGCCATTTTGCGGTATTAAAAGCCAAAAAAAAATTTAGTGAGCTCTTTTGCACTATAGTAATTTTAAAATGTCAGTTTAATCAATAATATGTACAGTACCAGAGCCTTTGGGCATTTAAAATGTCAGTTGTTTAATTTTGAAAAATGGATATTGGCCTTATAAAATCATCTGGTCAAGCATTTGCATTATATTATGCTTAGCACAGAGACTTACACTGTACTTAGAATGTCTTCATCAAGTATTTCAAGACGATGTAAGGCTTGGGGATCTTTACGTGTGATATCCGATTACCAGATCTTAGGGCCTGATTAATTTTCCCCATTTCTTTTCTACACAGTGCAACAAAATGGCAGAAGGAAAGAAAATTAAACTGCTATAAAACTGTCCAATTTATACTGTTAGAACTTTTGGTTATTGATTCTCTCTCTTTCCCCACAGACACATCACATACATGTACGTACAGATAAAACCCTATGCAGCCACACAACACCCAAGTGGATGTATTCTAGAACGCAGGCATGACTTTTAGTACTGACTCTACAGGTAATGGTGCAAGTGAGTGGTCATAAAACCATCTGAGAAATGGTAAAGAGATCAGTATGTGTAGACACACACACACACACACACACACACACACATACACACACACCATAAAAATAAATAGCTGGATTGATCGTTCCCAAATCTGTAAGGCATCTTTGGAATCTCTGACTTAGAATATAAGCAAAGGTAAAAGTACAAAATTCACCTTAAAGAGTTCTAGGGAGAACCTCAAAGACAAGAGGGTCATTCTCCAAAATGGCTAAAATTTAGAAATAATGAAAGGTCTATGTAAAGATCAATTATGAGAGAGAGACGGTATAATACGATTCCAAAAAAATAGGGAAATCTAGTAGATTTGAAATAAAAGCCTTAAGTGGAAAGTCAAAATCAGAGATTTTTCTCATGAGTAACTCTCTGTTGTATGATTCTCATAAAAGCAGAAGTTTAGTTAATAACAACTAAATGTTCTCCTGGGAAGGACGTCAATTTTTTATATTATTGTAATGGTAATTAATAATAAAGCTGTCATTTGAGCACTTGCTATTTACTAACCACTGTGCTTTGACTTCGCATAAATTAACTCCTGTTTTATAACGTAATTCCTCATTTGAAGGTGAAGACTTCATGACTCACTGAGGTTAGGTACATTGCCAAAATTACACAGCCTGTAAATGGTAGATATTCAAACTCAGGTCTGTCTGATTCTAACAATTATTCTCTAAACCACTCTAAAGACTGTCCCTATTACCTCTCTAGACTTGAGAACTTGAGGGAAACGGAGTGGAAACTATATTTGAAAAGAATAGCCAGATTTAAAAATAATGATGCAAGAATATAAAAGATAAACTTTAAAACCTGGTGTAGACTGAAACTAACTATTTACAATTTTTTCTATGCATAAAAGAGGAATACAATAACTTGAGGAGTAGGTACAACATTGGTTTAAAATTGTAATGGCCAAAAACTTAAAAGAAGAGAAGGAAAAATGTAATAAATGCTTATGAGAAACAGTGCACATTGAGTAAGAGTACACAATGACAAACGTGCTGTTTGACCTTATGTGAGAAATGGCTGCAGAGAGGGAAAAGGAAATCCATTAATATTTAATGAGCATCTACTATGTGCTAAGCACTGAGATTCTCCCATGCTGTCTCTACCGAAAGCATATGCCACAAAGCAGATGCTGAATGAGTGAATGATAAAACTTCCCTCATCAGACTTTCATTATGGTTGTATAAATACATTATAAATAGGATTATTTCATTAGCAAACAATTACAGAGAACTGGTTGTATGGTAGACACAGGGACAGGAGCATAGTAAGTTATAGCTTGTGATTAGCAGTTCAGTAGTGTATAAACAATTACAGTGTGATGGGATAAGTGTAACGATAGAGGCATGTACCAAATTGCTGGGGGACATGGAGGAAACGTCAATATTATTCTTGCTTGAAGTAGGGGGGCTTAGGAGCTTGACTTAAGGATGATACTTATAGCAGTTTGTAAAAAAAAAAAAAAATGGTAATGACCTTTCCATGAAGAAAGAGTGGAAGGGCATTTTTAATAGAAGGAGCACAGTGCGAAACCAAACACATGTCACACATGTGCCCATCTAGGTTTCAGTATGTAGTTCACAGGGACACGGCTGGCACAAAATCTGGCTAAAATTTAGGCTCGTTTGTCTTGCTTATGGTGATTGCCTGGAACCTGGAGAGGGATTATAAAACCAGAGATTCCTTTCAGCCCTGAGATTAAATTAATAATTTAATTTAAGAGATTAAATTAATTTTGAGATTAATTTTTAATCAGTGCTAGTGCACGGATTTAAAATGAAATATTGGTAAGACAGTGGACAAAGTTTTGTGTATAACCTTAGGAAATATATAAATAATTGCTAGAAATACAGGGGCAAACTAAAGAGACTTTTCAGAAGACCTGTTTTAAAACTAAAGCAGGTATTTGGAACCTTTGAATTCAATCCTGCCTATATCTTTTGATTTGAATAACAACTATACTAAGGTCATTTCCAATTTCATGATTTGAAAAAACTAAAATCTACTCATAGTTTACAAAAGAAAAATGCCAGAAATAGATTATAGTATGTTTAGCTATCGTGATGGGTTCTTTCTGTTATTATCTCAGGCCAGAGGAGATTACTCAAAATCATTTGATACTCAAAATCATTCTTTTTAGCTATTCTCCAATTTTTATTACTTGAACAACTAATTGCATAATTTACATCAGAGAATATGTGTTTTGCTACTGTTAATTCAAAGACATCTCACTGTAGCTTTGGTTAAAATTTGACTATTTTTTCATTTCCTGTGTTTTTAAAATACTAAACACTGATCTGCTATATAAATAGAACCAGGTTTCTATAATTAATGTAAAATTCTTCCTATTATTTAACTTTGATGATTCTTATTTTTAAATATATTCAAGATATAAAAACTTATCAATATTTACATTGAATATAGCTCCATAAATCCTTAAAATTATTCAAAATAAATGGCAATGTATAGAATGATCAAAATTTCCCTTATATCTTATTAACTTCAAATCATATTCCTGGGAACACAAAATATAGACTCATGACTGTAGAATTATGTCTGTAACAGTGAAACTGTCTTATTAAGGTATCTGGCAAAATGAATAATGCTGTAAAGAAGAGTTTCAGGAAAGTAAATTACAACCTCCTCAAGATCCCTAAGCAATATCCTCTATTAATAAGAACTATGTAAAAGCCTAAAAGACGACCTATAAAAATTGAATCTAGATTTTGGTTATGACTCCTTCATTAGTAGATTACTTTGCAAGAAGTGAAAATTTATAGCAAAGATTTGACAAGGCCACAGATGTGCAAAGAAGACACAATCCAGAGAGTGTGGAACGGGTTCATGAAAGGCCAGTGCCGTTGGCTTTCATGAGTCCCTTTCCACCTATCTTCATGTCGTTTCCAGGGCTGTAATTCTGTCCTAGTGTTTTGGTAATAGAGCAGCATCACTCAGAGAGGCTATCATGAGTTCCCAGGTCCATTTCTTATGAAGGGTTGTACCTCTCCTTTCCCGGGCAGCACATAGGCTCAGGGATCAGCCATTCCAGGAAAGGGCAGAAAAACCTAACCACCATGCCCAAGCATTGGCAACAGTCTCCTCGGAGGGTGCAATAAGTCAGAGAACACACACTATAGGATCTGGAAACCTAGGATCTGCTCTCAGCTCTGCTTGCTGTCAGCAAGTCTTTCAGTCGCTCTGGATCTCTACTTCCTGATTGGTTCAAATGTGACTTGAGGTCAGATTATTTTATGGGTCCTTCTAGATTTTTCTTTCAAAATTCTTCAGATAGTGCTTAAGCTAAACAAATGTAACTTAAAGGAACACATTTTGGAAAGGTACTTTGAATGTGATAATGGTGCTTCTGCAGAGGTATGACTGGTTCAGGAGTTGATTCATCCAGTGTAGGTTTGACCCTCTCAGTGTGGATTGCCAGCTCTGTCAGCCAGATGTGCCTTTCTCTGTGCAAAAGCATTCCACCCATCTCCATATCCCTCTCTCCTTCCTGCTTTCTTTCTTTTTTTCCTTTTCCCACTTCCCTTTCTTCTCTGTCTTCTGGAAGAGGGCTGAAGTGGTGGTGATAAGATACAGAGACTTTGCACAGCTGGTTGAAATGCCTGTCACCACTGGATGGGGTTGAATTCTGCTATGTTGCCCCTTTCCCAGAAGAAGGAACTGTCCCTTACAACCATATGATTACCAACCTTTCATCACCTTTGTCAGAAAAGGCAGTGATTGTAGAGAAAAGGAGACTGACTACAAGCTTGGTTTTGGACCAGAAAGCACAAGGTTCAAACCCTGGCTTTGTTACTTATTATCTAAATAAAGTAGGGAGATTTACTGTTGAATTCTGAGCCCAGGTGTCTCCTTTCTGGTAACCTGAGAATCATGACACCTACCTTATAGGTTCATTAATAGACAAGGTATAAGGTATCTGGTATACAGCTACACATTAGAATGAGATTGAAATTCTCCTATATGCAACTTAAGTATGTCAAGCAAGATAAAGAAGACTTTCTAGTGTATCTGAAACAGTAGAGTTGGTGATCTATGAATTTTTCCAAGGCAGCAACTTGCCTTATATTTTCCTTTAGTCTCAGTCCCTTCACAAGGCATCTGTTCAATAACTGTATAGTGAATAAGTGAATTGTTGAATATTGTTCAATATTTTTTCAATATCTTATAAAAGGAACATTTGTATCAGAAGAAACTAGGATTGGTCCATGATTCACATTTTCTCCAAGGGCCCAGTTCTTAAGTAACACACATTAGAGAAGGAAACTGAAGGTTAAACACAAACATTGTCAAAAGAGTGTTTGCCAAGATAAATCGTTAGACATTAACAGACCAAATGAATATGTCTAAGAAAGCAAAAAAAAGCAACTCAGCAGGACTTGGTATACATACTTTCCTTTTATCTGCAAATTTATATTTAAATGGAGGTTATAAGGGTTGTGAGCACTTGGTATCTAATGTCATTTTTGTTGTAAGTCTTATATTTTCTTTTTCAAGGAAGAGGGTAGCAATAGTTTTCTGAAAAACATCTGCATCCTCATGGATTATTCATTAGAAAGTTTAAAGAAATTCAAGGGGATCAGAACAAAAGTTAGAAGATGACTTATGTGGGAAACTGGACTTTGAGATTTTCTTGGTGTAAATGTTAGTCCTAAAGAACTGTATTGTAGCTTTGATAACGGTAAAGAGTTTTGGGGTTTTTTTTAACTCAAATATTGTATCAGAACTTTTTGCTGAGAGTCATCTAAATTTTTGTATCCACTAATAAGCAACCATGACAGAAATGAAAGGTGATGAAACAACCTCCCAATAATTTTTTTCAGGTATTTTAATCATTCTTCAAATACCTTTAAATTGAAAAAGAGTTGAATGGATATAATACTAAGGTTTCTTTAGATCTAGTCAGCTTTCCAAACAAGTGAAACAGACTGTCACGTATTATCCCCAAGTCTACATTGTCTAATTTTATGGACAGCAAAGTCCCACCTGCCCAAAGATGTTTGATCCATATTCTTTTCTTTTTCAAAATTCTTTCTTTTATGCATTTATAGATTCATGCATTTATTCAACAGATTCATTCAATACGTATCTATTGAGCTTTTTTTAAAGTTAAGCACTGTTAGAGGCACCAAGTTTATGGTGTTAAGAATATAACCATGGTTCCTGATCTCCTCGAGTTTGCATGTTTATGAGAACAGATAAATACAATTTCACTGAACAATAGTAGCTTACATTTATTGGGTACTTAATGTGCCAGGCACTGTTCTGAGTGTTTACATGTATTAACTCAGTCCTCAAAATTATCCCTTTAAGTAGATAATATTTTATCTCATTTTATAAATAAGGAAACCAGAACATAGGAAAAATAAACAGCTTCTCCAATGTCATGCAGACTAGCAAGTGTGCATTCAGGATTCAAAGTCAGTAAGTCTGGGTGTAAATCTTGTACTCAAACCCACTACGTTATTCCGAGAAATGACAGGGAAGAAGGCTTGAGGAAGCCATAATAGAATATGAAAGGGTTCTCCCATTTGACATAAGGTATACATTTGGAAGTGACATTTAAGCTGACACCTAAGAAGCAAATGGCTAGGCAGAGTGGGGAGAGGACTTTTCTAACAGAGGAATAGGCCGTGTGAAGGCTTTGAAATGGGCTGAGCTTTTGGCACAGATGAAGCCTGGTGAATGATGAGGTTAGACTGGAGAGGTCAACTGTGGCCAGAAAGATAAAAAGAAAGAGGGTGGGTGAGGGCAGGGGTGGAGAGACAGAGAGACTGGAAGGAAAAGAAAAATATAAAATCTCCAAAGTACAAAGGGAAGTCATTTATGGAGAGACATGATGCAATTGATATTTTAAGATAATTCTGGCTGGAATGTAGAGATTAGATTGGAAGGGCAAGAGGATAAGTAGAAAAACTAATTAGGAGGCCATGAGAGTAATCCAGGAGATGGGCAATAAAGGTGACAGCATGTAGATGAATTCAGGATGCACCTGAGGAGGCAAGAGAGGAGGAAGCCAGGCAACATCTTCTGGGTTTGCATTTCTGACCTGTGGTATTATTGCCTGATGTTCTCAACATTAGGATACTATCCCGAATTATGACATTTTCTTTCAATAGCCTCAGTTAAAGTGTACCAGTAGTAACTGGAATCACATTGGATTTTTTCATTAGTTTATTAAATGAATACAACATAGATTGAGAATTTAATAAAAAACTGTTTCTGCCACCTTTTATGTACTGCTATGGTTTGATATTTTTGATTAAGTGTGGTTAAGATGGTTAAGAAACTTTTTTTGTGCATGCTATTATCAGAATGCCATTACTAATATCTTTTAATCAGAGGTATTATTGCATTATTGTTAATAGCTCAAGCTCTGGAGTCATCTGCCTTGGTGTAAATTCCAGCTCTGTTAGTTGCTTGGTTATTTAATCTCTCTGTGCCTCAATTTTCCATCTTTCAATTGAGATAAAAATAGTATTATTTGTAATACTATTAAAAATTAAGTGAGAATTAAGTGAACAAATAGATGTAAAGTACCTACCTAGTGTCTGGCATATGGTAAGCCTTAAGTGTATATTAATTATTATTATTATATTAATATACACAAGGCACAAAAATTGTCTTATATGTATGTGTGCGTATTTTAAAGAAATGAATTTTATAAAAATATGTTTTGAGCCAATGAAATATATGGTTCACTTGCAAAAATGTGTAGCTGTAGTAGAATTTCAACTTTTTAAAAGTTTAAGCACAATGAAAACTTTTAACTTGATTGACCTAATAAAAAGATAATTTTTCTAGCACACAAGAAATGAGGACTGTATTTCTTTCACTCTTGGGTTTTGAAAGATTAAAGCAAATAAAAATGCCGGTATCTCTACCATGTACACCTCTAAGAAAGTCAAGAACAAAAGGAAATGTAAGCCACCAAAGCAATCCAGAGTGAAGTCCTTGTCATTCTGTTGGAACTCACCAAAGCAGATTTAAACCAGGCAAACTTAAAATAGAAAAGAATCAAAATTCCTTTTTTATTATTATTTTTCTATATAAAGAACAGGTAATGTGCATTTCATGCTAAAATAGGATTTAGTGTACTCTAAGAGCAGGATTCTCTTTGAATATGGTCTAGGGCAGTGTGTTATGAGTGGGATCTCTATGGAGGGATTCAGTCAAGTAATACTGTCATTATATTTTTTTAATTTGAAAAAAATGTTACTTTTAGTATTAAAAAGTTCTAGTGAATGCCAGAGTCAAAATTACTCAGTGAATGCATTTCTCCTTTTCCCTTCTCTATACCCTCTGGTGTTCTAGTAAATAGTATAACATATTTACTATATTAGAATTATGAAATCTACAGCCTATTTCTTAGTTTTAGCATAGCTATTTTGTGATATAAATATTAAGACTTGGGACTTCCCTGGTGGCGCAGTGGTTAAGAATCCGCCTGCCAATGCAGGGGACATGGCTTGAGCCCTGGTCCAGGAAGATCCCACATGCCGCGGAGCAGCTAAGCCTGTGTGCCACAACTACTGAAGTCCGCATGCCTAGAGCCTGTGTTCCGTCCGCAATAAGAGAAGCCACCGCAGTGAGAAGCCCACTCACCACAGTGAAGAGTAGACCCTGCTCACGGCAACTAGAGAAAGCACGCTCGCGAGCAGCAACGAAGACTCAGCGCGGCCAAAAATTTAGAAAATAAATAAATAAAATAAATTTTAAAAAAAAGTTAAGACTTACACAGCTACTTTGTTATATTAGAATTAAGATTGAATGAATGGTATATTTTTTCTATGCTAATGGAAATAAATGTTGAATAAATTTATGTTCCCAGGAAATGTCATTTATATTATCTAATTTGTTAGGAATATCATGTTATTACTTAAGCAAGTTAGCTTTTTATGCAAAAACACCTGTTTAAAGTGTTGGATATTGTACTCTTATAAATCTTAATACAAATTTCAAGTAAGTCCAAAATTTAATATTAATTATAAAACAGACATTACATTTTAATAACCATCTTTTGAAACAACAGCCAAAACAATAAACAAAAGAAATTCAGAGCTTCATTTTTATTTAACAATCCTGAAATGTTGATAATAAAACACTTAACTCAGGCAGTTCTGGTCAACTGCCCTCATTACAGGTTTCAAGTCTTATGAAGCACCATTGCATTCAATTTAACATTTGTTCTAACCAGTCCCATGACCAAAGGTATCCATAGCTGATGCTTTGGAGGGAGTGTTACATAATGGAAAGGTCTGTGATCTTGAAAAAATGATTGTGTCACTTTCTAAGTCTCAATTCTGTAATTCTGTATTTTTAAAGAGACAGTAGTACCTATCTCACATAATTTATTTTATAATGAATAAATTAAATCATGTCTTTAAAGCATCATATCTAGGCACATAGCAGACAGGTTATTTTACTTTTTCCTTCTATGACTAGATAGAAAAAATTAATATGAAAGGGATGGAGATGCCACATAGCAATTCAAAACATTTGGTCTTCTCAGTGTATGAGAGAGTCTGTCTCCCCAATGTATGGCAGAATGGTTCTCTAAGCCAGTTTCTAAGCTCTCCAGAATGTTGGTGGAATTTCATATCAGAGGCTCTAGACTACTTGGATGCTTCTGAGGCGGTGCTGTGTGATTGCCTTAAGGGATCATTCAAGAAATTCAGTGTTCAGAACTTTTCATCATGAGAAGCTCTACAACATCATTTTCTCTGGGTTAATGCCTTAGGAATGGTCTTAGGTGAAAGTTACAACAGTAACGAATAGGTCATTTTGGTATATATTTAAATGAAGTTTCTTAAATACATCAATTGAGAATTAGGTGCACAGAGTACACAGACTATTGTATACTAAGTATGAATCATAGTGGATAAAAAATTCTGTGAGAGAATTACTTTCCTTTTAGGAGAAGATGCCATATATCTATACATGCTATGTATTTCCTCAGAAAAAAGTCTCCTCCGTTTTTCCCTCACCTTGAAATAAAGTATGAGAATCACTAAAAAATGTTGTGGAAAAAGAGAAGAATGGTAAAATTGTCTACCTTTTCATTTAAAACAGAGATTTTCAGACTTCCTCTTAAACACTTTTAAGGGTAGAGGTGTAAATTCCTAACTAGATGGTATTTATACCTAGAAATATACACAGTAGAGGAATATATTTTCCCTCTAAAATAGCATTGAAGGTCCAGGAAGACTGTTATTTTTTTCCCCTTGTTTTCAAATACTCCTTAAACCTAAAGCATATTCTTACTTCACTTTGAATTTAAACTGTTGCTTATCCTTGGTGATCATTGTACTCATTGTCTAAAGAAGGAAATAAAACAATGATTCTTTTATCAATTATATTTGCATATCTCTCACCTTGAAGTTCAAGTCACTTTTGTTTGAATAGGGATTAAATCAGTACTGGTTGTATTTTAAAAATATTAATCCATATAAAATTAATGTTATAGCATGTTCATTGACCTCTTATAACATTTTTCTCTCTTCACCACTATATCCTCCTCTTACTAATATTTTCTCTCATTTTTTAGATAATAACAATAACAGCTATCATTTAATCCCTCACTAAGTGCTGGGGATTGTGCTAAATTCACTGTACTTTAATCCCCACATCAATCAAACGCTGTACTTAGAGTCATTGTCTGCTTTAGTATTGCATACGCACTTGGGATTCACCTATAATATATACTCATCTCATTATAGAAAGAGACTATAATTAAGGCAAACAGTATCACATAGTGAAAAGGGAACTGACATTTCACAGTACTCATGTGATCTTGGACAAAAAACACATAAGGTTTGTACACCTAAGGTAAAAAGTTCTGTGCATGTTTTCCCAGGTTGACGCTCAGGATTTTATTAGGTACATTGCCTGTTATAGGTATGATTTTATTGAACATCCTGAGCATGTGGGCAGATTCTTTTTTATTTTTATACATGGCTTGCGCTATCTTGTGTGTACTAAATATTTGCAAATACGCATTCATCAAGTCCCCATTTCTTGTGTGCTAGACATTATTACTTATCTCAAATCGTATTCCTCACTCAAAGCGCTAAAGGCATATTTACCCAAATTCTTTGTTCTGAGTGTTGTTCCAGCTCAGCTTGAGCCACATCCACCAATTCTTATGAAACTGATTTTTCATACTTTTCCTCTCCTTCCTGTGAACAATATTTACTCTGTTACTAATATCTTTCTGCTACTTTCCCAAATCATTTTGGTGTAAAGGATTTCCTCAAGTTAAGGTCAATGAGCCCCATGATTTAGGACCACATATGGACCCGGCTGCTTACCTTATTCATTACCGTTTGATCCAGCATGTGACCTGTATCAAAGGACAGATTATTGGCCCCGTTATTATAACCATTGATTTAACTTTCAGGAATTATAGCTTTTTTTCTTTTCCTTCAGTGTTCCATGAAGAACCCAGCAAACTCTGAAGGAATTTCTCTTCAGACAGTTATACTCCTTCAACTCCCACCAAAAGAAACACACACAGACACATATACTTTTATGGGTTTTATCAACACTTTTCCCCCACCTTCTTTCTCCACTACCTTATCTGTCCCAAACTCTGTTTTCTTTTTTCATTTTTTCATTTAGCAAAATAATCTCTCTCTACTCCTTTATAGCTGGTTGCTTCTTTTGCATTTATACCATTTACTTTGCCATTATAGTTTATTTTTCATCTTTCTTAAACAATATTTAGTCTTAATTAAAATTGTCTTCTTCCAGCAACATTAGGAAATTCTGATGTGTGGGTTAGAGATACAATACACATTCCTATTTCATATCTAATCTTTAATGTGATCATAAAAAATGACTTGTGATTTTCAGGATCATCCCCCTACCCCATGGTAGGGTACTTAAAATATAAGTTTCAAGTAACTAGATAATAGATTTTGTGTGATAATTTTCACATTCCATATATATTTGTAATTATTCAACAAACACTTTAGACATTAAAAAGCATTTTCAGTGAATTAATGATATAAAACTTAAAATTCATAATTAGTTGGAAATAGCACTTTAGTTTATGGAACATGCAACTTCCAATTTAGGGTTTTTATGCTGTAACATATAATATATGACAATGGCAACTGTCTGCAAAGTGTGACATTGTATATATCTTATTGGTTTAATGAGATAGCCATATGAAAACACCTATTATAGCACTTATCACAGTGAGCCTTCAATAAAAGTTCAGGGTTGTTTATTGTAGAATTATGGATAACAAAATGAGATCAAGGCAAACAATTATGAATACAGAGTTAGAATATGATGAGGTATTGGATTAGCTGATGTATTTTCAGGAAAGCAGGATAGTTCTGCAATACATCCAGAAATTCATAAAATGCTATCCAGCCATTCTTGGCATTTCAGTATTTTTTGCCTAGTGTCCCATTATTGTGAACTTTAGAGTATTCTTTTTCTTGCCAAAAGTGGTTAACATTTTCTTTCAAAGTTTGTTTCTCCGTAATGTAAATGTAGCTTCTGATGTCTTTCTGGAATCTAATGGGACATGTTATTCACTGTACAGAATTTATTTGGCTGGAAAGCATCTTTTCTTCAAAGTGAGTTCTAATACTCAAGAATAGAAAAAAGAAACAAAGAAGCACATAGTGATGGAACTAGTAAAAAAAATATTATATATATGTATATATATACTATGTATTATATATAAATATATATTTATATAAACATATAAGTATTTAGTATATATATATATTTAGTATCTTTATATGCTAAATAGATACAGTTAGTTACTGATAGCAGTTTTTAGAAACACTGAGTTGGTAAAGTAATTCAGATGAATCTGGCCTTTAAAACATGAACTTTATATGATCCCTCTTGCAATAGGTTAATGAGATGCTCATTTATTTCTGTTCTAATGTGCCACACTTGCCTTGACAAAGTTATACTTCTCAGTTAGGAGCACGATTTCCTCACTATCTCTGTTCCTAACCTCATCTTCTTTGCCACTTAATGGATTAAAGATTTTCAGAAAGAGGTGGGACATGAGGCACAGATGTCCATGGTGCTGCTTCATTGAGATTTGTGCCTGAATTTTAACAGTATATGCATGAGGCTTGGATTGAGGGAGATGTAGGAGAGGGATAGAATACAGTCCCATTCTATATAAATAGTATTATTAATTTTTTTTTACTGTGTATAGTATATATTGTCTAGAAGTAGAAGCCACCTAAATACCTACATATTGCATATCAACTTATCAAATTGATGACTATTATTTTCCACATTTTATGAATCTTCTCCAGGAAAATTATGGGAAATAAAGTAAGAATACTTGTTTAAATCTAGTAAAGAAGTCAATAGTAAAAGAAACAAGGAGCCAACACCCCCTATTACTTATAACTCAGTGTTAAGATGAGAAAAATATTTTTGTTGGTAATGTGTATATAATAAGAAAACATTTCAATTACAAATGTTTTAATTTTCATAGTACAACTGCCTTTCCCGGTAAAATAACATGGGATTGAATGGTTTTCTTCTTTTGTAGTATTTCATAATCTGGAGCCTATTGGGTGCCTTGTAAGTCCCAGAAATTTTCATTTCTATTTTGTGCATTTGACAAAATCTATAATAACAGCAACATATAGGGAGTTAATTTTTAAATGGCAATGAGGAGTGATAACAAACATTTCGTAGCTAATCAGCATCACTCTACAGAGACATAGATTGGTCTAAATGTCCTCTTTCACCTTCCTTTTATTTATAGGAATTGAAGACTGCCACTGGAAAGCTGCATCATGAGCTGCTTGGGCTTCTAAAGTGTCCAGTGGATTTTTAATTACATAAGGTAAATACTGACTTTATTTTAATTGTATTTTCAGGATGTAATGAAATACCATTTTTTGTCTTAAGACATTTTCTTTATATCAAGAAGGAAGTTAATTTTCTTTTATTTGGTCATATATTTAATTAAGTAGTTCCTCTGGTTTGTTAGCTCCAAAGTGACTGGGGGAAGTTATTGGCATATCGACAACCCACTGCTGGGCTTATGCATTTCCCTCTGTAAAAGTATCTCATATATTATATTGTTTCAGACATATATTAATATGTTTCAGACAGTCTGTACACTGTTCTTGTTTGCTTAAAGTCATTTTGTCCCTTTAAACACCATGTTGGCATGCTCAAATATTACACATAAAGTTTAATGGCTAAAGATATTTTCTTTATTAATACTTATGACTTAGGTAGTCGTGTTGGAGGTAGATTATTATTAATTTGAAGTGGAAGCTGAGTTACATCTGGGCTTTTTTTCTTTTTTTTCATTAGTTCTGGAGGGTAGCACATTTGCTCACTCTGTAATTTAAAAAATTACAGCTACAAGAATAGAAATTACTTCAGTGGCTTGAGTGTGTATGGTGTGGATGACTTTCTTTTCCTTGGAAGGTATTATTAGTTTTCCTACTTTCTCTTTCTCTACTAGTGGTCCTTTACCAAGCATCACAACAAGGTTTTTATTTTTTATTATTTTTAAAATTTTTTTTGTTTTCAGTTGTTAGAGAGTAAATTAAAGCATTTGCAATTACTGTTTTCCTTTTACCACCTAAAATTACAGAGAAAGGAATTAGGATTCCAGGGATGCCTAGGAAGACAAGGCTTGGCTAGTAACTGTTAAGAAATCCTCATTTAATGCAACTAAAGGCAGACATATGGGGCTACTCACTTGTGTTCTCATGAAGACCAAGAAATGAAGCAAAGAACATTTTCTTCTGAAAAATGTGTTTCCTAGAAAGGGAATATGCCAGCTTCCAGCACTGTTTCACATGCCTATCAGACAAACAATAATAGCAAAGAAGGAATGACTTGTATGTAAATAGTCTACCTAGGTACAAGTGGTGGATACACGCACACACCAACACACACACGCGCTCGTCAGTCTAGGATGGTGTTTTGGGATCCAAAGGAATTCACACTCTCTATGCATAGAAATATAGATTTTAAATGAAAAAAAGAAATACATTTCAAGGCATAATAGGAGAGAAATTAAATATACACAAAATATACTAAATTGGTCAAATTTTAAAAATAAAGGCATCATTGATAAAATTTAAATCATGAACTGCATGATGAAACATATGGCTCACATTTTTCAAGGGTCTCCATTATGTTAACTTGGATGAGATAATAGGGAAAGAATGAGCAGTCATGTGAAGAGAATTAGGGGAAACTGCTCATTTGCAGAGCACAAAACTGCCTATCATTCACAGGGCTCTTCCAATCAAAGAGAATATTTAATGGCACTTAAAATACGATAAATTTGATGTGATTTGAAGACACTGTGAAATATAATTGTTTCTTTGAATATTTCATAGTATAGTCTTTCATAGTTCCTTTAGCCAGTTTAAGAAATCCTGGTAAATTAGCCTCTTTTTCCTGATTGAATTTATGTGAAATTCTACAGTCTATCCCTGCTTGTGAACTCAAAGAACACTGGCTGTCTTCAGATTTTTGGATAATAGATGGGAGGTGGTTTTATTTTTATCAGCAGAAAATGAAATATACACTATTAATTTATTAAATGACTAGAGGTTATTTTGAAAATTAATTTCATTTAATTTTGATGGGGTTTTTAAAAAACATCAAAACCGTATGGAAATTTGTCTGCACTGAGAACTTTCATTTTAACAAAAGTTTAAGGCATATAACATAAGCAGAGCCCCTATCTTCTATTTAGATTCTTGTTCTAACAATTAAGCTTATTTTCACTTCCATTTTCAGCCCCTTCCTCCCAAACACGGGCTCTTTCTCCTTTGCCCACACAGTCAAGTCTTCATCTAAAGTGACAAAGGGAGATTTTAACGGTGTCCCCCTCACTCCCACTATATGCCTATTTTTTATTGCTAATGTTTATTTCCTCAAAACCTTAGGTGAGGTTTTAAAATTTATGTTCTCCATTCTACATATCAGAATGTGTGTGTGTGTGTATATATATACATTTAAATCATTATTAGTTGAGTGAGCTAAATTGTGACTATAGCAGGGACATGCTGTACAAAGAAACATATTCAAGTTTAGAAAGTATATGTCTCCAGTGTGTTGGACAGCGTGCAATTAGAATGTGGATGACATTAACAGGCATATTGAACTGAGAAAGGGCTATAACGTAGGTTAGCACTCGGAATAGAAGACTCCCAAAACTGAGAATTGAATCCACAAGGTGAAGAAGGACAGTGATAAACTCAAAGATAATTACTCAGAACAAACATGATAATGAAGTAATCTGAAGATTTGAAAGAATTATGTATGCCTTGTTTTAAGAAGATAAGACTTACAAGTGATAGAGATGATAATTCACTAAGTATTTGAATTGATGGCAGATGGAAGGGAGGGTAACACCTGTATAGCTGTGACTCAGAGAGGTTCTGGGACATTTGTGTGTAAAGTGATCAGATGGGGAAAAGATTTTTAAAATAATACTATCTGGGTTTAGTTTAAGTAAACAAAAAACAGAGAAAAAATGTAAAAATTAGAATTTCTCCCCAAACATAATGGGCTGCTGCATAAGGGCTGAGAGTCCTCACTCTAGAGATGTCACCTGGTGTGGTTGGCTTGCCAGCCGCTTCTCACCAGGAATACATGATTCAGTCAGCATTGCAAGAGATGACACTTTGCATCTTCTACATTACTCTATCATTCTTTGATGGCCTTTTATGTGGAGAAGTATCCTTTACATATGTCATTAGACCATGTATTTAATACTAAGTGTAGCTGATTTAAAATACTGTATTAGTTTTAGGTGTACAGCATAGTGATTCAGTATTTTTGCAGATTATATTCCATTATAGCTTACTACAAGACAATGGGTATAATTCCCTGTGCTATACAGCATATAGTTGTTTGTATCTATTAATCCCATATCCCTAATTTGTTCCTCTCTCCTTTCCTCTCCCTTTTGGTAACCACAAGTTGGTTTTCTGTCAGTGAATCTGTTTCTGTTTTGTATATACATTCACTTGTGTTATTTTTTAGACTCCACATGTAAGTGATGGTGTATAGTATTTGCCTTTCTCTAACTTATTTCACTAAGCATAATATTCTCTGGGTCCACCCATGTTGCTGCACATGGCAGTATTTCATTCTCTTTATGGCTGAGTAATATTCCATTATATATATATGGTATATGTGTATATGTGTATACACACACACACACACACACACACACACACACACACACACACATATATATATATATATATACATATATATGCCATTTCTTCTTAATTCAATCACACTTGGGATGCTTCCATGCCTTTGCTATTATAAATAGTGCTGCTATGAATGTTGGGGTACATGTATCTTTTTGAATTAGTGTTTTCATTTCTTCCTGGTATATACTCAGGAGTGGAATTGCTGGGTCATATGGTAGTTCTATCTTTTAGTTTTTTAAGGAACTCCATACTGTTTTCCTTAGGGCTGCACCAATTTACATTCCCACCAGCAGTGTATGAGTGTTCCCTTTTCTCCACATCCTCTCCAAAATTTATTTGTAGACTTTTAGATAATGGCCATTCTGACAGGTGTGAAATGATACTTCATTGTGGTTTTGATTTGCATCTATCTAATAATTAGCATAGTTGAGCATCTTTTTCATGTGCCTGTTAGCCATCTGTGTCTTCTTTGGGAAAATGTGTGTTCAAGTCTGCCCATTTTTTGATTGGATTGTTTGTTTTTTTGATATTGAGTAGTGTGAGCTGTTTGTATATTTTGGATATTAATTCCTTGTCAGTCACATCATTTGCAAATATTTTCTTCCCATCTATATGTTGGCTTTTGATTCTGTTGATGGTTTTCTTTGCTGTGCAAAGCTTTTAAGTTTAATTAGGTCCCATTTGTTTATTTCTGCTATTATTACTTTTGCCTTGGGAGACTGATCCAAGAAAATATTGCTATGATTTATGTCAGAGTGGGTTTTGTTTTTGCCTATGTTCTCTTCTAGGAGTTTTATGGTATTGTGTTTTACATTTACACATTAAACCATTTTAATGGTTTACATTAAAATGGTTTACATTTAAACCATTTTAATTATATTTTTGTATATGGTGTGAGGGAATGTTCTAATTTCATTGTTTCACATGTGGCTGTCCAGCTTTCCCATCATCACTTGTTGACTGTGTTTTCTTTACTGCATATTCTTGCCTCGTTTGTTATAGATTAATTGACCATAGGTGTGTGGGTTTACTTCTGGACTCTCTATTCTGTTCCATTGATCTATATGTCTGTTTTGGTTTGCTTTTTCTGTTTGTTTGTTTTTGCCAATACCACACTATTTTGATTACTGTAGCTTTGTAGTATAGTCTTACATCTGAGAGGGTTATACCTCCAGCTTTGTTCTCTTTCCTTAGGATTGCTTTGGCAATTCTGGGTCTTTTGTAGTTCCCTGTAAATTTTGGAATTATTTCTTCTATTTCTGTTAAAAATGACCTGGGTATTTTGATAGGGATTGCATTAAATCTGTAGATTGCTTTGGGTAGTATGACCATATTAATAATATTGATTATTCCAATACAAGAGCATAGTATATCTTTTCATTTTTTAAAATCATCTTGTTTCCTTCATCAGTGTTTTATAATTTTCAGCATATAGACCTTTCACTTCCTTCATGAAGTTTAATCCTAGACTTTTTTTGTAGCGATTTTAAACAGGATTTTTTTTTTTAGCTTCTCACTCTGATATATATTTATTAGTGTGTAGAAACACAACAGATTTGTGTATATTAATCTTGTATCCTGCAACCTTGCTTAATTCATTTATTAGTTCTACTAGTTTTGGGGTGGAGACTTTAGGGTTCTCTATATAGAGTATCATGTCATATACAAATAGTAATAGTTTTACACCTTCCCCTCCAATTTGGATACCTTTTATTTCTTTTTCTTATTTGATTGTTGTGTCTAGGACTTCCAATACTATGTTAAATAGAAGTGGTAAGAGTAGGCATCTTTGTCTCTTCTTGAATTTATTGGGAAAGCTTTCATCTTTTCCCCACTGAGTATTATGTTGGCTGTGGGCTTGTCATAAATGGCCTTTTTTATGTTGAAATATGCTCCCTCTATACACACTTTGATGAGAGTTTTTATCATGAATGGATGTTGAATTTTGTCAAATGCTTTTTCTGCATCTATTGAGATGATCATGTGGTTTTTATCTTTCCTTTTGTTGATATGGTGTATCACATTTATTGATTTTTGTGTGTTGAACCATCTTTGTAACCCTGGAATAAATCCAACTTGGTCATGTTTTATGATCCATGTTATATATTGTTGGATTAGGTTGCTAATGTTTTCTTAATTTAGGATGATTTTTATATAAATAAATTTTGTTTGGAAAAAATATAGAATTTCCTCAGGGATTTTTGCTTGAGGCTTGTCTCCCAATTGTAGTAGCACAGCTTGGAGGGTATAGTCTTGATCTGGAAGTACTTTAATGACTACTTTTTCCCATGAGGAGGGTGGAAGGTTTGGCTGTGTCACCTTGAAGAAAGTGAAGTGAACAGACTGTCTTGGATGTAGTCAGAGCTGAATTCGAGAGAGAAATTCAGGGGTATACGGGTTGAAATGCTTTAGCCCTCATTTCCTTTCTGAGCATGTTGGGGTTTAATCTTTCTGGAATGATTCTATTTTAATTCCATCCCTAACTGGGATATTGACTTGAAGTCAACTTTTTACTCTGTTTTTAGTTCATCTGTATAAGAAGGCTAAGCAAATGACCCCCAAGATTCTTTATAGCTACAAAAATCTATGAATTTCATCTATGTGACATGTTTCCAGTAGTGAAGCAGAATGTTTTAGTGGTTACAGTCTCAGGCCCAGTGCAACATTCCTGGGTTCCCACTTACTGCATCTGTCACCTTGGTAATTTAGGGCAGGTCTCTGGGGCTTTGTTTACTAGTCTGTGTAAAGAGGATGGTGAAACTACTGCTCATGGTATGATATTGTTACTGAGGTTCATGCATTAATTATGGGAAGAAAGAATGACTTAATGTCAACCATTGCTAACTACATGCTTTGCCATTTCACTGGCCTTGAATTACAGCCCAACAATTATTCAGTTACCTAGGAGTACATTTTATAGTATAGATTAAAGTTAAGTATTTTGTGGGTGCTTTACTTATTATTTTTTAATAATTTAGGATTATGACTAAGATAAGATGTTGGCCTTTCAATAAGAAAGGACGTATTGGATAAGACCAGAGTTTTTCCTAAGGAAAGTCCAGATGTTGGCTATAGATATTCCCTTTTGTATTTCTCTGCATGGGTGCAAGGGTAGCCTGTTCAAGTAAGTGTTCTGGTTTAGGTATTGAGAAGATGCCAAAATTATGCATGCTTTAAAACCTATGGATTTGTCTTAATTTGTAACACCTAATGATTATGGTCTGTTACTCATCATACAGATATATACATCACAGTTCTGCCAGCCAGTATTAATCAGCAAAGTAGTGGCAAGAAATAGTATTGAGGGAGGATTGCCTGAATGATATGAATATTTTTCAGGATTGCCTGAATGATATGAATATTTTTCATTCATGAATATAGCTTAAATTTTATCAGTGAATTAAATAAGACTATTAAAATCTTTGTGTTTACTCTATAGAAGTACTTTCACTGAACCACGGCTTGAATCAATACAATCGACTTACACTGATATGTGTTATAGATGTTAGAACCCCATGCTTACATTTATTGTAGTAATGTTAGTTATGGTATGGTTTTTCTTCATCCTTTATAAAGTTTCTCCATTAAGGGACAAGGGAAGACAATACTTCCCTCCAGTCTCAGCACTCCAAAGGGTAGGGTTTCTCCCGGCAACTTGTTTATTTTTAACATCATTCCAGTAGATCATGTAATAGATTTATTTACAGGTACTTGTAGGGTGCTTGGAAGCTCAGAACCAAATCTGTTGCACGTGTCAGCAAGTAAATAGGATTGGATGATATATATATGGTAATGAAGCATAACTGCTTTGGGAGCAGTCTAGGCGTGGATCCCATCTCTTTTATTTGGACCTAGGGTAGCTTTGGTCAGGATGCCACCTTCTTTTTTTTTTTCAGTGTTTATATTATGGTGCTGTGGTGAAAATTAAGTAAGATAATCACTGAATATATTAATACACATTCTTGCTAAGTGTTAGCTATTGTCAATAGTAAAATAAGACGTTCCCAAGAAGCATCTCTTTTTCTGCCACCTTTCGTGGCTTACCAACACACACACACACACACATTTATGCATGTATTCATTCAGTAAACATTTACTGAGTGTCTATTATGTTCACTTATTACTCCTATGTCTGAGTAAACAATACAGATAAGATCCTTGTTGTCATAGAGCTTATGTTCTAAATGGGTGTTGTAGGTTATGGAGTTCATTAACAATAAAAATAGGTGAAAAAATATTTGGTAATGATAAGTTCTAAGTTGGAAGTAAAACAAGTTAAGAGCCTGAGGAGCTACTTCAAATTGTGTGTCAGAAAAGGCCTCACTGTAGAGGTGATGTTTACAGCAGGAGCATAAATGAGAAGAATGAACCACCTGTGCAAAATCTGCAGGAAGAGCCTTCAGAAAGAAAGAAGATCTAAGTCCCAAGAAGAGATAGTAGTCTAACTGGAGAGATTCCAAGGCGCTGTGGGATAGCCATCAATGAACGTTTATGCATGTAGGCATGCGACTGCCTTATCTTCCTTTCACTCTGAAAGGCCGAGGTCTTCCTACATGGAGAAGCCCAGTCATCTTTCTTACTAACACCCTCTTCTCCTTTCTATCTTACCTCCACGTGGTAAACTGACCGAGGGCTTACTCCCTAGGCAGCTAGCTCCCTCTTATCTGTAATTTCCTTTAAGACATCTGATCTGATCAGTGTCAGATATACAATTTGGGCTTGAATTTGGAGTGGAGTAGCAGAAATCTCTCAGGCTTCTAACCAAAGTCCTGGTTCCAACCCAGTTTATCACAGTTCTCCATCTTAGCATTTAGGTCCCAAACACTGTAATAAGAAAGTGGAACTTTGCCCAATTGCCAGTGTTCCTTGTAGACAGCGCCCTTAGGAATGACACAAAGAGTAGCCCCGTGGTCTGAGAAAGGAGTCCCATAGTCCTGGATTCCCCTAGCCATTAGCTACTTGTTTTCAAGTAGGTCGTAACTTTATCCCTAGCATTATTGAACCAGTTCCGTTTGAAAAATTGTCCTCACTTATTTTTACCTTACACCAAAAACAACTTAACCATCTCAAATCCTTTTAGGAATAAGCAGAACATAACACACTCTCTCAATGTAACTTCTTACTTCTGTTTACTAAATACCTCGTATTACCTATCAGTGGCATTTTTGTTCCTTATGAATGTCACAGTCTCATCAATCTTAATAAGGCACTTAAATACCTCAGTCCTCTTTGTGATTATCAGTTCAGATATAATATCAGGTTGATTCTTCCAGGAATATTGGTCCACTCTTTGTGCTTATCTCAACCCTCTACTGGTCCTCATGCATCCCGTGGGCCCAATAGTTTGATCCCTTCATGACTCAACAGTTATCTTCAGTGCACAGCATACAGGGCAAGAGAAAGGAACTAAAATTAAAAATGACCTTTTAAAACATTTTACATTTTCTTTTTATACCCATATGTTGTCAATGATCAGTGTTTTATTGGAAGAAGTGAAAGTATTAATAGCTATTTTGGAGACTTGAAGAGGAGGACCTTATTTCAGTGTTTGATTTGCAGCTTCTTCAAGGCCCTTCCCAGTACTTTGCTCAAAGTAAGAGTTGAGGTGCATCGAATCGGCTTTGCATTTGCTGCATGCCTTTCCCACAGGGCATGGGGGATAGCTAATCAAAACACAACTGCAAGTCACCATGCTTACAGCACCATCATTTTATCACCAGAAAAGAGGCTTGAAATGAATTTAAGTACCTGGGTTTTTTTGTCTGACAGATATAATTTCTGCCCTATATTTTCTCCTTATCCTCCCAGTTATGGAAGATAACAGGAAAAATAGTAAGTGTCCTGTGAACCCTTACACTTCTACCCTCAATATGTAAAGCTCTATTAGTAATTTTGTATTCCAACTCTGTGAAAACTGTTTTCCGAGGAAAAATGGATTTTCCTTCAGAATGTTGGAAATCAGAATCTTTGTCCAGTGAGTGAGCTAAAGTTTAAATGATAATGGATCTCAGTAGAAACAGGAGAACATCATTTTTGTATCAAGATTCATACAATTTCTACAACATTGCTGTGTGCCAAGCATTATTTTAAGCACTTTAAATTTACTTTATTAATCCGTGTAATAGCCTTATGAAAGGAAAATTATTGTTATTCCCATTCTGCAGATGAACAAACTGAGGGCTGAAGAAATTAAATAACTTGCCCAAGATCATACAACTGATAAATACAATATGTGACCTAACAAGAGGCACTTACCAACAAAGGCGTACAACAAAAGACTGTTTCTTGAGAGACTATAGGCCACAATGACAATAACGTAGTCATGAAAAATGCTTCTCTTGGTGCTCTCTCCTCAAAATTTCCTGTCAATTGATAAGTTATGTGAGGAGGAACGACTTTAGAGAGTGATAAAAAAGTTTATAATATGAAGTTAAGTCTGTATCAAGAAAACTTTAGAGAAAGTAGTAGAAAGAAAGGCCTCAATTCCTCATGCTTGCAGACTAAGTAATTTTACCACCCAAGTCTAAATTTTCCCCTCAGAAAGAAAGTTAAGATTAATCTCAGCAAGTCTCTGGTAAATCTTTTTACATTGGGCCTCCCTCTGGATTCTGATTACATTTTGCCCTACTGTTGTGTGACACCTAGCATCCTTGGAATCTTTTTATGACTCTGAGTGCATGCTCCACATGTAATTTACAATAGCATTAAAAAAAATTGCAACACCTGGGCTTCCCTGGTGGCTCAGTGGTTGAGAGTCTGCCTGCCGATGCAGGGGACACGGGTTCGTGCCCCGGTCCGGGAAGATCCCACTATGCCGCAGAGCGGCTGGGCCCGTGAGCCATGGCCGCTGAGCCTGCGCGTCCGGAGCCTGTGCTCCGCAACGGGAGAGGCCACAACAGTGAGAGGCCCGCGTACCGCAAAAAAAAAAAAAAAAAAAAAAAAAAAAAAAAAAATTCAACACCTAATTAATTCACCAATCAGCTCTCAGAGCCTGTGATCTTTTCCTAGTTCACTGTCGAGTTCCCTGTGGGAGAATCAGTATTCTGAGAGTGCCATTTCCATTATGCTGTGTGGTATTAGAGCAGAGCGCTAAGTTATGCAGCTCATTCATGGAGAATGTGCCATCCTCATGAGTGCCTTGATGACTTTGTTAAAAATACCTTCTGCCACCCTTGTTCTCATGAATACTCTGGCTCTGCAGTACAATGGGCTTTCACAGCGCCATGAGTTAAGAGAAGGGAGATCAGCGTATCTCAACTTCAAACCTGTGCATTTTCCCTTGAGCTTTTCCATTTTATCCTTAAGAAACTTGATCCTGTTTGATTTTTTTTTACAGTAATGTATAATCCATCTTCTCAGGTTTGATCATTTTTAAAGACTTTCTTGTCTCAAATATTCCAAAATGGGGAATTTTATACACAATAGAAATAATCATGGCTCCCATCTCATGGGTTTACAAAATTATAACCGGGTAAATGCATATTATGAGTACTTTCAGAAAAAAAGAAACATAGGAAAGAAATAAATAATGCTTGTAGAATTGTAGAATCAGTTTATTTATGATTAATATCTGCTTTCATGATTGCATGAGAGTTTTGCTGAGTAACAAACTACCCCCAAACTCACTTGCTTAACCCAGTGATCATTTAATTATTTCTCATAGGTCTGTGGGTCAGTGGGCAGTTGGGGGATCCTGGGCTCAACTGATTTCAGTTGAACTTGCTCAGACCCAGGAGGTCAGCTTTGTGTAGGCCAGGGCTGGCTAGTCTAGGATGGCTTCACTCACTTATTTGTACAGTTTTCTGACTGAGACAATAGGGTAACTGGGCCACTTGTCTCTCCTCACATAGTTGATTAGCTTGGACAAATTCACAGCGGATGCCGGGGTTTCAAGACAAAGAATAGAAGCATTCAAGACTTCTCCAGGCCGTATGCTTTTGCTGTTGGCCAAAACAAGTCACAAGTCCAGCCCAGATACAAGGGGTGGACAAATGGATTCCACCTCTTGATGACAGTAGCTGAAAAGTAACAATACAAAGGGTGTGGATACAAGCAGGAGTGAAACACTGAGGCATTTTTGCAGTCTGCCATATTTAACTATCTAGCAGAGCTTAATGGTCATCTAGACGTGAGCCAGGTTTATTTTTTTTTAACATCTTTATTGGAGTATAATTGCTTTACAATGTTATGTTAGTTTCTGCTTTATAACAAAGTGAATCAGCTATACATATACATACATCCCCATATCTCCTCCCTTTTGCTTCTCCCTCCCTCCCACCCTCCCTATCCCACCCCTCTAGGTGGTCACAGAGCACTGAGCTCATCTCCCTGTGCTATGTGGCTGCTTCCCACTAGCTATCTATTTTACATTTGGTAGTGTATATATGTCCATGCCACTCTCTCACTTCGTCCCAGCTTACCCTTCCCCCCTCCCCGTGTCCTCAAGTTCATTCTCTACGTCTGCATCTTTATTCCTGTCCTGCCCCTAGGTTCTTCAGAACCATTTTTTTTCTTTTAGATTCCATATATATGTGTTAGCATACAGTATTTGTTTTTCTCTTTCTGACTTACTTCACTCTGTGTGACAGACTCTAAGTCCATCCACCTCACTACAAATAAGTCAATTTCGTTTCTTTTTATGGCTGAATAATATTCCATTCTATATATGTGCCACATCTTCTTTATCCATTCATCTGTCAATGGACACTTAGGTTGCTTCCATGTCCTGGCTATTGTAAATAGAGCCACAATGAACATTGTAGTACATGACTCTCTTTGAATTATGGTTTTCTCAGGATATATGCCCAGTAGTGGGATTGCTGGGTTGTACGGTAGTTCTATTTTTAGTTTTTTAAGGAACCTCCATACTGTTCTCCACAATGGCTGCATCAATTTACTTTTTGCACTGTTTCTAATCAGGCTGGTTCCCCAATCAAAGATAGCTCTTGTCAATCTGACAGCACAACCTAGCATCAGAACAGTAATACAAAACATTCTGTATCCACCCAGAATCTTTTATTTGTGATGTTGCCTCTTTGTTTATTGGTTTTATTGGATATTTAGAGATATGAAAAACATTAAAAATATGTATGAGGTGTAAATAAAACTATAAAATGCACAATGTTCTGCTCAGCATCCTGTGTAAGAAAACGTTAACAATATCCTGAAGTAAGGCCTATATCTTCCCCAATCGTCTCTTTCCTTGTCCCCTCAGAGATCACTGCTCTTCTGAATTTGTTTTTATCAGTCTTTTGATTTTTATTATGGCTCTGGGATAAATTTTTACCAGTGTATATTTGTTGTGGGACACGTATCTTAAACGTTTTTGATTTTACACAAATGAAATCATACTGCCTACTTGCCAGAGTTAGCCACTGTTTTGAATTTTGAATTTTAGCTAAGGTATTAAGACTATTTACACTAATTACAAATGCTAATATATTTTCTTTATATCTTCAACATCATTTTGAGTTTTTTCCCTACTCACCCTTATGTTTCTTTGTCTATTTCTTAATTATTTTGAACTGATTAGCTATTCTCATTTATCTTTCCCTCTATTAGTTCAATACTTACATTCTCTTTTCTAGTCTTTAGTAATTACCTTAGAAATGTTATCGGGCATAAAGAAACTCACTAAAGTGTGAAGTTCAATCTTTACTCTGTTTCTCAACAATATAACAGCTTGGAATAACAACTACAATCAGTCTCCTTTCATTTTATATTCAATTTTCATGGATTTTAGTTCTATTTCAATTTTTAATCCAAATGACAGTTTTATTTTTGTTTCATATAGAGAAGAACATTGCTCACTGTCTTTGCTTACCATTCCTTCTTATATCTGAGATCTTCTATCTGAGATCACTTTCTTCTGTCTGAAGAGCTGCATTTAGAATACCATTTAGTAATTATCTATTGGTAACAAATACTCAGGTTCTGTCTCTAAATGTCAGTATTTCTTCCTCATCATTGAAAGACATCTTGTTGAATATATGATTCTAAGTTGATAGTTATTTTGCTTTAGCACATTCTGACTATTACTCTTCTGGTTTCTGGTATACACTGTTTCTGTTTAGAAGTCGGTTGTCAAGCTAATTGCTTTTGTGAAGATGACCAATCTTTCCTCTCCACTACATTTAACATTTTTTTCTGTGTTTTTAGTGCCTTGCAGTTTTACTGTGATATGTCCAGGTATTAACTGCTTTGTATTTTTTTTTTTTTTTGTAATCTTAGGTTACTTAATCTTTATATTGGTGCTTTTCATTAATTCTGGAAAATTATCAATTATTATCTATCTGTATACTCCCTCTCCTCATTTTCTCTCTTCTTTCATTCAGGAAACCCAGAAAGGTAAAATTTAGCTTTAGTGCTTTATTCACATTTTGGACTCTAATATATTTTTAATTTCTGGTCTCTGAATTTTGTTTTTAATTTTGTTTAAGTTGTGACATAATGTCAGGCATACAGCAAAGTGGCAGGAATAGTAACAGGATATTTCATGTACTGTCATCTAAATTCTCCAACTGTTAACATGTTACCGAATTTGCACTGTCATCTCTCTCTCTCTTTCTGACACATTTAAGGATAACTTGAGGTAAACGGCCTGTGAATCATGAAGTCCTTCCATATATTTTTCCTAAAAACAAGAACATCTTTTTCCTAATCACAGTATAATTATAAAAATCAGGAAATTAACATAGATATGATACTACTAATTAATCTACAGATATTGTAGTTGTCTATTGCTGTGATTACTCCAAAATAGTGCTTAAAACAACAAACACATGTGGAGTAAACTCTGCAATCAAAAGATATGCATTGGCAAATTGGATTTAAAAAAAGAAAAAAACAAAACAGGATCCAACTATGTTTTCTACAAAAGACTCACTTTAGATCTAAGGATATACGTAGCTTGAAAGTGAAATATTCTGTGCAAATAGTAACCAAAAGGGAGGAAGGATGGCTATGCTAATATCAGACAAAATAGACTTTAAGTAAAAATAGTTGAAAGAGAAAAAAGAGGACATTATATAATGATAAAAAGGTCATTTAGCAAGAAGATATATAATAATAATTATAAAGGTATATGCATGAAACATCAGAGCACCTCAATATATGAAGCAAACATGGACAGAATTGAAGGGAGAAACAGAGAGCTCTGCAAGAATAGCAGGAGACTTCAATATTCCATTTTCAATAATGGAAGAAAACTAAACATAAAATTGCTAACAAAACAGAGGACTTGAACAACACTATAATCCAATTGCAATTAACAGAATTGTACAAAACACTCTATTCAGCAGTGACCGAATACACAATTTCCACATAGCTCATTCTCCAGGATAGACCATATGTTAGGTCACAAAACAAACCTTAATACCTTTTAAAAGATTAAAATCATATGAAATATCTTTTTCAACCACAGTGGAATGAAACTAGATATGAACAGCAAAGGGAAAACTGGAAAACCCACAAGTATGTGGAAATTAAACAAAAACACTTTTAAATAACCAATGGGTCAAAGAAAAATCACAAGGAAAATTAGAAAATAATCTTGAGACAAATGAAAATAAAAACACAGCAGACCAAAAATGGAATGCAATGAAAGCAGTGCTAAGAGGGAAATTTATAGCTGTAAATAATGGTGTTAAGAAAAAAGAAATATCTCAAATCAATAACCTAACTGTACACCTTAAAGAACTAGAAAAAGAAGAAAAACTAAACCCAAAGCTAGCATAAGGAAGGAAATAAAAATTAGAGCAAAGATAAATGAAACAGAGAATAGAAAAATAGTAGAGAAAATCAAGAAAACCAAAGTTGGTTCTTTGAAAAGATTGAGAAAATTGACAAACTTTTAGCTAGACTAAGAAAAAAAGAGAGAAGAATTAAATAACTAAAACCAGAAATGAATGATGGGACATTATTACTGATTTTACAGAAATTAAAGAATTATAAAGAGTTCTGTGAACAATTGTATGAGAGCAAATTGGGTAACCTTGATAAAATGGACAAACTCTAAGAAACATATAACTTATATAGACTGAATCATGAAGAATAGAAAATCTGAATAGATCTAAAGAGACTGAATCAGTAATCAAAAACCTCTCAGCAAAGAAAAGCCCAAGACTAGATGGCTTCCCTGGTGAATTCTTCCAAGCATTTAAAGAAGAATTAACATCAATTCTTCTCAAATTCTTCCAACAAATTAAAGAGGAGGAAACACTTTCAAATTTATTTGGTAAATCCATCTAATATCAAAATCAGACAAAAACACTACAAAAAAAAGAAAACTATAGATCCATATCCCTAATGGATATTGAAGCAAAAATCCTCAAGAAAATACCAGTAAACTGAATTCAACAACAAGACATCAGGATTATATACCATGACCAAGTGGAATTTACTCCTGGAATGCAAGGATGGTTCAACATAAGAAAATCAAGCACTACATTACATTAACAAAATGAAGAAAAATAAAAGCACCTGATCATCTCAATTGATGCAGAAAAATCATTTGACAAAATTTCACACTCTTTCATGATAAAAGCATCCAGCAAACTATACATAGAAAGAAACTATCTCAACATAATAAAGGCCATATATGAAAATCCCATAGCATCGTACTCAGTGGTGAAAGACTGAAAGCTTTTCCTCAAAATCAGGGACAAGACAAGGATGACCACTTTTACCACTTCTATTCAACATAATACTGGAAGTCTTAGCTAGAGCAGTGAGGCAAGATGAATAAATAAAAAGCATGCAAATTGAAAAGGAAGGAGTAAAACTATCTGTTCACAAATAAAAAAACGTAAAGATTATATACATGCACACACACACACACACACACACACACACACACACAACTGGTAGAGCTAATAAATGAATTAAGCAAAGTTACAGAATACAATCAACACACAAAAGCCAGCTGCATTTGTATACACTGATAATGAAAATCAGAAAAGGAAATTAGGAAACACTTTCATTTATAATATTATCAAAAAGACCAAAATACTTAGGAGTAAATCTAGTCAAGAGGCAAGGAACTTTTCCATTGAAAGCTATAAGAAGTTGCTGAAAGAAATTAAAGAACACAAAAATAAATGGAAAGACATTCTGTGTTCATGGATCAGAAGACTTCTTATTATTTAGATGTAAGTACTATCCACTGAAGGCTACATTTTATATGCAATCCTTATCAAAATCTCAACAATACTTTTTGAAGAAATAGAAAAATCTATCCTGAAATGCATGTGGTATCTCAAGGGACCCTAAATAGTCAAAATAATCTTGAAAAAGGAGAACAAAGGTGGAAGACTTATTCTTCCTGACTTCAAAACTTATTGCAAAGCAACAGCAATCAAAACACTGGTACTGGCTTAAAAACAGACATATGGACCAATAGACTAGAATAGAAAGCCCAAAAACAAACCTTCAAATATATGGTGAAATACTTTTTTACAAGAGTACCAAGAACATTCAATGGGGAAAAGATACTCTTTTCAATTAATGGTCTTGGGAAAACTGGAAAATCACATGCAAAAGAATGTAGTGGGAATCTTATTACCTAACCATATGCAAAAGTTAATTCAAATGGGCCAAAGACCTAAATGTAAGAGCTGAAACTATATAACTCTTAGACAAACATATAGGACAGAAGTTTCACAACATTGGATTTGACAATAATTTCTTCGCTATGACATCAAAAACATAGCTAAAAAAAAAATAGGCGAACTGATCACATAAAAATTACAGTCTTTTGTGCATGAAAGGACCCTATTAACAGAATTGAAAGCAGGGACTCAAGCAGATATTTGTACACCCATGTTTATAGCAGCATTGTTCATAATTGCAGAAGTCTAAGCAACCTAAATGTCCATTGATGGATGAATGTATAAATAAAATGTAGTACGGAATACAATGGAATATTACTCAGTCTTAAAAAGGAAGGAACTTCTTTTTTTTTTTTTTTTTGCGGTACACGGGCCTCTCACTGTTGTGGCCTCTCCCATTGCGGAGCACAGGCTCCGGACGTGCAGGCTCAGCGGCCATGGCTCATGGGGCCAGCCACTCCGCGGCATGTGGGATCTTCCCGGACTGGGGCACAAACCCGTGTCCCCTGCATCGGCAGGTGGACTCTCAACCACTGCGCCACCAGGGAAGCTCAGGAAGGAACTTCTGACACGTTCAACATAGGTAAACCTTAAAGACTTTATGTTAAGTGAAATAAGCCAGACACAGAAGGACAAATACTGCGTGATTCTACTCATACGAGGTCCCTAGAATAGTCAAAGTCATAGATAACAGAAAGTAGCATGGCTTGGGGGCGGGGTAAATGAGGAGTTATTATTTAATGCGTATAGAGTTTCTGTTTTGCAAGATGAAAAGAGTTCTATGGATGGTGGTTATGTCAGCACAAGAATGTGAATGTACCACTGAACGGTATAGTTAAAAATGGCTTAAATGGTAAATTTTATTTTATATCTATATAACTATAATTAAGTAAATTAAAAGCAAACGAACAAAACGAAAATCCTCAATACTTATTATCTCACAGTTTCTGTGGGCCAGGAATCAGGAGTGACTGAGCTGGATGGTTTTGGATCAGAGTGTCATGTGGTTGTTGACAAGCAGCAGTCATATCAAGGATTACCTAGCCTTAATGATCCATTTCCATTAAGACTCACTCACATAGCTGTTGGCTGGAGGACTCAATTCCTCACTATGTGGACCTATCCATAGTTTTGCTTGGTGTCTTCATAACATACTGGCTAATATCACTCCTCATAGTGAGTGATCTAAAAGAGAGTACAAGGAAGAAGCCGTGATTCCTTTTAAAATCTTAGAAGTGATATCCTTTTATTTCTACCACGTTCTGTTTGTTAGAAGTGAGTCACTAAGTAGAGTCAACACTCAAGGAGAGAGGAATTAGGCTAGGAGGAGCATCAAAGATTCGTGAATGTATCTTAAAACCATCGTAGACATTTTTCAAGTTTTGCTCATTGTCCTTTATAACAATAGAAAGTATAGGATCACCCGTCTTTTTTTGTGTTCTTTAATCTCAGTCTTTGTCTTTAATGACATTGGCACTTCAGAAGAATGTGGCCAGTTGTTCTATAGATCGTCTCTTAGTTTGAATATCTGATGTTCCCTCGTGATTAGATTCAGCTATGCATTTTGGTAGGAGTATTTCAAAGGTAGTATTCTCATTGCACCATACAAGGAGGCCCATGATGTCAACTTTTCTCATTACTGGTGGCATTAATTTTAATCATCTGGTTGATGGTTGGTGGTGACTGCTGGTTTCCCTATCACATAATTAGTATCTTTTTTTGTGTGATTAATAAGATCCCTTTGAAATCCTGTTTTTTTCCCTTTGTAATCAGTAAGGTCCTTTGAGCCTATGTGAATATTGTTATCCAATTAGTCATTGAATTTTAACCCACTTGCTTTAGAATAAATATTAAAATTTTTTTTTGTTAGATCATTAAGGCATTTAAAAACATGTTTAATTTTGTGTTTTAATATTTTATCTAACATTTTAGGTTGTCTTCAGCATGAGGGTCAGTCAGGATGTCTTTTTCACCAATTGCTAGAAACCAAAACAGTGTTTCCTATTTTAATACCTATCTGTACAGCCAGTATTAAATTATTTTATTGCTTCTCAAAGCTTTGGCTGTTGTCACAGGGCATTGTGGTTACTACTTACTTGTTAAAATTTGGAGGTACTTCTCTCTAATTATTCATATCAAATTGTTGCCCAAATTATCTTTCCATAAGCACCTTATGGAAAGGGTTTATAGCCTATTCCAAACTTCCTCCTAAGAGTAACTCAGTAAGTTGGAACACCATTAAATGATAACATTTTTACATAGCGATATGTATCTAATGATAATAATAGCTAATAATCTTTGAGTCCTTTCTATATTTCAACATTCTAGATGCATTTGCAAGAATTAACTCATTTAATCCTTTCAACATTTTATGAATTGGATGTCATTATTATTCCTGTTTTACTGACTGAGAGTAAATAATGGTATAGCTGTGAGTCAAATTGAGGCAGTCTATCTCCAGAGGTTGTACCTTTAATTGTGCATTACTGCCATGAAGAGGATTGCCTCCTGAAAAGCTATGAGTTATTTGTAACCCTCAATATGAATGTAAAATTTCCAAGGCATGGGAAGCTGAAATTAGAAGGGAACATAAAAAGCATTCCTTTTTTTCCCAGCTGGAGTAACTGAAGCTTAAAAAAGGTTAGCTTATTTACTATTTAGGGATAAAGTTGTGGCAAAATTTAGGTCTCCTGATGCCCAATTAATCCTGTTCACTTTCCATCATATCATACTGTAAGTGTCTGGTAAAATGAAAATAAATACCCTACACTCAATTATTTCACCAGGGGCAATGATATAACTCGACAATATCAGTTTCAAAGTTGAATTCTAAAATAAATATGCTACATATGCCATACATTGATTAAACATGAACTGCTTTTGCTTGCTTTCTTAGAACATAAAAGGGCTTTGGGGGAATGATTTGGATGACCCATGTAGTTTTGCTCAGATAATCTGGTCAGTTCAAACAGTACTTTTTGTCCTAAGGAAATATATTTGACATAATTTCTCTGCTCATTTGTTTTAAAGCAATCTTTGTAAATACAATTTTTGAACATGCTATGGAAAAAGTCTTTTCTGGTTATCAAGTAGATAAAATATGCAACTATAAAGAACCATTGTGTACATAACCCATTTAGCAAAACATTCAAGTTATTTATACTATTTAGTATTGGCATAAGAAACCGATCAACTTATAGAGTATAGTTAGCAGTATTCATTGATTCTTGATTTCCAGGGGTCAAATTGCCATTATTTTTGTTACAGTATTGTTTTATAATGCATTGATAGTTTTAAAGTGGTGTTCAAGGCACCTCCATATTTGGTGGCTTCCCTATGATATTTAGCAAAGAATGATGTTCAGAATGGGTGTGTCATGTGCTCTGATGAATCAGAAGGGGAACCAACCATTCAGGACACAGATCAGCCAAAAATAATGCCAGGTTGTGTATATTGGATGAATTTGAGCTCTAATGTACATAGTGAAGGTACGGTGATAAAGATGCTCTTGTATCTTACCCTCTTATTTGTATTGTGTTGATATTCTTATATTGATGTTTCTCCTCATTATTACATCTCCTCCTAGTAGCACAAGCTTACTGGAAAGGGAAATGCAGCATACAACCACTGAGTGTAGAAGCAGAATGGTGGTGCTTGTTTATGAGCTGATTGAATTTTTGTATCCTGTGATGGAGATGTCTAGTGCTCTCACTTCGTTTCCCTCTCCTTCTAGGCACACTAAAGGAATATACTTCTCCATCCCCTTACTGTTGGGTTGGGCCATGTGGCTCTTTTGATCAATGGGATCTGAGGAGAAGTGGTTGAATGGGTCATACCAGAGTTTAAGAATTTAATTGCAAGGATTTCTTTCCTTGCCAAGGTGACTGAGGAGGTCTCTTGCTCCCAGATTATGGAGTCTCCATCAGTTTGGAAACCTGAGTGATAAGTGAAGCAGTCCCATGTAGGACCTTCAACTAGTATAGGTAGCATTAGTGAGAAATAAACTTCTGTTTAGGTGGGCCACTGAGTTTTGGGGTTTGTTTGTAACAGTACTCTGACTAATACATGTCCAGCAGAATGCTTCATAAATATTTATGAATTAAAGAATTAAACTCTCTCTTAAATTTCTAAATAATTTGAGGTTGATTATAAATTATAGATAATACAATATTCTGTCTAGATTTTATCTTGAGTTTCACTATGTCTTTTATTATCAATTCAATTAACAGATTTCCCCCCCTAAATTTAATATATATCCTAACCCTGATGCTTCAAACTTCAGATTTGGTGTTCTCACTTTAATGCTTTTGCCTCTAATTCTAACATGCTATGGCTATTGTGTCTCAAGGATTTTGTAAGTAAAGAATCAAATATTCCCTCCATCTCTCTCTCTCTCCTTTCTTTCTTTCCTCATAAATGAGGAAAATTAAAACCTTTAATCTTGCTGAGGAACAGCATCTTTCCTTTTTTTCTGGGATTTTGGGAACATGCCTTACTAGATAAAAAGGAAATGACCAACTCACTGCCTAAAGAACCAGACACACTTTGTGTTCTGTAATTCTATTAGGTCTGTAAAGAGAGACAAGGCATAGTTTTGGAGGGATTCTCCTCTCATCATTTGAAAATAATGTCCATTGTCAAATAGAGAGCATTGGCCTGTATACATTAGAAATTCAGGAATCTGTTTCTCTTCCTGTAGCAGCCCATTCCTTTATGAGTCCCAGAAGCACTGTGAACTTTTAGCTAGACTTGTAGAAGTTGTCAGAAAGAAACAAAAGAACTTAGGTAATGTGAGTTTCAGCAGTGTCAAGCTTTATTTTGGTAAGATTTTTGAACTTTTAGAAAACTCCATAATTGGTGTTTTATAAATGAAAAAAGAGTCATAAATAGTTGCCTTTGAAAGACGTTGGCTTAACACAACTCAGTAAATCATTGTTTAACGTCTGTGTCCTAAATAATATGAGACTATTCTGGGAGGAGGACAGTGGGAGGAAAATGACATAATATGCAAAGATAAAGCATGTCACTGTGTTTATACATTAGTAGAGAAAAAGAACATATGCAGAAATTATTGTCATGTAATAGAGGATATGATATCTTTGGAATGAAGTTCTATGATAATAAAGTATAAAGAGAGTTAAATTAAAATTTTAAAAAACTGAGGGCTAGGTAACTGTGCATGGTTAAGGTAGCCTTGGAAGATTAGATTTTAATACAAATAAATAAAGGATTTAAAGGCTATAGACCAGAAGACACTGATATGGTATGGGGATGGTGAATTGGTACAGGTTGCAGAGGCTGGAGAACTGAATGGATGTGTCTGTGTGGAAATGGATAAATCCAGAGATGGAAGCTTATCAGAAGGAAGTAATACAGGAGTCTGCCTTGAAGGCAATGGGAGAGGGGCCCATTGTACATTTTAGAATAGAAAAATGAAATGATGTAAAAAGACTGTTAGGTTTTGGAAAATTAAGTTTTACTAAAATATAACATTTTATATGGTCTCACCACCCTCAAATCTCTCTACAAGTTCAATTTTGCAGCAGGGAGTGTTGAGTAGGCTCAAGCCTTCAGAGAGCTCTGCTGAACAATGTAGTGGGTGGTAGATTTACCAGCATCTTCTTTTCTTCATTTTATTGATGGTAAGCATGGTGGAGCAAAGTAGAATTAGTAGAGGTTCTTAGAGAAATTGCATTGTGACTCAGAAGCAGACAGTCTAGAGGCCAGTCTTGTCCTTCTGTTTACTAATCACATGAACCTTGGTGGAGTCAATCTCTAAACCTATTAAACTCCCTGCCCTGCCCTGCTTAAAAAGCATGATAACAATGTACCTTGTGTGAGCAAGTTATGTCCACAGCTGACTCATCAAGACATCATGGTAAAGCTGTTAAAGAATAAGACAGAGTGGTCCTCTTTGGTACTAATCCATGATTTTCAAATATATCCCATATTAGTAGAGCCTTTAAGATGAACTGGTAAGCCAAAAAAAAAGCCATTCTTTGCTTTCCCCATAAGATTAGTATTAAAATAAAAATATAGTAACAGTGACTACCATGGGTAGGGGAAATGTAACTCCTGTCTCCTACTTATAAAATGTATGTTTGTGCCAGTTGGTGTGTTTGTTTGTTTGTTGAGATTATACAGAAGGGACTCATTGAGTAGACGAAAGCAGAGAGAAGGAAACAACCAGGGGAGCAGAAATGTCAATGAAATAGAAATTTCACCAGAAAGCAGGACCTCAGAGTCACAACAGAAGTGCAAATTTGCAAAATTATTAGAGAACGCATTGAACTTCCTCCAGGACTTTGGCTAGTGGGGTGGAGACAAGTTTCTTTAAATCTCATAGGACAGGGTGACCTCATCTAAAGTAGGATTTCAATCAGCCTTGGGAAATAGTCACAGTTACTAGAGGATGAAAGAGGGAAAAGTCAAGCCCCAGTGCCATGCAACCAGCACTACATTTGAGAATTTGGAGGATTAAATCTTGGCTTTAATCTGCAAATATTGTAACTGAGCTCCCTGAATGATAAGCTAACAAGCAACCCAGTTTAGCCCTTCAGATTAGGAAAGAAAATAGCCTCACCCTACACATAGCCCACTTGTCTCATTTCTCTAAAAAATGCTCAATTCATTTTCGTAAGGTAGATATTCATTTAAGGAACATTTTTTAAGCACCACATATGGTCCAGAAAACCAATTAGCTTACTAAAAACCTGAAACATACTATTATTTATACATTAAGCTCAATAATGATTACTTAACTATCCCATCAACGAGGCAAATAAATTCTTCTGACCGGTAGTTTATAACTATACTCTAAAGTGATATGTTGTTTGACTTTGATTTTCATATGCAATCATGCTTTAACAGATTAAAAGAAAGCAACTGGCCTCCCTCTTACAGTACAGTAGAGTGATCACATCTCCCAGATCTTCAGTGTCATTAGTCCAATACTATCTACTCCTTAAATCATTCCTCAATTGAAACATATAAAACAAAAACAAAAATACAAGGATATATTTATGCGTGTGTGTATATACACGCTAGTTATATGCAGAGAATTTACGAAATTCTTCTTTTTTTAGAGAAATGAGACAAGTGGACAATGTTAAGGGTGAGGTTTTAAATTTTATTCATTTAAATTTTCTTTCAAAATAATTCTTATGGAAAGAGACTATGCACTGTCATAAAAGATCTGGAGCAATTATTAAGAGGCAGAATTATAAGGTAAATGGATTATATAGTGTGGTTTTTAAAAAAGCATCTTCTGGACTGAATTTATGGGATGTTTCTTTGATTTCTCATGGAAACCAGTTTTCTCATCTTTATGTTTGAGAATAACAAATTACTGTCATCCTACAGTGAACTTCCACACATATTGTTTGGTGCTTTACACATAAACTAGGATACTGTTCACTGCAGCTTGTCTTGTGCTCAGGCATTTTACATCTGCAGTCCCACTATTGTGAAGCCTTCTGTTTATAGTACATGTTTCTACATCTTGGTCTCATTTTATTTAAATACTCTGCTGTGGTTGATTAACCACAAGCTATATCAGCAGTAAAAAGAGAGAAAAAGAAATAACTTCATACAGAATTATTGTCAGTAGAAGGTGACATAGGCTGAAGTAATAATAAAAGTTAAATGGAGAATATATCAAGTTAATGTATGGCATAAACCCAAACTCCATGGAAGGTTTGGTTTATTGTGATGTTAGGGGAAACAAGCATAGCTTTAAAAAGCTAGGTATTTTTGAATTCCTGAAGGGCAAAGTAACATTTATATAAATGCAACCTACTGAGAAATTTTAGTAGGTCTGTGTAATTTTCTTGTTAATGATGTTATAACATTCCACATCTTTATAATAAACAGGTACAAGTGTAGATTCAGGAATAAAATGTCATCTTCTGCTCTAGGAAGCTAGTAGGAAATAAAGTATGCTAACAAGCATTATTTATAAAGCCATGCCCAGAGACAGGAAACAATTCTGTATTATTGACACTGATTATGTCAGTCACTTGCAAAGAAAAAAAAATCACCAAATATTAGAACTGGCAGTGCACCTGTTACAGCTAAAAAGTTAGTTACAGGTAAATTTAAAAATATATTATCTTACTCAGTGGGGAATAAACATAAGAAAACTATCATCCTAATAGAGCAGCCACAACAACTTATTATGGAAAGTGGTAGGTGTTCGGACCCACCCTCTAATATTCTGAGTGTGATGGATAGCAGGGCAACTGAGTGTTCCCATACTTTGTCCCTATGTATCATTTTTGAGTGGGATTAAAAGTCTGAATGTGCATGGTGTTTGCATGCTCTAGGCATCGATAGTGCCGGTAGCAAGTAGCAGGCATCACCAGCATAGGCGGGCTCAGAGACAGACTTACACCTGTGGTGTCTTTTCTGTTTTGGATGTTATAGTGAAGGGATGCTGGAGAGAATCCAGTCAGGACCTTTCTCAGCTGAGTCACCACAGTTTAGAATTATATCCCTTAACTTCCCGGAACCAGAAACTGTGTGTTGTCAGTGAATTCAATGATGAACTCATATTTATTAAACTTGCAAAGGTGTGGTACATAAATTAGAAATACGAATTTATGAATAGAAATTCTTTCCAGTGATTAAAAGGCTTAAAACCCTGTCCAGAGCAAACTATTCTCTCCCAGTAACCAGCTATATAGGAAACTAAATCACCAAATAGAAAGCTACTTTGATGGTATTAAAAACTGCATAAGAATGGTTTAAAGGTAATATTTTGTGAGAAATTATTTCTAGTTTACAATAGAGAACTGAACTCATCAGTCCCTCTAAATCCCATTATCTTCTCCCTTGAACGGTACTAAATGCTTGACAAAACAGGGGTTCTCTGGATTTCTTGGATCAACTTCTATCTGATCCTTTCTCTTGGCATATATCACTTTTAGATTGATTTTCATCAAAGTTTGTTAGAGACTGCTTTTGCTTTGCTGGTTTAAGATTCACTGTTTTCTTATACTTTCTGAATTAGCCCAGCTCTCTGAGTTCTCGAAGTGTTTATTGTGCAAATTTCAACTTGCATAGTATTGAAGACTCCAGACTCACCAACCTCACTCCCCTCAATCACAGTGATATACGTGTGTGCTGTAGAATGACTATCCCAACATCTTTGCTTCATTTCTCTAATCTCAAAAGGGGTTCCAGCCAATAAATACTAGGGAAATAGAGTCCTGGATGATATAGATGGAGGAACAGACCTTTCCATGACCTCTCGCTTTGAGGAAAATAGGTAAGCATGGGGTTCTAGAGTTCTTCCCTGGGAGCCCATGGAGACTTTTCCTGGCAAAAAGTAAAAATACTAGTAGCTACTGTTTATGAAGGACCTGCTCTGAGCCATTCAATATTACTAAGCAATTTACCTAGATCTTGACAACAGTTGAATGTGATCGATATTATTCAATTCGTTTTAAAATGAATAAACTGAAGCTCAGATAAATTAAGATAAATAGTTAAAGTTATTCAACTTAGTGAGAGATCCAGTATTAAACTCAGGTCTGTCTAGCTCTCAACCTTGGCACTCTAAACAGTCTGCCCACCCCTTCCAAGGTAGTTACTAATGAGGTTAGGAGCATGGCTTCATTCTGGACTCTTGTCATGACCCTGAGTCTGCCTCAAGTTTTATCCACCTCATGCTGCACTTGTACATGAGAACTTGATTATGGTCTGATATTAGGCACTATTTTCACTAGATGAGGCTACCTAAATCTTATAAAATACTTAATATGTCTTTCTACACATCAATTATCATTTCTTATTTTGTCCTTGGAGCCATTCTCCTCACGTAGTATGTCTAGAGGGTTGCTGTCTAATGAAGTCTTTGGTCTCTAACAGTGGACTGTTTACCATATTCTCACGGACCTTAACTATTTGATAACAATGCTTCCAGTCACAGTGAAACAACTGGGGCCCTTCCCTCCTATCAAGTTGCTGCCATTGGTAGGTCCAGATATTGTACTGGTAGAAAGAAACAGTTGCACAATTGAACTTTGTTTTGGTTTGGAGCTTGATTATTTTTACATGCTGTAGGCTTGACTATGGGCTAAAGGCACCTCACGTCCTTTCTTTATTCTAATTAAAGTGATGAATTATGTTTACATGAGTGACCTACTCATGTTCCATTATTGTTGATTACTTTGGGCTCACATAGATAAGAAAGGTATTGGGCTATATCCATTTCTCACTGCAGTG
Source organism: Leucopleurus acutus (assembly GCF_964270905.1). Taxonomy (NCBI): domain Eukaryota; kingdom Metazoa; phylum Chordata; class Mammalia; order Artiodactyla; family Delphinidae; genus Leucopleurus; species Leucopleurus acutus. Next base: position 76,423,254 of record NC_139150.1, on the reverse strand, counting down.
ACTGTAACTCAGTCCCTTTTTCTCCAATCAACTAACTAACCATAGCTGAAAAATACTGAATTAAAGTGTAGGGTATAAACCTAAATGCTAGATTTTGGAACTACCTAATAAGGGACTATAGGTGTGTTAATTGTTGGCAATTAGTATTCGGGTTTTTATTAACACAACAGATACCCACTAAACTTAATTTAACATGTGTTATAAATGCATGCTACCTTCAAGTTGGCCTCTAATTTAAAATCTTAGATGTAAACAAATGCCCATTCTTTTGTAGCATACAGCAATGATTCTTCTTTTTTAAAAAAATCAGGAAACATTTTGAGATGCTGAATACTGCCTCTAAAGATCAGTGATCTTTCAGCAGTTAATTCTTTGTATATATATGTATTAGTAGGTGTAACTTTAAACAACTCTTGGGCTTCCCTGGTGGCGCAGTGGTTGAGAGTCTGCCTGCCGAGGCAGGGGACACAGGTTCGAGCACCGGTTTGGGAAGATCCCACATGCCACGGAGCGGCTGGGCCCGTGAGCCATGGCCGCTGAGCCTGCGCGTCCGGAGCCTGTTCCCCGCAACGGGAGAGGCCACAACAGTGAGAGGCCCGCGTACCGCAAAAAAAAAAAAAAAAGAAAGAAAAAAACTTTCAGCAGCTTTTGTTTGGGAAAGTACATCAAGACACAAAAGCTGCCATGAATTCAACAAATGGTTTTATATTCTGCTGGTCACACCAGCTATTTTATAAATAGATGAAAGATAATAGACCATATGTATACCAGGTATAATTTTTTATACCACTATAATAAATATATGGAATCACAGACCTCTTGTCATATTTTGTTGCCCCACCTCTATCTTCTTTAATCATGTCCCTTATGCAGCGGGTTTTGTGATCACAGAATTATGATAGTAGTCTTGACTATGTTGTGAGAATAAAGGAGAAATCACTCAAGACCAGTAACAATTCATACCTACATTAAAAGTTACCTGCTTTATTCACTGTGAACGAAGGAACTTAAAAGTAATCAGAACGCTTATTTCAAATTTAATTTTGTTTTTGTTGTTCTTATCATTTGACAGTATTGCTGTCCTTGATCCTAGAAACATGTGATCAAATCTACCGTGATTGAATTTAGATGACATTAAAGGCCATGGTGAATAGGGCAATAGTTGGGATAAAACATGCCCAGCACAATTCTAAAAATCTAGTTCTTCCCAGAAATTCAGCAAAATATATCTGGCAGAATATTTGTTACTGAAATTTGGGGTTTCTTAAGGATGCATTTTTCACTTGTCCTGAAAGAAAAATGTTCTTCTCATTTTTCGTAATGAACTTTATATCATACTGAAGACATTTAATGTGTGTTCACATGTCTAAGTAAACGTGTTTATATATTAAAACTTGTTTAAATGTAAGGAAAAAAGATCCACTCCAACTAGCTCAAGAAAACAGGAGTTACTATAAAAGCACAAGTGGGAGAAAGCATTTCATGGGAACTATCAAGGCCTAAACCTGCCAGTAATAGAGACTACATAGTCATTCTGGGATTGAGAGCAGCTCTCAACATCTCCACAGCCCAGCCAGAAGACATTAATCTTTACTCTTGTGTTTCACTATTAATATAATCCTGTTAAACATCACATTTGCTTTCTTTGTCTCCACTACCAAGTTCGAATCCTTACGTGTAGTTTGCTTTCCCACATGACTTGACCTAACCCGTAACTGTGATTTTCACTCTCCATGAAATTTCTTGCCCCAACTCAATCAGATGATATCTTTTATTTTCACCCCCTACTAATGACTGAGAAAGCTCCATTATGTTGCCCACTTTAAATACTTGTGAAACCAGATCAGATTTTCTTTTAGGCAAGGAGCAAAGGTCAACCACTCACTCATGTATTGGGTCACCTTCAGTTAGAGGCCCTCTCTTTGTACAATCAGCTACAGCAATGGGAAATTGGGACATGCGAGGATTTCCTTCCATGGTGACTTTCTTGGGGCCAGTTTTCTTTAGACGGTGATGTGAGTGATACACACTCTGTTATACCTCTAATTTAATATATTTTAAGTGCGGAGAAGATGTCAGAAGATACTTCATAAAGCCTCTGAAATCTCTTTGAAAAATAATCATCTGAATAAGATTGCATTAAAGACAATATTTTGGGGAGTTCCCTGGTGCTCTAGTGGTTAGGATTCGGTGCTTTCACTGCCGTGTCCCTGGTTGGGGAACTGAGATCCCACAAGCCATGTGGCATGGCCAAAAAAAAAAAGACAATATTTTGGTGGACTTTCTTTGTGGTTCTGTTACTTTTATCCCAATAGAATAGATTTTTGTTGTTGTTGCTGTCAGAATATTTTGTACTTTAACTTATATCATTTTGAAACCAAACTAAGCTTCATTTAGCCAAGGTTTGTGCATTTCATCATATGAGTTCCAGATCTTAAGGGATTCTTTCTTGCTTCAGTTTCCATATTTCTATTCCTCATCTTGCTCTTCCTTTCCAAATACCATATTTAAGATGTTATTTTCCCTCTACATCTACTTATACTCTGCAATTTTCCACTCTAGTTTCTTTAATTTCACTGTGTCTTCTAAGTCAGGTTAACTTCCTCTACCCCCATCATGATACTACTCATCATCAAAAAATATCAAATGCCAATTTTTTTCCAGGACAGCTTCCCAAACTCACAATGAGAGTAGAATTCTGCTTTCTTTGTGCTTCTTTACCAATTCACCCTTCCAAATGTAATCACTGCATTTTGAATTTTATTACAGTTGCTTTAACAGAAAAAAATCTGTTTGGTTACAAATGGTAGACAATCCAACAGGTGTAGAAAAGCAACAACAAAATTCATACCTTGGTTATACAACTGAAAAATTCATGGTGGATTAATCTACGTTTTCCAAAGTGGCATCAAGAAGCTGTTTCTTAACATCTATCTTGTTTTGGTTTTCTAGTGCTGGCTTCCTGCTGGGACATACTCTTCCCTCGGGGTGCCCCCTCAGCACCTCCAGGCTTATATCCTCACATTTTAACTTCTCTTCTCTAATAGTTTCAACTAGAGTCACAGAATTAATATTCTCCTTAGCTGGCCTTGCATCTCATATCAAAATCCTATTACTGGGGCAACAGGATGGAAGACAGTGATGTACTATACACAGGTTTCAAGTTTGCCCTTTAAATTAAGAAGAAAGGATTAATTGCACCAATACTACTATGACTGAGAGTGGATAAGGGGGTGGTTTCAAAGGGAAAATCAAGATTATGTTATTAGAAAAAGAGAGTGAGGAGGAAAAAAGTATATTTGTCAATAATAAATGTAGCAGGGATGATGCTATACGTTTGAAGCCCTCCACAGCATCTATCATGCAACCTTGAATAAATTTGAATGCTCATTACATAGATATAGAATATATAGTCAGTTAAACAAAAGTAATTTCTTAGGGGTAGAGTTAAATTTTGATGTTGTTTGTTCTTATTAAGTGAAGGAGCCCTGCAATCACCACTGCCCCTCTTATTTAACTGTGTCTCCCTCTTGTTCTTGTCCAGAGTCCTTGGTCCCTCCTTATCAAACCAGGCTCTTAGAAAGGGTAGGAACTTAGTCACGGTAAGTGTGATAGAACCATAGCAGCTTAAAGTACTTCCTCTGTTTGGAGGGTGTGCCTTTTACAAAAACATAAATCAAAATTTTGAGGTAAAAAATTTCAACCATTTATTTGTTCCAGAGATATTTATTGAGCACCATTGTGTTCCTGGCTCTCATCATACACAAAAGTAAACTTAAAATGGCTTAAAGACTTAAGCATAAGACATGACACCATAAAACTCCTAGAAGAGAACATAGGGAAAACATTCTCTGACATAAACCTACTAATGTTTTCTTAGGTCAGTCTCCCAAGGCAATAAAAATAAAAATAAACCAATGGGAGCTAATCAAACTTACAAGCTTTTGCATAGCAAAGGAAACCATAAATAAAACGAAAAGACAGCCTACAGAATAGGAGAAAATACTTGCAAGTGATGTGAGGACCATGGGCTTAATTTCCAAAATATACAAACAGCTCATATGACTCAACAACAAAAAAGCTAACGAGTCAATCGAAAAATGGGCAGAAGACCTAGAGAGATATTTCTCCAAAGAAGAAATACAGATGGCCAATAGGCACATGAAAAGATGCTGAACATCGCTAATTATTAGAGAAAAGCAAATCAAAACTACAATGAGGTACCACCTCACACCAGTCAGAATGGCCATCATTAAAAAGTCTACAGATAACAAATGCTAGAAAGGGTGTGAAGAAAAGGGAATCCTCCTACACTGTTGGTGGGACTGTAAGTTGGTTCAGCCGCTGTGGAAAACAGTATGGAGGTTCCTCAGAAAACTGAAAATAGAATTACCATATGACCCAGCAATCCCACTCCTGGGCATATATACAGACAAAACTGTAATTCAAAAAGATACATGCACCCCTATGTTCATTGCAGCACTATTCACAATAGTCAAGACATGGAAATAACCTAAATGTCCATCGACAGATGAATGGATAAAGATGTGGTACATATTTACAATGGAATACTACTCAGGCATAAAAAAGAATGAAATAATGCCATTTGCAGCAACATGGATGCAACTGGAGATTATCATACTAAGTGAAGTAGTCAGAAAGAGAAGACAAATACCATATGATATCACTTATATGTGGAATCTAAAATATGACACAAATGAACCTATCTATGAAACAGAAACAGAATCATGGACATAGAGAACAGAATGGTGTTTGCCAAGGAGGAGGGGTTTGGGGGAGGGATGGAGTGTGAGTATGGGGTTAGCAGATGTAAGCTTTTATACATAGACTGGATAAACAACAAGGTCCTCCTGTATAGCACAGAGAGCTATATTCAATATCCTATGATAAACCATAATGGAAAAGAATATATATAAAATATATACATATATATCTGAATCACTTTGCTGTACAGCAGTAATTAATAAAACATTGTAAATCAACAATACTTCAATAAAAAAAATCTGTGGCAAAAAATTCAACCATTTATTTATTCCAGAAATATTCATTGAGCACCAATGTGTTCCTGGCTTTGAGGTATCTGTTTTCCTGGAACTACACTCAAGAGAAATTACATTCCACAATGATACATTAGGCTAAGCCAACATGGGAAAAGTATAGTTTTAGTTTATTGTTGGAAGGAGTCTTCTGGCCTTGGGTTCCTGGTCTCAGTGCAATTTGTGCAGAAGAGGGATTGAGGCGGGGCTGTTACTCACATCCCCATCTTTTCAAAAGGATAGTTTTCTTTTCAGAAATACACATTTTACAGGAGAGACATATAAGTTTTTTAAGTGTAGTTTGAAAGTTGCTGCCTCAAAATCACCTCATATCTCAAATCATTAATGTCTTTTTTATGCAAAATTTTTTCCTAGAATGTGGGAATTTATCAATTTGATTTGTTTTTTGTGGAGCTTCATGCAGCAAACCACATATATTTGGGCTCCGCTACACTTGCATCTCCATTTCACCTTTCATGCCTGGAAACAGTGTTCTTTTGAATAAAGGCAGCTTCTATTGCCCTTTTAGAAGCCCCCCTTTTTTTCTTCTCATTCTGTGAGCATCTTCGTACTCATCCTCAAGTCTGGATAGAGTAAGATTGAGCAGGCGGAACCCAGGAACACTCTCTCAGACACCACCAGCCAATAGTGGTAGTTTCCCTGTGCACAGAATGTGTGTGTCTGTGTGATGATTGAGTCAGGACCTTTCCTTTCCACCCTTATATTTCACTGCTCTCTCCCACCTAGCTTATTCAGTTCTTTCCCCATTGTAAATTCTTAGCACTTCCTTGAACTTGCTACGTGATTAAATAAGTCAGTGCATTGTATGTGTTTTGCTCCTGTGTCTTCTTGTCTGCTTGATTAGTTCTCATTCATCCTCTAAGGCGCCACTCACAGATCACTCTTTCCGTGACACCTTTTTCCTATCTCCAAATATAGCCATTTCCTTTACTCTCTCCTGCAACACCGCACGTCAACCAATATTTGCCACTCTGTGCTCTGATTGCCCTACATGTCTGTTTCATAAACTTGTGATCTCTAGGAGTTCATGAACTCTGTCTTATTATCTCATCATCTTCAACAATAAGAAATATTCCTGACACATAGTTGTTCAACACATTTGTTGAATGGATTAATTCCTGGGACCAAAGTTTCCATTTCATGAGGCGCCCTCAGTTTATATTAGTAGCTGCCTAGAGAAATGTCTCAAGAAAAATCATGGAACTGAGTCTGAATGAAGCTCCAAATTCTGTTGTCATCCAGAAGTGAGGTCTGCTATGAGTACAGGTGGATTTGGGGAGATGGCAACATATGTGCTTCTGTTTAGCATCCTTACCTGAAGTCTACTCAAAAAATAAATATATCCGTTTCCTCCCTTCCTATTATAGTTTCAACCATTTCTTCCAATAATATAGTCATTATTTTTTAAGCATAAGGTAAATTTCCTTCCCATGTGTTTACTCATTTCATATTTCCCATAAATATAGCAATCATCAGTGTTCTGTGATTCTCTCTCAGAACATATATACATATACATAAAATTATATATATATGCATATATCCATATATATCCATATTTTCTTTTAGCTGTGATGTTTTGGTGTTCCAAAAGGCTGTATTTGGTACATCGATGTTTCTCAGTATCCTAGAAAAGTTCCAGGCATATTGTAGTAAGTGTAAGTTACTCAATAAATGTTTATTGGGTTTAGAATTGGCTTAAATTAAGGGCAAGAAAGGAATAATAACCTCATGATGGAAAGAGGGGTCCTAGATAGCTCGTATGTTTACATGTGTCAGGGGGACAGTAGATGCAGAGTGAATTAGTAAGAATAATTGCATAGAGTATACAAAAATTCTTTCTGTAGTTTTACTTGAACCTCAGTTTTCTTGCTAGTAAAATGAGGATGTTGGTTTTATAATTTCTGAGATAATTCATGGTGTCTCTGGTGCTACTCAGATCCCTCAAAATATAACCCATATCTCAGTAGTTCTATATTTTCAGTTTCATTGTTTAACCCGACAAAATAAATGTGTGCACTTCACAGCAAAAGAAAAAGAAAGGCACATAATAGATGCTGAATAAATTATAATTGTTTGTGTATTCACCTCCCATTTATTGTTCAATAGCATTACTCTAATAGCCTGCTTCAATTGGTAATGGATTGAAATAGCCAGAAAATGAGAATGCTGGAAGGATTTCTTTCTAAGCCCTTTCTTAAGGGTCCTGTTTCTCATATAATGGAGCATCCTTTACAGCAGATTGAAATAAAGTTTCAAACTGACTTCATTATAGCCATAATGTAAAATGTAAGTACATCTATTCTGAATGTAGTAAAATGACTGCATTTTTTTGACTGGAGAGCCTAAATATGTTTTCTATAATTTAAAATGTTGTGATTAATATTAGTTAATTAATTAACATAAAATTAATTAAACTATTATAAATACTATAATTTTTATGAAATATTATAAAATAAAAATGTTTTATGTAGATATGTATACATATATGCACATTTTATATATATATATATATATATATATATATATATGCGCATTTCTATATAATCAACTGAGGTTGAATAAGTTTTCTTGAAGTTTGACAAACACTGCCAAGACAGTAACTAAGAAATATACCTAGTGTTGGCGGGACATACTGAAGGTGATCACCAGCAAGAACGCAAGGAATAAAATAGTTATGTGATGATAAGATAACAAACACTCTTGCATGTGTATACACACATGGGGATACACACATGTTCTTCAATCATTGAAGAACAGAAATGTGGTAGTAACATCAGTTTCAAGGAATGTCAGTATCCCTGTCTTAGTCTTTACCAGATAATTTAAAAATTTCTTAATTGTATTAGTAGAAATCATGATTTAATGGCCTCCGGTGCTTAAAAACTATGTCATTAAGAGCTTATGAGGCCTTTGGTATACCATTTGCAACTTGGGGCTGCGAATTCCAGTTAACTGTGCATCTTTCTTTCTACCTTCTTATCTGGTTTTTCCAGTCACCAAGGGTGAATTGTGCCCAGTCTGTTAATCAGAAAGTGTACAAAGATTGTGGAATGGTGGATATTAATATGTTCTATTGTACAAGCATGCATAATTCATTTATCCATGCATCTATTTATTAAGTGCAACTGTGGTCTGAGCTAATGGCAGACACCAAAAAGAAATTAGAGGGCAGAAGGAAAGAAGAAGCTAGAGTATTTGCCCCTCAACCTCTCCTCACCTGAGGTGGCATCTCCAGAAATGACTGTATGTCTTGGTCACAAAGAAGTTGAAGTAAAGGGATGGGTAGATCCTGTGCCATTTGTGAAAACACAGTTTGACTGGTATAATTTAATACTATTTTTCACTTACCAAAGCATCATATTAAATGGCTATACACTTTTTTAGAATGGTGACGTGCATTGATAACTAGCTCCTAACTACCTGAATGAAGCTTGATGTAACTCCCAGAAATACTCAAGAGAAAGAAGTAGGAAAAGCCAGCTTGAAAGACCATTGCTACCAAACTGCCCAACTTGATATGGCTCCAAAGTGTCCGCCAATTCCAGTGTCTCCATAATTCTGGCTACAGAAGTGAATCAAGAGCTAAGGCCCAGAATGCAATACGGGCATAATCGCATCTTTGAGATCTGAGTGAGATATAAATCAGTACACTCCAGGAGGTACACTGGCAACTTCACTGAACATGATAAACCCTGGAATTTTGAAGCTGAAAATGAAGAGCGCTAAGGTCATGGAAGTGACCTACCCATTTTTAGGAAGTTACATTGTTTTTCCATTCCAGCTCTGCAGTCCGGCCATAAGCCTAGCCTTTGCCAATCACTTTGTCCTTGACGTTGAGGTTAAGCCCTTCATAGAATAGCCAGAACGCTCTCGTGATGGAGAAAAGTAAGCAGTGTCTTTAAGATGCTGCCAGAGGAATAAAGCTAACAAGAAATAACTCTCCCCTGGGATGTTCAGTAAGCAGTTCAAATAATATACTTAACCACAGAAAATGAAAAGAGTCAGTATTCTGTCCCCTCTCACAAGCGGATCCTGCTTTCAGAACCTACTACTTCTTATAGACAAAAAGGTGAGGGAGGAAGCACATTGTAGGTTTTTATTTCTTTCTTTAAGCACAGTTTCTTTCCTTCAGTTAAATTTAGCATTGATCCTTGGAGGACTGGTAATGCATGTTTTTAACTTTTAGTTTGAAATAGTTATAGCTTTACAAATTGTTGTAAAATAATACAGAGAGGTCCCTTGTACACTTCATCCGGTTTTCCCCAATGGTAATATCTTTTCTAAGTGTAATATATTATCAAAACCAGCAAGGCACTGTAAAGTGGCGGGTATTTTACATGTTTATATATTTTATATACCTGACATATCTATCTATCTATCTATCTTTTTTTCCCTTTATGTGCTCCAAAATCTTAGGAGTAGAGGCTGTTTTGGTTCTGAAAATTACTAAAAATAATCTGTACACTCTCAGTCTTTGTAGATCTAAACATGATATTTTAAAGTGCATTTTTGGTGATTACAGCCATTTGATTAACTAACATCTTTCAAATATCCTTGCAAGCTTCATTGGCATAACTAGCCATTGTTTAGTGCTTCAGGGTTAGTTTTGAGTGCATTAGAAACCTCACCATGTATGAAAATAGAACCAAAAAACATGGGTTGATGGTTTGATAGATATTGATTGTGTTTAGTTGGATTTTCCTGTTCAGGGGCTTTTGTTGTATCATGTCTGTCATTTCCATAAATATAGCAAATGTAGGGCCTTGCATACAGAATACTCTGAACAAAAATTCGACAATGACAAGCAGTTGAAATTATTCTCAATCTGATCAATTTGTTGAGTGTATCTGCCAAGTTAAGACTAAGTATTAGGACTAATAGAAGGATTAATAATAGAAAACAAGATGAACCAATCAGAATAAAGTTAAAACATACTAATATAAATCTAAAAAGCTTCTGGCTGCTGATGTGTTTGTTTGAATACTGAACTCTTAGAAAGCTTTCTAAGTTAGTGACTGTTTTCCAATGCCCTGTTTCTGTGTATTTGTTCATACCATTCTCTCCGTCTGACATTCTCCTCTATGTGCTCCATTGGCTAACTTACTATGTTCACTGTGAGATTCATTTCAGACGCAATTCTGAAGAGCTTCCAAAGTCACCAACAGGAAGGTTCTTATATTTTTATTTCTCTTTTTAGAGCCCATAGATATAGTTTTCTCACATTAAAAACATAGTTTTATCTTGTACCCTACTGTCCTCATCTGCCAAACTGGATGCTTCCTGAAAACAAAACCTGCCTTGTATTTACTTTTATGGTCTAAACCAACAAAGTGCGTTTTTTAGATTTGGGCGCCTTGCTGGATGCATGTCATTGGATTTAACTTCTTATTTTTTAATTAGCTATTTGGCTATCAGTGGAAATAACATAAAATGGGTCAAATGCACGCTCTAACATGGAGCAACCCATGTGTACTGCCAAGAGAACTCACCTTCTTTCTCCTAAAAGTAGAAGAATATCTAACTATGCAAAGATTAAGCTTTTGGTGCCAAGAAGAGGGAAGAGGAAAGGAATTTGTTTGTTTTTCTACTCCAGTGACATAAGTAAACTTACCAGAGACTATTGTCAAGTACCTCAGCACCATATTTCATTCATTCTCTGTAGCTGAGAAACTGTCAGGCAGCTCCATTGATTTTCAAGATGGCTGCAAAATTGATTGGGGTTTAAGCCAATGCTGAAACCACTGCCCTGTTCCCATGTTAGCTTGGTTATAAGTTCCGTGATATCATCAGGCTACTCACACTCCCACCCCAAATGAGCACACACTAGCCTCTCATAATCTCATACTAGTTTAGTTTTGTGAGTTTAGCTTAAAAGGTTTTTGTGACAGTAAGACAGAGTGTACATAAAACATTTGTATAATGCCTGCCACCTAGTAAATTTCAATAAATGCTACTCATTGTATAAAATAAGGTAATAGATCTATGCTTCTATGAGTGGTAAATGTTTTGGGGCTCTGGAATCTGCAGAGATTGATCCACTAACCTGCTGAGCTACTTCAGGGTCTACACACAGTAGCACCTTTTCAAGAGGCATTAGCTGATACTACACTTTCAGCTATTAGGACAAAATCCCCACATTACTGCTGGCTCATCATTGCTGAGAAAGCTAATTGCAGGCACTAATTTTATTGAGGCAAACTTCACTGTGCAGAAATAAAATATTGAGCTAGGTTTATGAAGGCAGAAATCAGAAGACAGTGCGCCAGGGGGATAAGGTACATAACATTAAGCCCCGGTGCATTCATTTGTCATCAGTCTTTCGTTAAATGCCAATCACGCTTCAAATGAATATGTGTTTTGCACCCCCTATCCCCCCGCAAAACATAACCTCACCCTTGGTGGATCAGCTGCACTGCAGGACAGGAAACATGAGTTCACAAAGTGTAAGGTACTGAGAAACCATCTTTTTAAATCAGCACACTGTAGTGCACTGCACTGAAATACACAGTGCCAATGTTTTTTCTCTACAAGCAGCATTTTTTTTTTACCATTATGTGAATTTATTGCCTGCTAACTATGCCACAGCCTCAGAAAGTGAACTCTTATATTTATCCATAGAAGAACATGGTGATAATCTCAACCCTGTCTTCAGAGATATATTATATGCAGCTTTCTACAAAAGGAGAGAATATATTACTTTTTCTATGCTGGTTAAGCTTGGATCTTCCTGGTCTATAAAATGTCAGTAGCTATGAATTGTATTGAAACCTGCTGCATGGTTTTGAGACGATTCCTCTACACTGGGGATTTGGCTTCGAACACAACTTTCTTTTTCTGCTTGAGTGCCCAGCCTGCATTTTTCATAAATCCACAAATGAAAACTAGTATTACAGCCATGAAGAATGGAATTATTGAGATAGGAACAGGAAGCAGACAATCATGATTTTAACCATTTCTTGTTAACTAGATTTTAACCACTCTTTTTTCTTGCATGTCATACTTGTGTAAAATTTAAAAACATATCTCTCCAAGGTCAAAATTTCTAATGGCTAATAATAGGAGAGAGAAATGTATGGCATTTTACCTCAAAATCAGCTTTTAGTATCATATTCACTTTGGCTTAACATGTAGAATGACCAATAGCTTGTTGTGTATATTTTTTAAATTATAAAATTATTTCATGTACCTAGCAGACAATTTTGAAAAATGACACATATATAACAATATAATTAGGGACTCCCAATTCCGGTCATGTTAGTGTAATTGAAACTAGAGTTGCCTTCCCTACCTTAAAGGTAGAAAACTGGGCAAAATATATGAAACATTTGATTGCAGACATTAGACAATAGGCAACAATAGACTAGTTCAGAAGAGAAAGGAAACAAACAAGATGAGAACTAAAATCACCGTGGATTTCTGCCGAGAGGTGTTTTCCAGATTACAGTGCAGGAAGGGATAACATAAGGGAAGAATTGATCATTTAAAAAGACAAAGATTAAAATATATAGAGAGAAGGCAGGTGGTATTTTCAGAGCAAGAAGTAAATGAAGTTCCATAAATCTATATAGGGGTCCCATTGAGCCTGTTGTTCAAAACTAAACTATGTGTATGTATGACGAAATTCTGCAAGACTAAGCAAATATATGTTGGAGAGCTGCTGGGTGAATGATACTTGAGTTGGCTCCGGACTGGAAAATATTGGAATTCTGTCCAACCAGATTAGAGAGACCATCATAGACACCTGGGGCATTCCGTAGACTACAGAAAAGTCTCACCTTAGTAGAAGTGCTAAACTATAACTAAAGTAAAGGCTACTTTACACCACCCTGAAAGGATAAAATTAATCCAAAAGTTACTTAATTGCTTGTTGAAACAAAGCTCGTTCTTTAAAGAAAGACAGGAAAACCCAGAATTCAAAAGCACCCAGCCAAAATTTACTAGAAATGAAAAGCAGGAAAATGTGACCTATAATCAGGAGAACAATTATCATTTAATAGAAACAGATTCATAGATGACAGGTATGATGGGATTAGCAGACAAAGACTTTAAAACAACTACTGTAGGACTTCCCTGGTGGCGCACTGGTTGAGAATCCACCTGCCAATGCAGGAGACACTGGTTCAAACCCTGGTCCAGGAAGATCCCACATGCTGCGGAGCAACTAAGCCGCCCTACTTGCTGCAACTAGAGAAAGCCTGTGTGCAGCAACGAAGACCCAACACAGCCAAAAAAAATATTAAAAAACAAAAAACAAAAAAAACAACTGTAGAGGAGCTTCAAGATGGAGGAAGAGTGAGACACGGAGATCACCTTCCTCCCCACAAATACATCAGAAATACATCTACATGTGGAACAGCTCCTACAGAACACCTACTGAACGCTGGCAGAAGACCTCAGACCTCCCAAAAGGTAAGAAACTCGCCACGTACCTGGGTAGGGTAAAAGAAAAAAAAGAGACAAAGAATAGGGACGGGACCTACACCAGTGTGAGGGAACTGTGAAGGAGGAAAGGTTTCCACACACTAGAAGCCCCTTCGCGGGCGGAGACTGCAGGTGGAGGCGGAAGCTTCGGAGCCACGGAGGAGAGCACAGCAACAGGGGTGCGGAGGGCAAAGCGGAGAGATTCCCGCACAGAGGATCGGTGCCGACTGGCACTCACCAGCCCGAGAGGCTTGCCTACTCACCCGCCGGGGCGGGCGGGGCTGGAAGCTGAGGCTTGGGCTTCGGTCGGAGAGCAGGGAGGGAATCCCCATAAGGTTAACAGCTGATCTTTCAGCAGAGACTCTGCAAGCAGAAGGGAGTGGCAGGACATATTTAAAGGGATGAAGGGGAAAAACCTACAACCAAGATTACTCTACCCAACAAGTATCTCATTCAGATTTGACGGACAAATTAAAAGCTTTACAGACAAGCAAAAACTAACAGAATTCAGCACCACCAAACCAGATTTACAACAAATGCTAAAGGAACTTCTATAGGTAGGAAACACAAGAGAAGGAAAAGACCTACAATAATAAACCCAAAACAATTAAGAAAATGGTGATAAGAACATACATATCAATAATTACCTTAAATGTAAATGGATTAAATGCTCTAACCAAAAGACATAGACTGGCTGAATGGATACAAAAACAAGACCCATATATATGCTGTCTACAAGAGACCCACTTCAGACCGAGGGATACATACAGACTGAAAGTGAGGGAATGGAAAAAGAAATTCTGTGCCAATGGAAATCAAAAGAAAGCTAGAGTAGCAATTCTCATATCAGACAAAATAGACTTTAAAACAAAGACTATTACAAGAGACAATGAAGAACACTACATAATGATCAAAGGATCAATCCAAAAAGAAGATATAACAATTGTAAATGTTTATGCACCCAACATAGGAGCACCTCAATACATAAGACAAATACTGACAGCCATAAAAGGGGAAATCGACAGAAACACAGTCATAGTAGGGGACTTTAACACCCCACTTGCACCAATGGACAGATCATCCAAAATGAAAATAAATAAGGAAACACAAGCTTTAAATGGTACATTAAACAAAATGGACTTAATTGATATTTATAGGAAATTCCATCCAAAAATGACATAATACACATTCTTCTCAAGTGCTCATGAAAACATTCTTCAGGATACATCATATCTTGGGTCACAAATCAAGCCTTGGAAAATTTAAGAAAATTGAAATCATATCAAGTATCTTTTCTGACCACAGCGCTATGAGACTAGATATCAATTACAGGAAAATATCTGTAAGAAATACAAACACATGGAGGCTAAAAACACACTACTTAATAACCAAGACATAACTGAAGAAATCAAAGAGGAAATCAAAAAATACCTAGAAACAAGTGACAATGAAAACACAATGACCCAAAACCTATGTGATGCAGCAAAAGCAGTACTAAGAGGGAAGTTTATAACTATACAAGCCTACCTTAAGAAAGAAGAAACATCTCAAAAAAACAACCTAACCTTACACCTAAAGCAATTAGAGAAAGAAGTACAAAAAAACCCCAGTTCGCAGAAGGAAAGAAGTCATAATGATCAGATTAGAAATTTTTTAAAAAAATGAAGGAAATGATAGCAAAGATCAATAAAACTAAAAGTTGATTCTTTGAGAAGATAAAAAAAATCGATAAACCATTAGCCAGACTTATCAAGAAAAAAAGGGTGAAGACTCAAATCAATAGAATTTGAAATGAAAGAGAAGTAACAACTGACACTGCAGAAATACAAAGGATCTTGAGAGATTACTACAAGCAACTGTATGCCAATAAAACGGACAACCTGGAAGAAATGCACAAATGTTTAGAAATGCACAACATTCTGAGACTGAACCAGGAAGAAATAGAAAACATGAACAGAACAATTACAAGCACTGAAATTGAAATGTTGATTAAAAATCTTCCAACAAACAAAAGCCCAGGACCAGATGGCTTCACAGGACAATTCTATCAAACATTTAGAGAAGAGCTAACACCTATCCTTCTCAAACTCTTCCAAAATATAGGAATGGAAGGAACACTCTGAAACTCATTCTATGAGTCCACCATCACCCTGATACCAAAACCAGACAAAGATATCACAAAGAAAAAAGTTCAGGGCAATATCACTGATGAACATAGATGCAAAATTCCTCAACAAAATACTAGCAAACAGAATCCAACAGCACATTAAAAAGATCATACACTACGATCAAGTGGGGTTTATCACAGGACTGTAAGGATTCTTCAATATACGCAAAACAGTCAATGTGATACACCACATTAACAAATTGAAGGAGAAAAACCATATGATCATCTCAATAGATGCAGAGAATGCTTTTGAGAACATTCAAAACCATTTACGATAAAAACACTCCAGAAAGTAAGCATAGAGGGAACTTACCTCAACATAATAAAGACCATATATGACATGCCCACAGCCAACACCGTCCTCAGTGGTGAAAATCTGAAACCATTTCCACTAAGATCAGGAACAAGACAAGGTTGCCCACTCTCACCACTATTATTCAACATAGTTTTGGAAGTTTTAGCCACAGCCATCAGAAAAGAAAAAGAAATAAATGAAATCCAAATTGGAAAAGAAGAAGTAAAGCTGTCACTGTTTGCAGATGACATGATACTATACACAGAGAATCCTAAAGATGCTACCAGAAAACTACTAGGGCTAATCAATGAATTTGGTAAAGTAAAAGGATACAAAATTAATGCACAGAAATCTCTGGCATTCCTATACACTAATGATGAAAAATCTGAACGTGAAATTAAGAAAACACTCCCATTTACCATTGCAACAAAAAGAATAAAATATCGAGGAGTAAACCTACCTAAGGAGACAAAAGACCTGTATGCAGAAAATTATGAGACACTGATGAAAGAAATTAAAATAAATACAAACAGATGGAGAGATATACCATGTTCTTGTATTGGAAGAATCAACATTGTGAAAAAAACTCTACTACCCAAAGCAATCTACAGATTCAGTGCAATCTCTATCAAACTACCACTGGCATTTTTCACAGAACTAGAACAAAAAATTTCACAATTTGTATGGAAACACAAAAGACCCTGAATAGCCAAAGCAATCTTGACAAAGAAAAACGGAGCTGGAGGAATCAGGCTCCCTGACTTCAGACTATACTACAAAGCTACAGTAATCAAGACAGTATGGTACTGGCACAAAAACAGAAAGATAGATCAATGGAACAGGATTGAAAGCCCAGAGATAAACCCACACACATATGGTTACCTTATCTTTGATAAAGAAGGCAAGAATATACAGTGGAGAAAAGACAGCCTCTTCAACAAGTGGTGCTGGGAAAATTGGACAGCTACATGTAAAAGAATGAAATTAGAACACTTCTGAACACCATACACAAAAATAAACTCAAAATGGATTAAAGACCTAAATGTAAGGCCAGACACCATCAAACTCGTAGAGGAAAACATAGTCAGAACACTCTATGACATAAATCACAGCAAGATCCTTTTAGACCCCCCTCCTAGAGAAATGGAAATAAAAACAAAAATAAACAAATGGGACCTAATGAAACTTAAAAGCTTTTGCACAGAAAGGGAAATCATAAAGAAGGCGAAAAGACAACCCTCAGAATGGGAGAAAATATTTGCAAATGAAGCAACTGACAAAGGATTAATCTCCAAAACATACAAGCAATGCATGCAGCTCTATATCAAAAAAACAAACAACCCAATCCAAAAATGGGCACAAAACCTAAATAGACATTTCTCCAAAGAAGATATGCAGATTACCAACAAACACATGAAAGAATGCTCAACATCATTAATCATTAGAGAAATGCAACTCAAAACTACAATGAGATATCATCTCATACCTTTCACAATGGCCATCAGAAAGAAATCTACAAACAATAAATGCTGGAGAGGGTGTGGAGAAAAGGGAACCTTCTTACACTGTTGGTGGGAATGTGAATTGATACAGCCACTATGGAGAACCGTATGGAGGTTCCTTAAAAAACTAAAAATAGAACTACTATATGACCCAGCAATCCTACTACTGGGCATAAACCCTGAGAAAACCATAATGCAAAAAGAGTCATGTACAAAAATGTTCATTGCAGCACTATTTACAATAGCCAGGACCTGAAAGCAACCTAAGTGTCCATCGACAGATGAATGGATAAAGAAGATGCGGCACATACATACAATGGAATATTACTCAGCCATAAAAAGGAACGAAATTGAGTTATTTGTAGTGAGGTGGATGGACCTAGAGTCTGTCATACAGAGTGAAGTAAGTCAGAAAGAAAAAAACAAATACCGTATACTAACACATATATATGGAATCTAAGAAGAAGAAGAAAAAAAAGGGTCATGAAGTACTTAAGGTTAAGATGGGAATAAAGACACAGACCCACTAGAGCATGGACTTGAGGATACAGGGAGGGGGAAGGGTAAGCTGGAACGAAGTGAGAGAGTGGCATGGACATATATACACTACCAAACGTAAAATAGATAGCTATTGGGAAATAGCCGCATAGCACAGGGAGATCAGCTCAGTGGTTTGTGACCACCTAGAGGGGTGGGATAGGGAGGGTGGGAGGGAGGGAGATGCAAGAGGGAAGAGATATGGGCACATATGTATATGTATAACTGATTCACCTTGTTATAAAGCAGAAACTGACACACCATTGGAAAGCAATTATACTAAAAAGAAAAAAAAATCTACTGTAAATATGCTCAAGAATCAAAAAACAAAAACGTGAAAATAAGAGTAGACAGAGGAAAGATATAAAAAAGAGCCAAATAGAACTTCTAGAGCTGAAAAATACAACACATCAAATTAAAAATAATAAACTGGGTGGGATTAAAACCAGAGAGGATATTACAAACAAACAAACAAAAAGCATCTTCTTTGAGTACGTAGTTAGAAACTATGTTGGATCACAGAGAGAGAAAAATAATGAAAATACAGTGTGATAGTGGCATGAGACCAATACATAAATGATTATTGACAAAAGTGCCAAAATAATTCAATAGAAGGAAAATTTTTCAACAAATAAAACTGAAAGTAGATATCTATATAAAAGAATGAAGCTTAAACTTAGCTTATACTATTTACAGAAATTAAAGTGTATTATAAGAGAAAATTATCATGACCTTGAGGAGGTAGGCTGACTTTTTTTTTAGATTGGGCAACCTAAAAAACCATAAATCATAAAGGAAACAAATTAGTGTATTGGACTTCATCCAAATGAAAAACTTCTGCTCTTCAAAATACCTCATTAAGCAAATGAAAATGCAAGCCACAAATTGAAAAAAATTACAATACTTATATCTTGCATCCAGAATATATAAAGGGCAGTTAACGACTTAACAATAAGACAAATAGCCCAATTTATAAGAAAATATGTAAAATATTTGAACAGATACTTCATACAAAAATGATAATAATGGCTAATAAGCATATGGAAAGGTACTCAATATCACTAGTCATCAGGGAAATGAGAAATGAAAGCCCAATGAGATACCACTTCACAACAACTAAAATGGTTAATATTAAAAATTGTGGCAATACCAAATGTTGGCATTTGTAGAACACGTGGAATTCTCAAATGTTGCTACCCCTATGAAGATAGTTGGCATTTGTTTTTATAAAGTCAAATGTCCACATATAAAATTTTCCTCCTTGGTATTTACAAAAGAAAAATGAAAACATGTTCCACACAAAGATTTGTACGTAAATGTTCCTAATCAGCCTTCTTTATAATTAAAATAACTCAGAAACAACCCAAATGTTCATCAACAGATGAATAGATAAATTGTAGTATAACCACACAATAGAATATTACTCAGCCATAAAAAGGAACAGACTACTAATATATGAAAGAACTTTGATAAATCTCAGAGATTAGTTTAATGAAAAGAAGCCATGCAAAAAAGAAAACTAGTAATATTGATGCATCCCAGAAATATGCTGAGTGAAAGAATCCAAATATGAAAGTGTTTATACTATTTATATAAAATTCTATATAGTAATTATTTTAATAATAATCATATACACATAATTGTATATACATAATTCTATAATAACACAGTATTATATACTTGAAAGTTGGTGAAGTAGATCTTCAGCATTCTCACCACAGAAACAAAAAAATGTGAGGTGATGTATGTGTTAGTTATCTTGATCTTGGTAATCATCCCACAATGTATATGTATATTAAATTATCATGTTGTACACTTAAAAATATATACAATTATATTTGTCAATTATTCCTCAGTAAATTTGGGGGGGAAAAGGAAAAAAAGAAAAAGAAAACTCTGGCCCCTTACTTAAAAAGTTGATTGATGCTCTGTTACAAACTGCAGCTGCTTCCTTAGGTCCTCTCCAGGGACGGTGTTGTTATGCATATCATTTTCAATATAAATTCCTGTGTCTTATGTGTTAGATCTGAGTGATGATACGCTGAAGAAGATCTGAAGCATAAAAATGCTTCGAATTGAAAGGAGGAAAGGAGATAATGGAACCAGATGCTGAACAGGAGTAGCTGGGAACACTGAGTGCTTTTTCAAATTATTGTTTGGACTATTAAATCTGCTTCTGATGAATACATTTTGACTAAGACTTAGAGAAATGACACAGTTTACTTTCCTGTATTATCCAGCATTTGAGTCCTAGTCATCTGCTTTGCAACTTGAATCAACTGTGAAGAAAACAATGCAGAGAGAGCATTTACCTTTCTTAGGAGAATGCTGCACTAAGAGCTGTTGAAAACCGTACAGACTTTCTCAGTGGAAAGACCACTGCTGCAGCTGAGTCAAGCAATTTGTTCTTTGGGCATTATAATAGTGTGCTTATATGCCTGTACATGGACAACCCTCTGAAGCAGAGACATATTAAAGTTTTTAGAGTGAGTTTAATGGACCATAGAATAATTCAAGTTTGTTCTATAGGCAGTGTTCTATTTTCTGGTTTCCTTTGCAAGTGTATGGAAATAAGTGCATTTTTTATCCAAGAAACTAAAATACCAACAAGACCGTTTTTCTTTTCATTCATGATTGGCTTGCCCCTTTCAACCATCATTATTTATTTTATTATTCATTTTGGCTTTGTGTTTCAAATTAAGTGCTGCCAGTTACCAAGACTGTGTATTTGCAAGCATCATCAAAAGGTGGATCTATGAGAAAAAGCCTAGTAGATAGCCACATTGGCACATCCAGGGACAGGATAAAGAAATAAAAGAAAGCATAAACAACAATAAAATTAGCCTAAGCACATATATTAACTCAGAGATGGAAGTCCAAATGCTGTTTGCAGAGCTATTTCTCAGTGACGTATATGGAGAGAAAGTATTATTAATTGGACATCCGCCACATACCAAACCATTGTGCTAGGTGAATTGTATTTAGTATCTTGTTTATCCTTCCCAATCAGTCTTTGAAGAAGTGGCATGAGGAAGCTGGGGCTCAGTGCATACAAGTAATTGTCAAAGACTCATCAGTAACCAAGTATGAATTTTGATCTATTTGAGTTCCAATTTGCTTATACATACAAATCCTCCTAATTTACAGTTAGGATAGGTAGTATCGCTTGGCTGCAAGTCCTCTCCAAGTCCCCATTGTAATCCCTATTTTAACAAAAACACTACCAATAGCTATCATTTATGAAGTCTTATTTTGCTCCAAGCTTTGTGCTAAACACGGTATATATCTTGTCCCATTTAATTTCTGTTTCAACCCTGACAGGTGGGTAGAATTATCTGTGCTTTACAGTAACAAAGTCGCTTTTCTTAAGTTCTTTCATTTATTCAACAAATATTTAAGGAACACGTTTTATGTGTCAAGTAGAGAAGTATAGAAGTAGAAAAAAACCAGAAAAAAATAATATAGGGTGATATGGTTTTCAGTAACTCAGTGTCCCCTTGGAGTGGTCAAAGGAAAGGTTACGTTTATGCTGAGATCTGAGGGACAAAAAGGAGGAAGAGCATTATAGACAGAACTAAAGAGGCTGGATCATAATAGGCAAGGAGGAGACTGTTGTAGGTAGAAATTGAAGATATAAGTAGGATGAGATCAGGTGGAGCTTTGTAAGCCTAGTTAAGGGATTTGGATATTCGACTTGTGATAGGGAATCATTAGATGGTTATGAACAAGGGAGTAAATGGCTTGATTTAATTTTTAAAAAGAACACTGGATGCTGTGTGAAGAATGAATTGTATGGAGAAAATTAGGAGGTATTTGAAATGATCCAAACAATATATGATGGTAGTTTGAGTGTGGATAATAATGGTAAAAAGGGTTATTTACGAGGACACAGTATATTTAATAAATTACAGTTCATTAGGCAATCCTAGATTTAGTTGATTAAAATGTATTATGTATCTTGATTTACTATTTGGAGTGCATTCTGATAATGGTAAACCCTTAATTAAAAAATATTCACATATAAAAAATGGTAAAAAGGGGAGAGAGGAAGACATATTTGAGGATACTAGTGATTGTGTGAGGAGAGATAGAAAAAAATCAAGGGTAACCCTTAGATTTTTGGCATGATTACTGGAGGGTGGCTGTGCCCCCCAGAACACACACCTGATTGACATGGGGAAGACTAGAGAAGGACCAGATTGGGAATGAGGGAAGAAGAGTTCTGTTGTGGCCCTGTCAACTTGGGAATGACTGACTTGTTCAAAGTCACTCATATGACTTCTCTAGGATTTAAAGCCTTTTTTATCTGATACCAAAATCTGAGTTCTTATACTATTAGATCGCCACTAACATCCATCTCCTGAAGATTCCCAGTTCTGGAAGCTTTATTAACTCAATGATCATCCCATTTTACTTGGGAAAGACTTCAAGGATATCTTTATTTCATTATTAGAGAAATCTTCATAAATGAATATGTTATACCACATTTTTTTTTCACTTGTGAAGAGCACAATCCAAGAAACAATTACCAGGGCTTCCCTGGTGGCACAGTGGTTGGGAGTCCGCCTGCCGATGCAGGGGACACGGGTTCGTGTCCCGGTCCGGGAGGGTCCCACATGCCACGGAGCGGCTGGGCCCGTGAGCCATGGCTGCTGGGCCTGCGCGTCCAGAGCCTGTGCTCCACAACAGGAGAGGCCACAGCAGTGAGAGGCGTACGTACAGCAAAAAAAAAAAAAAGAAAAGAAAAAAAAAAGAAACAATTACAAGAGTATAGGGGGAAAAAAGGGCAAGTAGATTTTTCATCTTATCCAACCTTAGTTAATATGAAATACAATTGTCCCATTAAATTACAATCCTTGTTCTAATCAAAGTTTTATGTAAGGCTGTAATTATGGAAATGAAAATAATATAAAGATGAAAACAGAAATGAGTTTCTCCTTTCAGGGTCAAAATAGAGGAAGGAACTTTATTGGTGAGAACATATATGCATAGCTTATGGATTATAAATAACTTCAGGAATAATTACTTAGAAATATGCTTTAGAATAAACTAGTGGGAAAAGTAGAAAGGCAGATTGGTAAGCAGGGCTTTTGGATGCTGTTATCATTTTGTAGTTTTGTATATTTGTATGCTGTTATTTGAAACTAACCACTTTATTTCTGTCTTTAACAGACTTGTAAAAGGACATTTAATATGTTATTAGTGAAATTCTGTATTTCTATCTTTCATAATTACAGGGACTTACTTTTCACTTAATATTCATGCCATGACCAATTTACTACTAACACAGAAAATAGGAGGCTCATAGATATCAAGTTCCCATACTATAATTAATGGAAAGTGTCCCTTAAGTGGAAAATTGTCACAATTGTAGAAAAAAATCAATATATGGCAAGACAGGCCTGGTTTGTGTTCCTAGTTAAGTGGTGAAAGTGGCTTTTGGATCTGATTCTGAAAAAGAAAACTAAGAATATAAGAAGTTCAAGATGTGTACAGTTAATAAAACTCCAGAAATTCCACTAAGTGGGAAAAAATAATGTAAGCAGAAGTGATTTGATCCTTAGTTTTATTCTTTATTTCTGGACTAGATGACAGACTGTTGGACTGTCCAGTCCAGATGATTGACAACGTCCGCACAGCTAGAAGCAATGCATGTGTTTCCAGTTCTGTTTGTTTTCATTTAGGGCCAATAATCATGGCAGAGAGGTACATTTCTATATATGCAAAGGGTGTTTATGACCAGAGGGACTTCATTACTATGCACTCTCATACACATGGCTCCGACTTGCAGGGATACCTTGCAATTTCAGTAATGTGTTGTGGCAGTTCTGGTGGCTGATGACTCAAGGGTCTCTGTAAAGTGATGATCTCAACCATCTTCTGTCACCTTGAGACACGTCACTTCAATCTGTCTTCATAATAGCCGATGTGGGTCAGATATAGCTCAAGGCCAAAGGTACTGACATTGAGTGGGGATCTACTGCGAATGTGTTGCATGTGCCTGTGTTTATACACACATGCACAAGTACACAACCTCTGCTTATTATCCACTTTTTAGAAACCATATACTATTTCAGTGATTACAAGACTATAATTTTATGTGCACTGTTTGTTTTAACCAGTTGGGGAGAAATCTTTATAAGCATTTTTTTTTTGAAGAGAAAGTTTTTTGAGGTGTAACATACACATAGAAAAGTAAAAGATCATGAGTATACAGCTTTGACAAATTGGCCACACCATATAAGCACAACCTAATCAAGAAATAAAACATTATTAGCACCCCAGTAGCCCTTCTCATACCCCTTCTCAATTATTAATCCCCTCTCCCCAAATGGAACTTCTAGCCTGACTCCTAACACCATACATTAGTTTTACCTGTTTTTAAACTTTATATGAATGGAGTCATACAATATGTGTTCTTTTCTGTTTGCCTTTTTTGTTGTTGTTCAACATGTTTCCAAGATCCATCCATGTCGGTTAGTGAAATGGTCATTTTATTTTCATTTTCATTTACATTTTGGTGTCTTGGTAAAAAGGCCCTCCAGAAAAGTTTTAGCGATTTATTCTTCCAAAAATTACCCAATGAATGTGTTTTCTTATATCTTCACCAATACTGGGCAATTGTCAGTATTTTAGGAATACCAATCCTTTAGGCAAAACACGTTGGCATTAGTTGATTTGTTTTTATTAGCCATTTTTGTGTCTTTTGTAAATCAGTTGCTAGTATACTTTGTTTTTTTTATATGGGATTTTGTTAATAATTGGCAATAGTTTTTGTATACTATAGATTCAATGATTTATCATTTATTCAGAAAATGTTGAGTACCTACTTCATGTCAGGCAATGGGCAGACCACTCGGGGGAAAATAATTATGAAGGAAAATAGGGTTGCTGCCCTCATGGAGCTTACATTTCAGCCCTTTTTACGCTATGATATAATGATCAGGTACTTTGAATTATGAACCTGAGATCTGTTTATTGCACTTGCATAGAGATAAGGGGTCTTGGTTTAGTCCTTTAGGTCCTGGTTTCTCATGATGCTGAGATGCAGCATTTGAATCATCTCTAACATACTAAGTGAATACACACAGTGTACATAGCATTAAATATCCATGGCAATTCTAAAAATTAGCCAAATCAAATTACTGAGATGTTCTCAGATGAGCATCCCTAAATTCCTCTCACACTTCCATCTTTCCTCTTTTCTGCCTTCTCTCAGCTGGCAGGTTGGTTCCCCCATGCAGGGTACATAAAGAATTAAAATTTGCTTCCTTAATTTCTCCCTTCCTGCACAAAGAAGATGAAAGGCAAACTCCTGATTGATAGCACTTAGAGTCATGTTTATTCAGTATTGAATGAACTGTGTGAGGAGTCTGTAGGGTTGGAGGTTGCTAGAAGCCTCTGTAACCTTGAACACAGGAAGCAAGTTAGCCCAGTCCTTTTGTGTCTACAATTTTTGCAGGTGAAGGTAGGGTTGACCCCAACTGAGTTAAATCCCTGGCTTCACTCTTAAAATCTGTGCCCAGCAAATTAACTAGGTTAGCATCATAATTTGAAAAGTAAATCACTCCCAATGGCCAAGTCTTTACTATGCCCTGTGTATCTCCTCTATCATATCCTGATTTCTACCAGCCTAACAGACTTGAGGTACAAATTAGTCTACATTAACAGTGATAGCCCGAATTCCCTGGTACATGCCTCTGCCTGCTTACCAAATGGGATCTAGCTGCATCTTTAAAGCTTACATGTTTAATTCTGGAAGTAACCTTTCATGGGCACATCTGAATTCATGGATATTCATTAGATTTTCATTCACTCATGACCTCCTCTTTGGCAAATACTGGAGGAGGGGGTGTTATTGGAATAAGGTGAAAAGTTCTTACCTACTTCTCTTGTTCAGAAGCACCATAGGCAGATTTTGTGTTCATTTATGCTTTTCCATAATGAGGAAATTTTCTTTAAAAGGACATTATAGTTTCAATAAATGTATGACTTTTGACCTTTGATGTTAATCGTAATTTTCACTAAAGAAAGCCTTCCTGATTTAGACATACATAATCAGTCCATATTTATTTTGCCAAGAAA
The DNA here is from genome assembly GCF_964270905.1 of Leucopleurus acutus. Classification (NCBI taxonomy): domain Eukaryota; kingdom Metazoa; phylum Chordata; class Mammalia; order Artiodactyla; family Delphinidae; genus Leucopleurus; species Leucopleurus acutus. The sequence continues at coordinate 76,397,169 of NC_139150.1, read as the reverse complement.
ACATAGATATTGGCTTTAATTTCTATAATCTGTGATAAAAAATGATTTCGTTATTGACACTCTTGTACTTGTTTCCATCCAAAAGGTAAATAACTTCTGATACAATGTTTTGAAGAATATAATAATTATCAGGACATTCAGCCTTTCAAGACATCATGTAGTTTCTTTGACCATACCTTAGAAATCTGAAATAATGGCTAAGAAAAACACTTCTATTCACTGTAAGTAATCTAGCCCAGCATGAGCGAACTACAGCCTATAGACCAAAACTGGCCCACTGCCCTTTTTGAATAGCCCATGAGCTAAGAATGAATTTTATATTTATAAATCATGAAAAAATTAAAAGGATAATAATATTTTGACATGTAGACATGATGTGGAATTCAAAATTGAGTGTCCCTGAGTGTCCACTGTGTCCACTGGAACTCCACCATGGCCTTTCATCTACTTATTGTCTATGGCTGCATGCAGGTTTAACTGACAGTGCTAAGCAGCTGGGACAGAGACTATCTGGCCCAGAAGCCTAAAATATTTACTATCTGGTCCTTTACAGAACAAGTGTACAGATCCTGATTTCGATAAATAATTTACTTCATTGAAGTAGTCTTCTTTATGCCATGTGGACTAACAAACAGTACCTGTCCTCGGCAGTACCGTGGATTTTATAAAGTTGACTTTCTATACCCCTCCCAGCCTTACCCCTTTATATGGGTCAATTACTCTCTATCTTCCCATCAATCATCAACTCAATAACCCCTCATCCCACTAGAGATGGGCTCAGGCTTGACATAGCTTTCCTGGTTGCAGTCAGAGGAAAATGTGAGGCTTGAAGAAGAGGCATAGGAATTATGATATGGTTGGCTTTGAAGGAAGAAGAAAGGGCCCACAAGCCAAGGAATGTTGGTGGCCTCTAGGAGCTCAAAAGGCATGGAAACAGATTATCCTCTAGAGCTACCAGAAAGGAATACAGCACTGCTGCCACTTTAAGTTTATCCCAGTGAGACCTGTGTCAGACTTCTGACCTACAGAACTGTATAGTAAATTTGCATTGTTTAAGCCACTAAATTTGTGGCAATTTATTATAGCAATAGAAAACTAATTAGGTAGTGTGATAGATATATAATATTATAAAATATACATGTATATAATATATATTATATAATATTTATCTAGATAGGCATAGCTATAAATATAGATAGATGTCAATATGGATATAGATATTGATATCTCAATAGATTGCATTTAATGGAAATTTAATATTGCCTCTACCATAAGTATTTGTGTATAGTTTCTTAGCTCTAATTTAAAGTAAATAGCCTAGTTCCTTTTAAAGATACTTTGACTTTCATCTGGTAATTTATTTGAGAGCAAAAGGAATAGAATTTTCCCTCAAAGAACCCTTGATCACACCTAATAGTGTTAGAATTTATTCCTGTTATGTCAGGCAGTTCTGTAGTTGGCATCATAGCAGATACCTAAGATAGTTTTGCTAGCCCATTTTTTCTCAAATATTTACTCTGTATCTGGCTTTTGATGTGTAATTGGGCCATGTATGTTTATCTTAATATTATTTTATGATACTAGAACATGGTTGAGAAAGGATGTTAGAGATCTACCATCTATAAAAAAGATTGAAAGTTATTCAAGATTGGGGAAACGATTAATAGACCAACCCATTTAAGAGTTCATACATATAACTTTATCACTCTCTACTATCTTCTACAATTTTATTTGTGCCTATGATAATTAGAGAAAGGGAAATAAGTTTCTGTCAGTGTTTCAAAACAAAGGGAACTAGTTCTGCATTGAGATACTCACCTGAGAAAGCAGTATTCCTTCCTTCATTTATGACTTCTATTCTTGACTATTCATATTTTAAAAGCACATGTGGTTATAATTAACAATGAATTACACCATTATTTTATAAAAATTTGCAAATACTCTTTTATTTCAAAAGTAAAACATGTTTATTGTTTAAAATTCAAGCTATTGAAGAATCATGTAACATAAATGAAAGTTTCTTCTCGACCTCAGCCTCTCCCTCCCCAGGTGTAGCCATTATTGTTACTTCTGTGCATATCCTTTCAGGCCTTTAGAAAAAAAAGCTAAAAATAGTTATAGGAGTGGTGGTTGTTTTATTTGGTTAATTTCAAGAACACTATTTTATAATATATTGTTCTACATTTTGCTGTTTTCATGTAACGATACATCAAAATACATCTTTCTATGTTGAGTTAGACAATATTAATCATTCATAGCTGCTATATGTTCTCCAGTGTGGACATACCATACTTATCTAAAGTCATTCTAGATAAAGTATGGTATGACTTATAAATAACTTTAAAATTACTTATAGCATTTTCCCAGGTTTTTGTGGGGTTTTTTGGTTTTTCTAATTTTAAACTGTGTCATGAGAAACACATGTATGCAAGTATTTTTTAAGATAAATCTCTGCAAGGAAAAAATAATTGGTTGAAAACATGTACATCTGATATTTTGACAGATCGTGTTGCTCCTCAAAGGCTGTCCCAATATAAACTTACACAATCAGTGTATGAGATTGTTCATTATCTTATGCCCTCTCCAGCACTATGTACCATCTGTCTTATCATTTCAATTAGTGTGAAAATGGTATGTCATTGCTTTTGTTAAAATTTTTCTGACTTAAAAGGTGATGCAATAACTTTTCAGATGTTTATTGGCTATTTGTATTTCTGCTTCGATGAATTGCCTACCTATATACTTTTTTTCAACTGAGGAGTCTTAAGGATGTTTACTTTTTTATTATTGATTCATATGAACTCTTTATATATTATTTGACACATTTGCTGAACTGAAAAACTTCTCCAGTTGTCACACATCTTGGAACATTGTTTAAGGTGTATTTTTCCTCAATCATATTATCAAATGTTTCAGACCTTTATAATTCTGTGTTTTGCATCTCCCTAGAAAGGACATTCCCAACAAAAGCTCCTAAAATAAGCATTATCTTTTATTTTCACCTAATATTTTTTATAATTTTGAAAAAAAAAAGCTCTTTAATCAGTCTGGATTTTCAAATTTGTCTTTGGCTGGCTATTTTACATGTTTTACATTTCATAAAAGTGAAAAATAATATTTTGGGTTTAAAGACATATGTGATTGTCTTGAATTTTGAAATAGCATCAAAGCTAATTATAGCTATTTTAATAATATATTCCTGGCCAAATGCTTTAGTAAAATCCACCCCCCCCCCAAAAAAAAGAAAATATGGTACAAAAAAATGTTACATTTCCCACTTTTTTAAAGAAAGGAATGTGCATGTGAATTAAATTAAATGGCATACTTTATAAACTGAATATGCCTAATACCTAAGTTTTTATAGCTTCTTCCATTTTTAAAAGCAAGTAGTGATTCAAATAAATATTGATTTCACCCATAGTTTGAAAGAAAAGCTGTCTACAAAATGTGCTTCTCACCAGTTAAAATGATACAATTTTTTTTATTTTAGCTTAGAGAATCCTAACCAAAGTTGAAAGTTGTTTCATTTTTAGACAGGCCTGTCCCACAATAATACTAGATCTTTTTGTTCCAGTTTTATTGGAATATAGTTGACATTAATCATTGCATAAGCTTAAGGTGTACAGCACAGTTGTTTGACTTACATATATTGTGAAATGATTACCATTATAAGTTTAGTTATTAGCATTCATAATCTCAAACAATAAAAATAAAGCAAAAAAACTACCCACACAACAGCAACAACAAAAAATAAATAAATAAAGCAAAAAAAAAAAAGAAAGAAAAAAATTTTTCCTTGAGGTAAGAACTGATAGGATGTACTCTCTTAGTGCTTTTCATGTATAGGAAGCAGCTTAACAAAGTATTAGATATTCACGTGGACCAAAAGGAGCTATTAAATTTCAAAAATCCTGGTTCTCAATTCAGATATTTTAAAAAGTGGGATCTTCTGCTGTTTACTCACATAATACCTGTGTAAATGCACGCAGTGAAGACTCTCCAGGGGATTTTAGAAAGATAGAACGTGATTTGTATTTACTGGTTTAAAATTTTAACCTGGGGAGTTATTTCCTTACTCTACATTAGAAGAATGATCTTAGGAATGCAACTAGTCTGAAACACTAAATCTTTAAAGCATCACCAGGATTATGGGAGAAAGAAGAGAGGAAAAGTATAGAATCCTGGAGTGTTAATAATTGGAAGGGACTATAGAAATTTTCTAAAATATATTTTAAATTCCAACTCTTCATTTTTTTCCAGAAAACAATATCCATTCCAGAAAGAAAAAAAATTTAGTGAAAGATTCATAATTAGAAAGAAACATATAGAAAATCCATGTCAGTATATTCTAAATAAATCATCTTAAAAAATAATTTCGTGAAAACAGTTCCTGTGTTGGAATATCCCCAGTCAATCCATAGAACTCATGAGAATATCTGAAAGACAGTGCTACATTTTTCTTTCTTTCTATAGAATGCCATTAAAAAGTGTAATTAATGAAAACAATATCACTTCAGTAGTTTGTGCATGTAAATCCCCATTACCAAATTCCTAATTTTGTGTGTGTACAGCTTAGATTATTGACTGAATAAATATATGCAAAACTTTTTCATTTGGATTTTTTTCTCTTTTTACATCATGATTTTTGACATACATGCTGAAATGCTACTGGGGTGTTTTATTTTCATATATTCTGAGATTCGTGGGCAGCACCATTTATTTTAACCAAATTAAAGTCAGTAAGTGTCTTCCATTAGATATGACACATGGAAGGTGGGAACTTGTTGATCTCTTTCTCTTTAAAATTGGTAGCTATAAGGTACAGGGTTGGTTGGCCAGTGGGTATCTTTCTGATTGTGTGAAGAAAGTTTGTCTATAGCACAAGAGAATAAGGGTGATTTAAAGAGACTAATAGTGACATGTAGAGCATGAAAATGTAGAGACAGAGATTGAAAGTCTTATGGCATACATTGGAGTCAAGCCAGTATCATCCTTAAATTTCCCAGTTACTGAGCAAATGAAGTTTGCCATTTTACTCAGGGTAGTTTGAGTTTTATTTTATCATTTGCAATTGAGAAATACACTGTGGCCTCTGTAAACACTCAGACTAAGAAAACAAATTTATGAATTGCATATAAACTCCAATCTATTGCAATATGATAAGGCAAATGTATGAATGAGGATACCACTGGTAACATCTCTACATTGTACAAGTCTCACTTTTTCTTCATGATAACCTCTTCTGGTAAGTGACCTGTAGGAATGAAGCAAAGTGTCCATATCAATTAATGCTTCAATATTAGTAAAACTTAATAATGTTCTTGCTTTTAAATAAAAGTTTAATATTTTTCTTTTTACACAAATTGGTCATTTTGTGCTTAGCTAAATTTGAGAACCATTGTTTAAATAATATAGTTCCTTAGATTCTCAGAATAAAAAAATATATTTTTTATTTACCAAGACAGGTATTTCACTAGACATTTCCTTCAACTATTTGAGTGCCTTCACTGGATTTTAAAATTGATATCCCCTAAGTGTGTTCTAGTTCTCCTTTGGAGCAAATAAGCAGCCTCTAATAATGGAGTGCAAATATGTTTGTAGAAAATACCTCAATTCATATTTTGTTCATTTGTAAAAATGCTTCTCAGAAAAAAATAGTTCATTGCACAATTTTATAAAAATCTTTGAAAGTTTCTATAATCCTCCTATCCTGTTTCCTTGTTTTATGGCTCACTTTTACATAAGTCTATGCATAGTACTTGTCACAGTGGTGTTCACTCAAAAGATGATAATTGAAACATTGATGATAGCTAGTTGTGGAAGCATCAGTAAGGAGTAAATGTTTCTTTATCCTTTCTCGCTAGCCTTGGCTCAAAGTATGCCTTGTTTAAGAATAGCTTTAATTTTACCTGGTCTGCCACATCTAGGAAAATTGAGGTCAATTGATTATATCAACACAAACAAATGTGCTTAAATAAAATGAGAATTTCCCTCATTAACTAGGACCTTCAAATGACCCAGTTGGTGCAAAATTTAAAAAAAAATGCAAAAAGCCTTGTATTGACAGGTCACATTAGTAATGATATTATATCTCTATTGATTTCTTTACCCTTTATTCTATAACAAAGTGGCTTTAAAGAGCTCACTGCCCAGAACATAAGCATACTTCATTTTCTCCAGAGTGAATTCTCTGTTCTTGGAGTATTATAGCAGCTATTTTGGACATGCCCATTTTAAGTCTTGACATCCTGAACTTTCAAGGCCTCAGCTGGTGTCAGGATAGAGGACATAACAAAATTTCTTCTCAGCCCCAATATCTTAACGGAGAGATAATCACAAAGTCTTGTAAGGATTCCAGGGTTCTTATTCTAGAAGCATCCTTGAAACACAATGTGAAACAAATTGGAGTTTCAAATAGCTTTAAAAGGGTTTGTTATTTCATCAGATTGTAATGTAATTCTAGTGGGTTTGTTCCCTAAGATGTAAAGTGCCGAAGGAAGGGATCAGCTCTAAATGGTGGCATCAGCTACTTCAGGACTGGCAAGTGTTTTCTCTAAAGGTCCAGGTAGTAAATATTTTAGGATTTGAGGGTCAAAGGTCTCTGGAAGAACTACTCAACAGTACCTAAATGAATATGTGTGACTGTTTAGATAAAAAATAATTTGCAAAAAGAGATGGTGGGTTGGATTTGGCCACAAGCTGTAGTTTGTCCACCCCGGAGCAATCCTGATGAGGGCATTCCTGGTTCCATTCTAAGTGATGTGAGAACAGCCTATGGGGAGGGGAGGCTGACAGGGCTCTCAAGCCTAAAAGATTGTTATTCACATTAAAGCTCCTTTCCCTTTTCCTTCGTATTGTAGGATGAAAACTCAGAGCCTGACTTCTAGGACCTTTGATTTATATTTTACAATATAAATAACTACATTAAAGTGAAGAAATAAATTCTGCCATGATAGAGATGCAAAAATGAGTAAGAGGTAAAGGCCCACTAAGTAGGATGTTAACAGTTCTGAGTCTTTCCCTAATTTGTCAAAGAAAAATGGAGCCTATATATTGTAGTTTAGTGCAACATGATCCAGTAGAAATATAGTGAAGCCACAAATGAGAACTCCATATGTAATTTATTTATTTTTTAATTAATTAATTTTTTTACAGTAGCTTCTTGTTGGGTATCTATTTTAAACATAGCACTGTGTACGTGTCAATCAATTTATAATGGCTAGTAACCCCACTGAAAAGAAAAAAGAAGCAGGTGAAAGTAATTTAAATAATATATTTTCTTTAAACCAGTATAGACAAAATATCATTTCAACATCTAATCTGTAAAAAAAAATATGTATTATATATTTCTCATTCTCATACTAATGCTTGAAATCCAGTGTGCATTTTATACTTACAGCTCATGTCAATATATACTAGCCACATTTCAATTCCTCAACAGCCTTGTGTGATGGGTAGCTATCATATTGTACAGTGCAAGTTTAGTGACTTAAAAATATGTTTTTGGATTCAGGCATCCCTCAGTTTGAATCCCTAATTCCACCACATAGCATATCCACATCTCAGTTCCCTCATATATAAAATGGGGATAAAAGCTGTGATTACCTACGTGTGTGTAAAAACACTTAGCACCGTATCTGGCACATATAAAGTGTTCAAGTGATAGCTAACATTACTTATACCTGACAAATAATAAATTTCTCTCATTCTTGCATATTATGTCTCTTTGTATATACATACACCTGTTGGTTCATTAGAATTGTGAATGACAGACAGGTATATAAATACAGTATTATCAAACTAGATGTATTTGAGGATTTCAGAGATGCTTGTTTCAAAGAAATAATTCTCCATGAATGCTCACTGCAGATTAATGTTTTAGCAAAAATTACAACAGTGATACTAGATTTCAGATAAAATTCTTTGTCTCTAAGTGCTACCATTGTTAAATAAAAATGCTTCCTACCCTTTTTAGTCTTCTGAAAATAAGCTAAATGTTAAAACCATGGCGTCCTTTATAATTATCTATTGAAAAACACATGATTAGGAGTATAAAATGTCATTGTTTCTAATCTTAATTTAAAATAAAATGTCATTTGGACCTTCCTCAGGAGATTTATCTCCCTGAAAGATAATCCAAGTTGAACTGGAGCTCCTATGAAGAACAAAGTTTAGGTTTCCTTAACTCATAAGAAACACAGTTGTCGGGGCACAGTTAATTTAGAAGGTGCTTTTGAATTTCAGGATTACGGGGGTACTGTGTCTTTCAGTGCCTACTTTATGTATTTGGTCCCCCTCCCCAACATTGTAGTGCCTGAGCATACATTTGGGACAGTTGAGTTTTGCAGTGACCAGAATGAATATGTGTCACTTTGTTAAGCAGTCTGTCCTGCCACTTGGAATTTAGTTAGTTACATATAGAAAGTCATATTGGAAAAGACATACAGAACTTGCATGGTTTAATATTCAGAAATGGAAATCTTCAGGATGAAAACTCCAAGGATGAAATTCAAGAAAAAAAAAAAGATTAAATAGAGTAAAAGGAAGAGAAAAATAGAAAGAAGAAAGAATTCAAACCCAGAGCCTTAGTAGGTGCAGGTGATTCTAACCAAATGGTCTCTATTATAGTCAACATCTCAATAAAAATACAGGCAGCAGGACTTTTCAGCTTTGCTGTTGGGGACATTGCTGGGATACATCAAAATTACCAGGAGGGCTTCCCTGGTGGCGCAGTGGTTGGGGGTCCGCCTGCTGATGCAGGGGACGCGGGTTCGTGCCCCGGTCCGGGAGGATCCCACGTGCCGCGGAGCAGCTGGGCCCGTGAGTCATGGCCGCTGGGCCTGCGCGTCCGGAGCCTGTGTTCCGCAACCAGAGAGGCCACAGCAGTGAGAGGCCCGCGTACCGCAAAAAAAATAAATAAATAAAAAATACCAGGAGCTGTGCCAAAGAACAAATTCAAATAACAGTAGCCTGTGTGGTCTGAGCCTGATCCAAAATCGCTGCCATATCTGCAGCAAGTAAGAAAATATCTGGGTTAGTGAAGTCAATTTTATGACATCAGAATTCCATCCTTAGTGTATTTTGCTTTTTCATTTTTCCCAGAGGAGACAGTTGTGGAAGGGAATGCAAGACTTATAATCAGGCATATATGAAAATATGAATTGTATCTTTAAAACATAATTGCCATGCTAAAATATATTTCCTCCTTGGTCCAGTGGAATAGTTATATTAATGTGGTTGCAACTTCTAGTATTCTGTAGACATTAGGCCAGAAGTTGCTATGATTCCTAGAATTATTTTCTTGACAATCATTTCATGTTTGTGAATTTCTTTACCCATTCAAACGACATTCATCCATTCAACTAAAAATCTTGAACGAATGCTAATTGTGGGCCAGGGACTAGGGCTAGATACTATAGAGACAAGGACAAAGACAGTATTACTTTCTGGAAAATATTTACAAGCAGGCAAATATCTTTACATCATCTGTATTATTATTGAATGGTTACTTAAAATACGAGTCATCATTTTTTTCTAATTTCATGTAGACTTTCATTATTAATTTGATGTAGAGGATAACGGTGTTTAAAGTATTTTTCCAGGTTATGTAAAACATGACATCCTGTGTTTTCATTTTGAGCACATATTTATAAAATCGGAAACTTTGGCTTAATGGTGTGTGCCTGAAAACTTCAGTTTTCAAAGAAATTATTGCTACTGGACGTTTTCTTCAACCAAAATTGTATGGACCTAAATTGTGTAAGAACAACTGCTTTCTCTGGTCTGTGTGCCAGTCTTTATTTGCATTTGTGAAGGAGAAAACTAGATCATACTTTGCCGTATTTGGCTCTCAGCTGTAGAGCTCTGATCAGCAAACCTTTTAATCATGCCAGATTATGTGATTGTTTCGTGACACAGATGTACAGTCACTAGGGATTAGGGTTTGTTGTTTTAAAATTGTCATTTCAGCTGTCTGTATGCAGATACAGGATTGCCTTCAAAAATCTAAATATGGATCTTTCTAAAAATGCTGACAAATACATTAGAAAAGGAAGGTTTTTTTCTACACAACTCCCTAGAACCCACCCCCCCAATTTTTAAATGGAAAAAGAAACCCTGAAACTAAAACATTTACAAAGTATACCTTAACTGGATTTATTTACTCTTCTCTGGAAAATTATAAACTCTAAGTACTGACACATTTTAAGTATACAGACAATCGAAATAACAATCACTCATGTTAATTGTATACATAGTTAAACTATTAGAAAAAAAATGACTACATTATAAGCTCACAACTTGATATGTTTATGGATAATCTCAGAAATTTAAGAAAACATATATTGTGTCTGAAAATACATTAGGCTCTTGATAAATGGCTCTTTACCACCTCAGGGTCTTTGTCATTAACAGCCAAATGTAATATTGGCTGCATCTATTTATGGTTTTGTTTTTAGTTGATATTTATTTAGTATTTTCTGTTTGTCAGCAAGATTTTTCAACTGCTCTCTCCCTTTGACACTTGATTGTGGGTTTTCTTTTTTTTTAGAGGGATGTATGGGATTTGTTGAATTGGGGTATAAAGAAGCCATTCATATCAACAAAGTAAACTAAGGACAGACATTAAGATCATAGAGTATCCAATGGCAGTAGAGAAGGACTTGAACCTGTAATTCCTGAATCCTATGGTCTTTCTACTGTACATGCTTTGTTATTTTGACCCCAAAAGTAGGGGTGAGCATTTATTGAGTTAAATTAACTCAGCCTCCTCATTATGAAACTAAATGATTTTTATTGCACATAGACCTCTGTTTTTGATATTGAACAAGGAACAATTCTTGACCTCAATGATTGGTAGAGACATTAAATGCCTCAGGCATATGGAGATGGATGTAATTGATGGCCTAACCAGACCCTCTTTTACTGGTGCTGTGAGCCCATTCTGCTGCTTCTGTGTGCTGTCTGCTGGAACACAGGATAATTCCCCCTTATGCCATCCAGCCCTCATGGCCCTAGACCAGTAAATGACTAATAAGGAACAAAAAAGCCAAGGTTTTTGGCCTCGAGATAGGACAGACTCTGAGGTGCGATGTATTGTACGTAGCTTCTCGTGGGGTGAGGCTGAGGCTGGAATTTTAGGTGCAATTACACCTTTTCTCGGTTTTTTACCCTTTCTGTTTTGCTTCCTCTTTTCTTTGCTCTTTTCTTCATAATTTCTTGCACTTGAATCATTATTTAAGGATCCGTTTCTTAAGAATGCAACCTGAGAAAATGTTTGCCTATAAAGTTTTGCTACCCAAGTTGTATAGCTAATTTATCTCTTCCTACCCTGTTAGCTGTTATTATTTGCTACTCTCAACATGCCTTTTCCACTCGCCTTATGTAACACATTATGGGTTCTTCCGTTTTGCTGCTTCTAACCTGGTACAGACAGACAAAGCAGACTTGATAGATTTTTGCGTAAAGTTAGAATGTGAGTAGCTATGAATGAGGTCTTGGGTTTTCCATAGATAACTTCCTCTTCTCGGCTAGAGTTTTCTTTTTCAGTTTTTCTGAGAAGTGACTTCCAAATGAATGCTACATGAAGCAGCTAAAGAACATGAGGTGATATACTAAAGTACCAAATTATGCAGTACAAAGAGAGAAGAAAGCAAACACCCTAGTAAGATGCTAATTGTTATGCGCACTGATTGAGTGACACTGATTGGAGAGCAAACACATCAAGCCCTATTCACCCCGATGCCCTCCCCTCCTCCAGGCCCCCATCATCATGCCATGAATGTGAATCAACACAATTTTCAGCAGGAGACCTCAGAATTAAATCAACTTGGCCAGAATTTTTAGGATCTCAGGTTTTGTGGGCACCTGGCTACTTATTGTGTTGAGAAATCTACGTCTTCTGGGAGTAAGCTTAACTATGAAGGGTTTGATCATGTAGCACACACTTGGCAATGTCAACACAGATGTCTTTTCACACTGTGTTGCTGTCACAAAATGGATTGTACAGCTAACCTTGGCTTTCCGCTCTGCCAGCTCTCTGAGGTCTGCTACAAAGCATATAGTTCGATACATTAGGAGAAAATATGAAAATGCGTGCCCCCCCCTAGGTACTGCCATGCCCAAGTAAATAAAATGTACTGCATGTAATTTCCTTATCCACAGAGCTCAACAAGCTGCAAGGGATCTGTTTGCAGAGAACAACCATATTCTACTTTGGAGTCCAAATTAGTCAGCTTTAGTTTTCATTCTTTTAAATTTTCCTATTTCCATTATGGTAATCCATGGATTTAGGATCCACTCTGTGTAATGTGTGGCCTAAAATCATGTTATCTTTATATCTGAAATTCTTCCTTTTTCCATATAGCGTATAAATTAGTGGTACAAACAAGGCTTTGGGAGGGAATCTTTAAACTAGTTAAGTGAACAGGCTGCTCTGGTGCCCTTAAGCCCTTCAAAAGCATGTATTTATCCACAGATGGCTAGTATGCTAATTACCATTTGTTATTTTTAGGTCATTAAACCCACTTCCCTAGAGAACTGCGTTAGACAGCTCCTTGTTTTGTAGCCCACGCTGACCTCCTGTATATTCTTAAATGCAATCAAATTTTGTTTCTCAGGAAACACTATTTGCGTGACTCTATTTAGTAAATCAGACTGGCTTTCCTCCTAAATGATTTTATCACGCTTCAGTGACATCCACGTGGCTGAAGAGATGGTGGCTGTTGGTGCTTATTATAATAATGCTTATGACATTCTCAATATCATAAACACATTGCTTTCTTTAGTTTCAAAGGAAGACAGTAGTGTTATGTTCACTAGATGTTGTGGGTTCATTGATATAAATATATAACAATGAAATGATGTAAATGATAACGTGTCTTGAATGCAGTATTACCATGTCAAAATGGTGGAATCAAATATAATCTACCAGAAGCTGATTCATTACGTGGAGTTTCCTTGGCAAACCAAACACCAGTGTCATTCTTCTCACTGAACGATCATCTTTTTTTAGCAGCAATGGTTTAGTGGAATTGGGGTCTCTCTCTATAATAGAATCTAATGCTACTTCATAGTTGCAAACGTTTTGCCATCTCAAAACATTTTGCATTAATTTAATTTACATGTGTATAATCCACTACAACAGGAAATAAATTTACTCCAACCAATACTGGTATGCTTCAATTCACCAGCTTGCAAAAATTATGTAATACATATTGTTTCTCTTGTTTCTTTGGCTCTCAGGAATCTCAGAGCTAATCCTGTGCTTAATTGCTGAAATCCTCCTTATTTAACATAGAAAGAAGCATTTCTTTAAATCACGTGGTCTTGTTTTAATGGTCCAGTTAAATATGCCTTTTATAATTATAATTTTATATAATTAATTATATAAAAAGTATATTTTATATAATTAAAGCAAATGCTTTGGGGACTAATCATAGAATAAACAGTAAACATATTCATCTAATTGTGGCCTGTCAGATAGAGGGGAAAGATTACTATAGTTCTTTACAGAAGAGAAAACAGCTTAAACAATAAGCTTCCTTTATTACTTAAATCTAAGTTACTTCTGAAAATGTGTCCAATATTTCGTTATTTAAAATAGTGTAAAATAACAAAAAAATCTGTTCTCCATTCATACAAAAACACCAAGCAACTTTTTTCTGATGTGATTAAAACATTTTAAACATGCATTTAACAAGTCACCAAGGATTTTTACACGACACAAAGCATCTAAAACACCAGTTACCTAGTTATTTAAGACTAATGAACTCATCGATGGATTTGTTTTTGCACAGTTTGCAAAAATACTATTCACTATTAGATATAGATTATACTTTGACACTAAAAGAAATATGTTCTATGATGCAAATAAACAATGCAGGAATCACTTAGGTAAGATACTCAACTGCCTTTATGATGGAGCAGTCTCATTGCCTGAGAGCTACGAGGAAATGGAGAAGCTGTTGACAGAGGCCAAGGTTCAGGGCCTCATAGACAAGTGCCAGGCAGGCCTATGAAACAAAACGAACCTCGCTGCAAAGATTCTGATATCACCGCTTCCAAAGAAGAAGGAAAACTTACAGCAACTTCAAATAAGCTAGTTGTGTAATTTCTGTATAACAGAAGTAGCAACGACTATTCACATACCAACGTATCTGACGACACTTTGTTGAAAAGCTTGTTTTGACAACCTGTCCCTGAGCTTTGGTGGAAGGTCCTATTCATAAAAGATGTTACTGAGGACAAATTTTGCTCTTAATCCTTTTAGGATCAAGGCTACAAGACGCTGGTTTTGTTATATGTTCATCCTCTACACCACTGTGAAGAAACAGACCAAAGTAGAATTCCCTTAAGCCTGGACTTATGAAGAGAGACTGAATACTTTGCCCATTGAAGTCTAGGATAGCCAGGGATTTAATTATGCACTCCTAGAGTCCACAGGTGGGGCAGCCAAAGACTCCACCATCTGGAGGAGGATGAGAACGGGGATAGCTTGTATTTATATCACGCACCTGGCCGCCGGGCTAAACACTACCACTGAACTGGCAGCAGACCTGAGCTGTACTCCCTACTGCCCAGCCACCCTGCTGCGCTCCTGGCAGGCTCCTGGGCACCTTTCCTTTCTGCTGAGTCTAGAAATCATCTTTTAAAATGAGCCATATTACTAGTTTCCTTGTTTGCTTGATAAAACTTTTCTTTTAGTTCTGTCTTTACCCGAGGTGAATACATCTCCCCATTGATGTATAAGTCCATCTGAGTTCTCTTTTTTCAAGTGAGAATACTTGGAGCCAGGGTATTTCAGGTTTCAGAGGAAAAAGTGTGAATGGATGTAGGCTGTATATAAGACCTTTTCTGTGCAGTATTTTGTTGATGGTGTTTACTACCTTTTGGAACTATCTGTTCGTTCTTAACTAAGGAGCTGTTAAAAAATCCAAAATCGGGGCTTCCCTGATGGCGCAATGGTTGAGAATCTGCCTGCCAGTGCAGGGGACATGGGTTCGAGCCCTGGTCTGGGAAGATCCCACATGCCGCGGAGCAACTGGGCCCGTGAGCCACAACTACTGAGCCTGCGCGTCTGGAGCCTGTGCTCTGCAACAAAAGAGGCCGCGATAGTGAGAGGCCCGCTCACCGCAATGAAGAGTGGCCCCTGCTTGCCGCAATTAGAGAAATCCCTCACACAGAAATGAAGACCCAACACAGCCAAAAATAAATTAATTAATAATAAAAAAAAAAAGAAAAAGGACTTTAAAAAAAAAAAATCCAAAATCGTTTAACAATTTTCAAGCCCCAACAAACTAGCTTTTGGAACTTAATTCTTCTACGACTATGCAATATCTTCTTGTTTTGGCAAAAGTTCTTCCACTTGTGGTTTTGAATTTGGGCTTCTTGTTAAATAGCTGCATCTCGTATCAGTGATGTGTAAGCAGAAGAGCCCTGTACTCCTAAAACTCTGTTTCTAGTGTTGCTTTTGATGCACAGCATTGTTTAAGGTGAAAGTCATTTGTGGCCTTGATTAATTCTTGGTCTGATTTTTGCAGAGACTCCCACATGTCCAGTTGGGAGTTTGGCTTTTATGATGGCATTAGGGTTCCTAAGATACAAGGTTTGAGTGACTGTTCAGCGCTGCTAATGGCTCCTTTCATGACTCTTGCATTTTTGATTGCTTTCCCATTCCAGGAACAAAATGCATTCCAGGAATTAAATCTGAGTTTGAGACTCTCAAACTGCTGTATCACAGGATTTATATTCTTATTTTTCATCCTTTTTCTTCATTAAGCTGTACTTACCAAAGCCAGTGGATGCTCTGCCCTTTGCTTACAAATGAAATTTGTCCCCAAGCATGGCCTTCCACACCTCCAAGGGGTGCGGTTCCCAATACTACTGGGGAATCTTGCCTATCTTATATCAGCCTTTGGTAATTCAGTAAATTCAGCCTCTGGGTGAATTTGAAATAGAGTTTACAGATGAGATTATTGTAGTACATCATCTCTTCATACTACATGAAGTATTGCTTATTTCCCTGAGGGTAAATCTTGCTTGTTTTATTTATCATAACTAACAGGTAGTTACTGAATGCCCACTGTTGGTATTTAGTGTGACAAGTGCTGCAGACACTATCAAGTAGAAGATTATAGAGCAAAGAATACACACTGAAACTGGTTCTTTAAACCCTGAGATATTAACTACATTTTAAATATTAATAGAATGACCAAGCTGGAAAAAGGTTTCTTGGTGTCCAGACACAAACATTTGCAATGTTGGGAAGAGGAAAGCATCATCTTAGTAAGGCAATTTCCTAAGTAAAGCTATCCAGAAAGCTATCCAGATAAACACCCACAGTATGGAGGTGGGATGAGGGAAAGATGGGCATTAGATTGAAAAGGCTGAGTTCAACATACACTCTAGGAAAACAGTGAAGAGTGATATTTTGTATTTCTTTCTCAAAATTGGCACATCTCCTTAATGTTGGGTGGCATTCACTTAATATCCACTTTTCCATAACATTGGGAATTTTCCTCACCTGTTCTAATTGATAAATATGAAACCTGAGACCAAGTGAGTATCGGCAGATTAACAGTGGGGTGATTGATTTCCGAGAACCAATAGTGACTGAATGCTTACGAATATGCATTCTAATCTTGATGGGGTTAAGCAAGTTTTCAGGCAATGGCTCTGTGACTTTACCCTTAGAATTTCTTAATAGGGACTCTTCACATGAAACCATACATTTTCAAGAAAATAACTGGCTCAAATGTCATTTCAGATTCATAAGCCACGTCTCCAGTGCCATTTCACACATGAAAAATCAGTAATAGAATCATTTGGGGGATTATTTGTTCATACACATTTTAACTTGGAATCTTTTTCTTGGACAGTTTTTGAAAATAGGGTGTAAAACTATCTTTCTGGAATAGTTGAGATGGAGCTCTGATGGACTAGATAATCTCCATCCCTTTCAAACCATGCTTTTCATACTGTGATCTCTCTTCCTAAGCCATTTAGGAAACTCATTAACTTAAGCTTTGGCTGGTGTAATTACACAGTTGTGAAAGGGTGTATCTTGTACACTGTTCTTCTGTACTTTGTAAACAAGTCCTCTCTGTATCAGATAACTGAGAATGTATAACCATTACTTCAAAATAGCAGTTACAGAACAAGGCAAGCTTAAGCACAAATGAAAAGTACAAGTTGTCATTCCTTTAGTATGGATTTCTTGTAAAATGTATTTGTAAGCAGTTTGACTTAGTGGAGGATTAAAGAAAGAAAGAAGCTTTGAACCAAATGTGAAGATTTAAAGGTAATGAACCGTGATTGATGATAGTTTTGGAGAAATAAAATCTAAGCTACATACTTAGGTTAAATATGAGTTGGTTAATTATAAATAGTTCATTATTTAACAAGAGAACAGAAAAACAATTGTGCTCTTATCTAGAGATCACCTTAAATGTCTTTTCAATATATGTTTCCTTTAAATAAGCTGTAGTTTAGACTCTGAAATTGATTTTACTTTTTTTACAGACACCCACAAACACAATTTCACTTCTACCTACAGATGCTATCAGTGTAATACTGTAACATGGGTATTTTTGTGCTTTCTATTCGATACATCTACCATGTTGATTTTACTACCTATTTTTTTTAACATTAAGGTTTTAGAGTTCATTGTTAACATCAACCATGCTAGTAGGCATTTAAACAGGCTATCTGTGGTGATTCATATTTTCCGAAAATTTAAATTTCTTTCTAGAAATTTGAAAGTTATGTTAGCAGCTGGTTAACTTTTTTAATATACTTTAAAAAATGTAGCTTTCATTGGGATCAAATATGTGAATTTTAGGAATTTGAGTTGCAGCACCTTGAAGTGAATATATATTACAATGGTACAACACTGGCTTTGGAGTCACAGAGAACTGGGCTTAAATCCTGACCCTATTACTTCCTGGTCATATGATCCTGAGCAAGTTAATATTAGTTTTTGATTAAAAGGTATACATTCCTTTCAAGGCATAGCTTGTAAGAGAAGTTGTCAAGATTCAGGGTATCTTATGGAACCCCATAGCAGTAGTGAGACCTCTTACCAATAAATGAAAAGACACTAGAAATTTAGAAATTCAGGCAACTATGGTGGTGTATCTGTTTTATCCTTCTACATCTCCAGAACAATTTGGCCTATTTTGTAAAACATATTTGGAGGACAAAAGAGGACCACCCAAAGAGAGTGAGAGGGCAGTTAAAAATATCATCATGACCTGGGAAGAAACATAAAGAAATGACTACTACACATAACCAGAGCATCCTCATTTACCAAACAAGCATAAAATACCTTCTCTGTAAGGCTGTTGTGCGTGGGGATTAGTAGTAATATTTATAAAGCACTTCTGAGCTGAGCACATAGTAGGTGCTCAATAAACAAGCTTTACTATCATTCTTCTTCTTGACTAGGAAGTAGAAGACCATGTAATTATTGCATAATCTGGCCTCAGAATTAACTGAATTCTTGATCTGCTGAGGAAACATGCAGTCTAATAGAAGTAATAGAGATTGTGCCTGAAGCAGAGAATATAATTAGTAGTTGTTAATAATTATGGATACCCATCCCTCCAAGCAAGTCAAACTCTACAAAAGATAGGAAAGATGCTAATGCAATTCTCACCTTAATGGAGCACAGTTCTGTTGGATCACGTGGTATATTATGAATAAATGAATGGCACAGGGCCAATAGAAAGGGTAAAATGTTTGTTTCCGTGAGGCAAGGCATGTGGAAGAAAGGATGTGTGGTTAAGAGATGGCTCTTTTTAAGACTTATAGAACTTATTGACTCCTTAACACGACTTCTAAAAGAATGTTCATGCCTTACTCTGAGAAATATTAAAATCAATTTTAAAATTACGAGGAATCCCCAAAAATGTTTCACAGGAGATGTGTTTTAAAATTTACTAGGAAGCTCAATTTTAATTCAGTGTTTAGAAATGGACTTTATAAAATGTCAATGGCTGCAGTTTAACAAGATCAGATATTCTGAAATTCAAACCCTCTCCTACCACATAACACCTAAATGCTGGGTAAATTAGAGCCAACAAACTTTGAAAAGCATTACTGAGGTCACAAGAATGTAAAGGAAGTCCTCCAGAACCACCACCACAACAAAAATCCTCACAAAAGATAAATAATACAATAAAAGTAGAAAACCTACTCAGAAGCCAAAGCTGCCTTGGAAGTGTGTCTAACCCAGAAACTTCCAAGCTTCACTGGTATCAACTCCACTATGGAATAGGACTTGAACTTGACAAGTGTATGATCTGAAGCTGAGACCCCCTCCCGTCCCCCCCCCACACACATTAAGTCAGGTACTCAAAAATGACAATCTTCAGCTGATAGGAATGCTTACCAAATGAACAAACCAAAAAAGCTGTCTATCTCTCTTGGAACTTGGTGGAAGAAATTAATATTCTTAAAATGAATAATCTTCCTTAATAATTAGTATCAATAGCTCTTCTCTCATGGAGTCCTGAGATTTGAATTATACCATGCTCTCAACCTGTGAAACCCAATCCAAGAAACAACATTAAAATGTTTCCTAGTTGGTCACACTCCCCAGCTGGGGTTGCCAGATTTAGCAAATAGGATACAGGATACCCAGTTAAATTAGAATTATTTCTAATTTGCCTGTGTATATATACACAGAGATTTAAAAATCTTGTATGGGATGTATTTCCATTAAAAACACCATTTGTTGTTTAGCTGTGTATCTAAATTGCATACCTTTTTGTAATACCATTTCCCTGAGATCTGGCTCTTCTTAACTGTTCCATATTTTGCACAATTTGCTTAAAAAAATTCTTGCAGTTACAGTCAACCTTCTATTTACATTGTAACGTAGCTCTATAGTGTTCACATGCAACTTATTTATTTTGTCCATTGAACATTCATTCATGAGAAAACATTAATATTATGAGCCAGTAGACTGAATATCTGTTTGCATAAAGTTAACAACTCTGAGAATTTTTCTTCAGATTTGATGTTTTGAAACACGAAATACCATCTTCAAGACATAACTTGCTTTTCCAGTGTTCCTCCTTATATAGTGATCGATGGCTTTTAAAAATGTGCTCCAATAACAAAAAACAGCATTGTCATGAGTTCTCATTTCCTTCCTCTTCATTTCATGAATCCACATGTTCTCATACTGGTGATTATTTAATAACGCACATGTAAAAAATTAAATTCTTCAGAGGATGAAATCTAATCCAAACAAAAATCATGGCAAGGGCCATGATAATTATTCATTATGAGTTGAATCTTTCCTGTTCATAAGTCATAGTGTCCATTTTAATAACACCCCTGATACTTTAAGGAATACATTTTTATTAGTTCTTTCTTTAACGCATTCAACAAGTTCTTTTAAGCAGCAATACATTGATAACAGTGATTTTCTTTCAATTTACTAAAGAGATATTGAGAACTATGAATAAGAAATAAGTAGGCTTCACTCAATGGATTATTAAAAATCTTAAGAAGAATTTGGGAGGCTCTTTTCTTCAGAATTAAAGTATGATTTTAGTGCTTCAAATAAATTGAGATGTCCCCAACTGCATCTGTTAAAGAGACCCAACAGGTTTTTGAATGTGGGAATTGAAGAATACTGAATAAAAACAAAATCACAAAAATCCTTTAATTGCTCCCTTTGAGCAATTGAACAGAATAAATGATGAAGAGAAAAATTTCATCACAATTAGTTCAATGTCAATAGGAAGAACATCAATACTGTTTCAGCAGTATAACACAGAACATGAGAAGGACAGCCAACATCTTCCACAAAATTATTCATATTTTGTTTCACCTTTGAATAAACATTGTCTGCACCTTTACATAAATACCCAGCAAATTTCAATTTGGATTATATCCACCAAAAGGTGTACATTTTTTTCTTATTAACTTCTAATTCAATAAAAGAGTCTCTGCAAAAAATTTACTATTGTTCCTGAAGTCTTATGTGGAAGGTTTTTCCTTGGAA
Organism: Leucopleurus acutus; assembly: GCF_964270905.1. Classification (NCBI taxonomy): domain Eukaryota; kingdom Metazoa; phylum Chordata; class Mammalia; order Artiodactyla; family Delphinidae; genus Leucopleurus; species Leucopleurus acutus. The sequence goes on along the minus strand of NC_139150.1, from coordinate 76,376,153 downwards.
TAGCCTTATAAGCAAGGCTTTTTCAGGAGAAAAATATTGCATAAGCAAAGGGGAATTTTTTTTTTCTACCTTGTGGTAACTTGTATCCATGGCTATAACATAAAAAGGTGAGGCATTTATATCTTTGATAATTTCTGTAAAAGTGAATGGAACTGTTGCATTTTTTATTTTTGTAGATTTCCTTTTGACACTTGAAAATTTGCTTGCAGTTTCGGAATCAGAAAATGCTTCTGGTAGAAGTATGTGCAGCCGTTTTAGCTGTAAAACTGGTGGTATACATAGCAGACAGCCATTACAACTTCTGCTGTTATAACGTTACTTCTGAATTTTATTAATTGCTTTTCTTCAGTACTAGTTGAGGAAATCATCTCTTCTGCTTAGCTGTATTATATGCTGACTTATATCTCACTTTCCATCTTTTGTTTATATTGACTAAACAGTTGTATCCTGCACAAATTTAAATTCTTTTTCTTCATTTAAATAATTGTCCAGTGTTTAAAATATTCATCACAAAATTTATGCTTGAATGTTGACAAGGTTTGTGTTGTGTTTATATATACACAAATAAAAATTTGATGATAGCAACAACTACCAGAATTGAAGGATTGAATATGATAATCTCATGTCAGTGTGTCATTTTGCCTGTAACTCACGTCCAATTCAAAACTAACCATAAACATAGGTGAATCATTGAAAGAGCTGTGAACTAATAGTAATTGAACTTGATAGCTGTTGCAGACTCCTCATTGACTGCAAAGGAGACCTATCTTCATAAGGCACGGTCTTATTGCCCGATTGATTTTATGTAAATATTATGGAAACCTGGCACTCGGGGGCTGGGAGTCTGTCAGAAGCTGGAATGCTCAGGGCGTGGTGGATCTTAGCTGCCTTGCTGTGATCACTGGAGTAAAGTCCTATTGACGGCTGGCTTTTAGAAGCATGAGCGACAGGAGGCTCGCCTGATTGGCTGAGTTTCTCAGCACGTGAGAGCTGACCAGGAGTTATCTCTGACTAGACACTTTGGGCAAACAGTGATGTTTTTATTCTTGAATACGAAAAATATGTACTTGTTGTTTGCAAACTTCTCTTTTGATCTTCTCTCAAACTATAGGAGTTGTTCAGATCTTCAGTTGTGGAGATATAATTCTCAGGTAGTGTTGTCATTTGTCATTTAAGCACCACTAAAGATATTTTGAAATATCTTTTATATTTTAAAATTATTTAATGAAAAGCTGAATGTAGGCCATTTTGGGTACCCTGACAAGCTCCCTAAAGAGCACAGGAAAAAAATCATTAAATACAGAACATTTCGGGTATATATATAGGGGTTGGGGGAGAGAGAGGATAGGCATATCTGGCAACCCACGTAGTAGGGACAACATGAAGATAATGTTCAGTGTATTTACAATTGTGTAACTGAAAGATTATAAAGCAAAATTAGCATAAAGTAGTGAAAAGTAGCACAGTGATGAGGACACACTTATAATGAGTACTTGTTAAAAATTAAATAAACATGGATTATGAAAACTGACTTTCAGAAATAACATTAAATAAGTGAATACTTTTAAAGTGTTACCACCAGAAGGAAAACTGCCCTTGAAGCTATAGGAAACCTCTGTGTCTTAGCTGGCAGAATAGACGTACATATTTTTAATTTTATGTTTGTGTTTACATTATTAGCATTATTAGCATCTATTATTATTAGCATCTATTCACAGAACTCCCTGTGACATACAATGCAACGGTATGAGAATGGACATAACTAATAATTGACATACATTAGAATGATCATAGATAAACTTTCCTTTGAAGTCCAGCTGTGTTGCTTTCAATATGTGTATGATTTCATTTACTGTGCTATTGGCATGAATCTTCGGTTGAGGCTTTTTGGATTTTCCTTTTTACACTGTGAGTCATTTGATCTTTAACATTTTTTAAAGAAAAAAGGCAAAAAACACTGCAATCAGATGTTGTGTACCCACAGGCATTCAAGTTTCTCCTTTAAAATTTGTACCTTTAGGGAGGTGAGTTTGACTCCCATGTGAAATTAAGTGGTGAGAGCGTCAGTCCTTGGTGAACAAACACACACATACACAGAGAATATTTCCTCCCTCAAGGAAACTTCAGGAATATATCTGTTGGGTAGAAGGTTCCAAGTGGCAAAACAACTAACATTCATCGTAAGAACTTATCCGCAAATGCCAGCTGTCCAAGTTCCCTCCCTCTTCTTACTGCCTTACTAGTCACATGGCGCAGCCTTCAATACTTAAGCACAGAGGAGCTATGTTGCTGCCATTTCTGTCTCCCAATCCAGCAACTGAATTGACTTCTTCATCTATTTAGGGTGTCTAAGGGGCAGCAGAAATTTATTTTGTTTAAGAGGAAGAGAATGTTTACCTTATAAAAGGTTAAAATGTCACTCCAGGAGCATCCTTAAGCACTGCTGCTGAGAGAAAAATACCAGTATTTGGAGTGTCAAAGTGAGTCATCGCTCAGCTTGCTTCTTGAATTCCCAAATTGTTTTCCTTTCTTACTGCCCAGAGCTTGCTGAATGTTGATCATCAAAATATAATAGAGATATCTTTTCCTGTATCCTCCCATAAAGGACTGTTTGAATGTCAAAGTGCTGGGCATTCTTGACCTTAAACACGCTGGGCACCTCCATGGTTTCAGCCGGCAGTAGAACCACACAACATTCTCTTTCTTCAGTTAACGTGTCACTATTTCCCCATGATAGCAGAGATTTTATACCAAAAACAGCAAGTGGTCAAGAGCTAAAATAGACTTACCAGCATGGTCCTTCTATAGAGATCTCTGATGTGTAGGGTATCTATTCCGTGTGTGTGTGGCAGGGGGGAGGTTGTCGTGGCCAATGGCAATTGGTATAAAAGGATTGCGTACATTTAAAAAAAATGGAGACATTACTGAAGTAACTTTTAAGGCTTTGCTAACATTGTAGTAAGGGTTTATTTTATGGCTTTTTAATTTGTGACTTGGAGGATAATTATAAAGAGAGTGGCTGTTCCTCACAGATGGTAACACTAAAAGTAATGTTCAGAAACATTACGTGTTGGATTTAACCCTTTGCTGTCCTAAGATATTTTGAAGAATTGAATTCTCAGCTAGTGCACAATATTCCACCCGCTCTGAAACCCCTCTCCCTAATTACTAGGTTCATGAAAGCAAAGAAACAAGGTTTGATGAATGATTCTGTTCCTTGTGGTTCAAAGACATACCCCCATCTGTACCGCTTCTTTTGCGATGGCAACCAGACCATGGATTTTCACATGTTTATCTATCTTATGAAAGCCAAGACCAGCTCTACAAACCTCAAGTGAATCTGAGTAGTGTTGACTGCCTGCCCAGCTTCACAGAAGTGACTTTTGGGTGATTCATGGTCATATTTATAATGTGCTCTGGCACTTCCCTCTCCGGCTTAGAAGACTGAGTGATATCTAGTATGCTTGGAATTTTTTGACTCTTCATCTCCTACCATACCATTCTCCTCTTCTCCCCTAAACCAATTCACCATTATTTTTGGAAAAAAGAATATTGGGGAATCCAGTACAGTTCAGCAAAATCTTCACATTGAAATGGGCCTAGAGGATAGTCAACAGCGAAGAACTAGGCCCACTAATGTTCTTGAAATATATTGCCTCTCACTTCGGCAGCCTTTGTGGTTTTTGTTATTGCTTGATTTATTAAAATATATTAACCCAGTGACTTGGGGAGATTATATAATAGCCTGGGCAAAATAACACAGTTGTTAAAAATCTCCGGACTGTTTTCCAAACTTTGTTTCCAATCATACCTCGCAAGTGTGACTCGTAGATGTTATTTACTACTTATTCTCACAAATTTCCTTTCATAGGTTCACAGCTTAGTATAGTAGACGACCAACAGCAGAGTGTTGTTTTGTCCTTGATTAATGGCCAATATGGTTTCATTAACACTAACAGAAAATGGGTATAGTTTTACATCATTACTCTTCACTCAAAAATATGTCTTCTTAAACCCCTCCAGTGAAATACCTATTTTTCTCAGGGGCTAAGGGAGTAGGGCCAATAATAAAAGCATCAAGTAGAGGCCAGGAGTCAGGAATAAGAAGACTCACAATAGATGATGCTAATTCTCAGGGTTCTCACCTTGTCCAGGCCCTTGACTTAATGTGGTACACTCACAAAGGATGGATAATCAAATTGAAGCCCCTAAATACTGTGGGAACTGTTGAGAGGAGCTTTTATTATTTAAACATTGACTTACCAATAAATGCACCGTAATAAAATAAATCCCACTAACTTTGTTCCATCTTATCTTAAATGTATTCTTTTTACTGTACAGTTATGTGATGTCATTTTCAGATGGTATTATTTAGAAGTAATATCATAACTGGGAAACAAACAACGTCTTAATCTCCAAGCCACACTGGAGATCTCAACTTAACCTATTATACTCGCTTTTTAAACATAGGCTATGTCTTCATTGAAACAAAGTATGGATTTGTACATATTTTTCCTAAAGTAGCTTGTTGACCTTCAGGGAGAACCGGCAAGTCAGAGTTAAGGTTATACTGAGGAGTGTTAATTAGCATTCACCAAGAAGCCTAAGGAAGACAAAGATTGATCTTTGCACTTCGAGTGGAGTAGTTGGTTTTCATGGAATTTATAACTATAATGTCCGATAACAAAAGGACATTCTTCCAATTTAAGTTAAAATGGTTTCTTTTTCAGTTAGGAACACGCACTCATTTAAAAGCAAGGAAATTGTTTTTCCTAGTCACCAATACTGCTTATAAATTGGGCTTTGGGAGGAAAGTCTTATTTGTGACCAATAATTATGCAGTACAAAATCAACAGAAAAAGATAGTATAAAAGAAGTTTCTATAATAACATTAAGTGATGTTTAATCTCTAAATATAAAGGCAGTGTACAATACTCATACTCTGAAATTAAAGAATCACCTACAGGCAAAGATTAATTAGATAAATTTAATCCCATTCCTAAGCCAGACTCTGGAATGTATGAGAGCTGCTGAGATGCTTTTGCGCAAAAGCAGAATCTGAATTCGCTACCACCCTGACCGCCCCCAACCCCCAGCTCTGTACACCAACCTAGAGCCATTCGAGAATCAGTCCGTATGCTTTGGACACACTTCTTTTAGGATGCGGTTCAAAACCCATAGCTTGGAACCGATTGCTCCTCAATTGTGTGTAGATTAACTTTATAAGCTCCCTCTTGCATCATTACTTTCCACTAAGAGTCAAAGTTCTTACCATCTCCTGAACGTAGAGCAGACCCTAAGGTACCTTTCTGCCCCTTTGTCTGCTGTTTCTAATGCCAGGAATTCCTTTCCCTCCTCTTCACCAGAAGAAAACCTTTGTTTCTTCCATAGGCTATTGTCACCTTCTCTGTAAAGCCTCAACCAGGTTCTCCATTCAAAATTAGCTGCCATTTTCTTTGTGTTCCCATAGCAGCTGGATGAAAATCTGTTCACAAGTTTGTCACTCCAATTAGACAATGAATTCCTCAAAAGGAAAAGTTGATAATCATTGTCTCCATATTGCCCTGTGTTACTTGGCATTTATTGGTTCTATTTTACTTTGAGGAATAAATGAATATTACACCTAGTTTATCTTGTTTTTTAAATGATGTTCTTTATGTGCAAGGTTTAATTATGAAAATATTTTACAGTCCAAAAATATTGGAAAAGTTTTAGGACTCAACTTCTTTGTTATATTGGGTGGTCTTGAAATATCATTTAAAAAGACTTTGTGCTTCATTTTTATTGTATTTTTCTCTAGATTATTGAGATGTAATTGATATATAATATTGTGTAAGTTTAAGGCATACAAAGTGATGAGTTAATACATGCATATATTGTGAAAAGATTACCAAAATAAGGTAGTCATCACTTCCCATAGTTACCATTTTGTGTGTGCGTGGTGGGGATGAGAAGCCCAGGATGTTAAACACATTGCCTTATGTTCCTCAGATACATAGAGATCAAGCTGGGATTTGAATTCAGGTGTTATGACTCCTAGTTTGGAGTTATTTCAGACCTTTCTTAGGGAATGTTTGTAGAATTCATGTTACCATCTCCTAAAAACTCAATATCTGCCTATGTAGGGTTGCAGTGAATAGGTCTGGGATAGTCAACTGAGTAGGAAAAAAATAATGGATAAAAGGTTGGGTTCTCTTCAAGGTGATTTCCCAAGAATGTGTACTTTCATCCAGTTTTTCACTGCACCATTAGCTTTGATAAAATGTACACATTCATTGGTTCAATAACTAGGAACCAAAAACCACACATGAGCAGCAGCCACTGTTGAACACAAAACACGCCATAGTCAGCATTAGATTTGAGTCTGCGAAGAGCAGTGACTCCCTTAGGGCATGTGCTGACACACTGTAACTTGTGTATAGAAACTTGTTTCTCAATGTATAGAAACAAAAGGCTGAGATGTAAAGTGGTTTCTAGCCATTTGGGTAAGTCACAAGTTCCATTTAGAATTTGATGAAAATTATGTACCTTTTCTCAAACCTAAAGTTGTTTTTGGAATTCACATTATTGTGCAAGTTAAATTTAGCATATAATTACTGGGGGTAGGTCTGTCCCATAAAGCATACCCATAGTGAGCCTCAGTCTCTCTCTCTCTCTTCTCTCCCTGTCTCTCTTTCTCTTTCTCTCTCACACACACACATACCACACTCACTCACAAGCACATAGTCATTTTTCACTTTGTGACCATAGTTCAGGCTTAAAAGTCTGTAGTGAAAGTTACATTACATTCTGTCTGCCTGTGATTTTTATATAAAGATCAGATTTTCATTATCTGTCAGTCAATCAAAGGGGCTTTTAGTCTGTGAAGATTATCTTTTTAATTTTTATGTCAATAGTGATTTTAAGAAATTAGCAATTTGGGGGAAATAGCTGACTACTTCTCTTCTAAATTGAATCTTCATTTAAAAAAATTCTTCTATTATGTGCATTTCTCATTTTGTTCTATTCATGAAAAATCATTGGCTGTTGATGTAATACTTTAACATCAAAAAGTGGATATTTATAAAGGTTTGCAGTCTATTCTTTATTTTCATATTTTATTTGTCAAGTAAATGGTTCATCTATTTTCTCATTCCCAGAATATAGGTAGGAATTGCTTATTATACTTGAGAAAAACAAATAATAAAATATCCAAAAATATACCTCTGCCATAATTATTTCTGGCTGTAAAACTAGCTTATACATCATGTTAGCTCCTAACAGAAAACAATAATGTGAGAAAAAGTTTCAAGTGCATAGGGCCTATGACCTTTCACATTATAGTGTTCAGGGAAATAGATGTGTTTCTGCAGTATATTTGGGGATGAATGTTGGCAAATTCTTGTGAAATTCAAGTCTTGTGTAATTAGAAACTTAACTGTAGTGTTTGGAGTGTGTTTGAATCAAATTTTGAGGTAGCACAGCTGTACTATAAAGTTCCCTTAGTGGACTTCTAGAATCTTGGTGTAAAGGTCCTTCTTGTGAATTTCAATTGATTTCCGAGATGGGGTAGAATTAGTGTATACATGTAAAGAATTTCATTTGGTGGATAATAAAGAGTAAATCTGAAGGAAATTCCATTTATAGGTCAATAATCTGGATTTTTTTCTGAGTTGCCTTGATTTCATTAAGCTTAATTAAGATTGTTCAGCTTTACTGTGTCATTATTCTTTACTTGAAACATAATCTATTCAGTTAGATCTTCAGAACAGGAAAATAAATTCCTGCAACTATTTTACCAGCAAATATTGAAAAAAAATTGATATGGAATACACTTTTAGGATATGAAAGCTGTGGAATATGCAGAATAAGATCAAATACAATGCCTTTGTCTTGAATCATTGACAAGGAGGTTTAGTTTACTTAGTCAGAAAAATAGCATCTTTATCAAGTAATCTTACTTTCAAGGACATCTCAAATCATAAACTCCAAAGGACAGTGTTATATTGAGTGTCTTGGGTTCTTTGAATAAAGGTAATGTATTTTTCTTGTAGAGGTTATTAGAATTCAATTATTGCACTAAGTATTAGGGATAAGTTATGCAGAGCAGTTCTCAGGAAGCTGTTGGATGGAAGTTACTATCAGAGAGCCCTCCACAGAGAAGGATGAATCACAGAACGTTTTGCTCTTCAAGAACACTGGTAGAAAGATACCTTCATTCTCCCTTAAAGCCTTCAATTTTGAATTTGGCTGAAGGTCAGCTGATATATAATTATAACCATTTGAGGTTATCATACCTGTTGCTTTGTGCCTTAGGACGTTAGACTTAAAAAAAAATAATGGCAGTTTGTATGACCCTGCCTTTGATGACTTTTGACTATATTACAAAGCTATATACTACATATATATTGCAAAGCTATAGCAATCAAAGCAGTATGGTATTGGCATAAAAATAGACTCATAGTTAATGGAACAGGATATAGAGTCCAGAAATAAACCCATGCATATATGGTCAATTAATTTGCAGCAAAGGAGCCAAGACTATGCAGTGGGGAAATGAAAGGACTGTCTCTTCAATAAACGGTGTGGGGAAAACTGAACAGCCATGTGTAAAGAATGAAACTATACTACTATCTTATATCATACACAAAAAAATTATCTCAAAATGGATTAAAGACTTGAATGTTAGACCTGAAACCATAAAACTCCTAGAAGAAAAGATAAGGAGTAAGCTCCTTCGTAGTGGTTTTGGCGATGATTTTTTGGATCTGACTGCAAAAGCAAAGGCAACAAAAGCAAAAATAAATAAGTGGGACTACATCAAACTAAAAAGCTTCTGCACAGTGAAGGAAAGAATCAACAAATTGGAAAGACAACCTATGGAATGGGAGAAAATATTTGCCAATAATATAATAAGGGGTTAATAACCAAAATATATACAGAACTCATACAACTTATTAGCAAAAACAAACAAAAAACCAATCTGATTAATAAATGGACAGAAGATCTGAACAGACTTTTTCTAAAGAAGACATATGTATGACCAAAAGATACATTGAAAGATGCTCAACATCACTTATCACCGGGGAAGTGCAAATCAAAACCACAGTGATAGCACCTCACACCTATCAGAATAGCCATTATCAAAAAGACAAGAAATAAATTTTGGCGAAGATATGGAGAAAAGGGAACAGTTTTGTAATGTTGGTGGGGATGTAAATTGGTCCAGCCACTATGGAAAATAGTTTGGAGATTCCTCAAAAAATTTAAAATAGAAATATCATGTGACCAAGCAATTCTACTTCTGAATGTTTATTCCAAGAAAATGAAAACACTAACTCCTAACGATATATGCACCCCCATGTACATTGTGACATTATTTACAATAGCCAAGGCATGGAAATAACCTACGTGTCCATCAATGGATGACTGGATGATGAAAATGCAATACACACACACACACACACACACACACACACACACACACACACACAATGAAATGTTTAGCCATAAAAAAGAATGAAATCTTGCCATTTGCAACAATATGGATGAACCTCGAGGGTATTATGTTTCGTGAAATAAGTCCGACAGAGAATGACGAATTTTGTATGATCTCACTTAATGTGGAATCTAAAACAAACAAACAAAAACCAAGCTCACAGACACAGAGAACAGATTGGTGGTTACCAGAGGCAGAGGTTGGGACCTGAGAGAAATGGGTGAAGGTGAATAAAAGGTAGAAACTTCGAGTTAAAAAAACATTGATTTACAGCATGATGACTGTAATTAATAGTACTGCATTACATACTTGAAAGTTGCTAAGAAAGAGAGTACAGTCACCCCTTGGTAACCACAAGGGATTTGTTCCAGGACCTCCTGCAGGTACCAAAATTGACAAATGCTCAAGTCCTTTATACATATAAAATGGCATAGTACAGTTGGCCCTCTGTATTTGTAGATGTGGAACCTGTGGATATGGAGGGCTATCTGTACGTCTTAAAGGTCCTTATCATAAGAACAAAAATTGTAACTATGTATGGGAAAGGATGTTCACTAGACATTGTTGTTATCATTTTGCAATATATACAAGTATCGAATTATTAGTTGTACACCTGAAACAAATGTAACATTATATGTCAATTATACCTCAAAAGTATTAATGACAGGTTGTATGATCCTGCCTTTGATGACTTTTGACTGTGGAAGAGTAACTGTGTGCATGCAAGTTGAATCTAGGTAGAATAAAGGAGTCAGTAAAGCTTTATGCATCCGAAGATTGTCCCTAAATTTGACCCTTTATAAATCAATTCCTTTTGATGAAATAAATATTGCCTTGAGAGATATAATCCAAGGATAGTGGCAAGCTATTTGTGTTTTATATAAAATATGACTTAATTAGATGTTTTCCTTGTGGAATTAAGATCTATGAAGATAGAACACTGTGTATCATAAGTCTGGAGAGGAAATAATCTTGGAAAATGATGACTGAAGGAGGGACCTACATGCAAAGAATAGAGTTTACCCAGGTGACAGATGATGCAGAGTCAGTCTAGCTTACATAGCCTTCTTGTAATTTTCAAGTCGCACGTGAGGGACAACTGAGATTATAGCACTCTCGCATGCCAAGCTCTCACACCACGAACTATCTTATAGTTCACTGTACAAAGCAAAAATTTGAAAATAAAATTCAAAGTGGGGGTAAATTAGCTGACCATGGCCAGTATACTGACCTCGTCCTTTATGAGTAATGACTTCATTCCTAATCCATGATGTTAGTGACATTGTCTCGATTACTGCTGTGTTCTCAACACATAGAACAATGTCGCATAACAGGGAGTTTTAAATATTCCATGAATGATGAGACAAACCCACAATAAATAAAATAATGACTTTTCTAACCTGTGCCTATACAAAGTGTTAATCTATATGGAGTCAATAATTGAAAGCCATAGGTGGTATGTGGCTTAAATCTTGAATCCACCACTGAACTGGCGTCATGAATTTACACAATTTATTTAACTTCTTTGAGTCTCAGTTTCTTAGTTTATATAATGTGACTGGTGATCATTCCCATTTTACAGGGTCATTTTATGAATTAGAGATTATGAGTGTCTGGTGTAAGAGGGCTCTCAGCATGTGGCAGTGATTATAGTTATGTGTGTGAGTTTATGATGTGTTTCTTATTAGCAAATCTCGGTATGAGGAATGTTTTGCTCTGTATGAACAACCAAGCCGGTGTATGGAAGACGAGTAATTAAAACCATCTGTGTTACTAGATTTTCAACCTGTTCATTCTGGAAAAGAGAACCTTGAAAGGATTACTTTTACTTTCATTTCTGTCAGCAGCTATTAGGAAACTAACTGATCGGTGAACTTACAAAGTTTTGAAAAGATGTTTATTTCCCTCACCCCTCCTGTCCAAAAGGAAAATATTTGAACACATAAGTGGTCGTGAGAGTATTTCTTTATGATACCTTGAATCGATACAGCTTCTTTCTTCCAAGTTGCTCAGATGACTCCACCCATCTCATCTCATTTATTCCTCTCATAGTCTTCTAACCTTCCAATGATACATTCTGGCTTATCTGGATTTATGACTCTAATATACTCAATTCGTATTTTTTCCATTTACTTTATCGTTTTGAATTTATTTTTCTTATTCTCTTTTTTCAATTGTATATCACTAGAACTTTTTCTTCAGCTGGTTAGAAGCTACAACTTAAAATTAAGGATCTTGTTAAGCACGTTGTAGTCTACATGCTAGTGAATATCATTCACGTTCTTGTCTACCTAGAAACAAACTAGGCAACCTTTCTAAAAAATGGCACCGCGATGGAAGAAAACCTGGCTTTATGACATGAAAAACAATTGAGAAATACTTCAAAATGTTTGTCCTAATGTTTAGCCAAATCCAATGGTAAATCATACTGATTGTTAACGCTAAACCATAAAAAACCTGACTAGTAGATGCAGTTTTGTTTTTGTGGTAGATATGCTAAGGCAGAGGGCAACAAAAGCCCCCATTGCTAATCCTCAGGTATAAATTCAGTCTCTTATCCCATGGGGAGTTTTGTGTAAACTGCTTCAGTGGCCTGATTCGAAGAAGTTGTATGCGCTATAGGCTGAATGTTTGTGTCCCTCTCAAATTCATGTTGAAACCTAATCCCCAGTGTGTTGGTAAATGGCAGTGGGGCCTTTAGGAGGCCTTTAGAACAGGATTGGGGCCTTTATAAAAGAGACCTCAGATAGCTCCCTCACCCCTTCCACCATGGAAGGACACATGGGAACAACCACCATCTATGAAACAGGAAGAAGGTCCTCACCAGACATTAGATCTGCCAGTGACATGATCTTGGACTTACCAGCCTCCAGAACTGTTGAGGTATAAATGCTGGTTGTTTAAGTCACCCAACCTATGGTATTTTTGTGATAGTAGCTTAAACACTAAGACACATGCTTCTTTATTTATTTATTATTTTATCTTTGTACCTGAGCACTTTACTCCTTCTTTACCACGTAATTCAAGAAATGTTAAGTATGTCTCATACCATAGGTCTATTTAATACTAATGTTCAGGTTGCAGTGCCAGTGTCTTTAATAACTGAGGAAAAAGTAATGTTAGCATCTCAAATAAACAGAGTTCCATAATAAATGTGATATGGTGGAAATTATCTAAACCATAATCTGTTTGTACAGTTGTGAGAAATAGTAGGTGATAGTAAAGCCAATTACTAAGATTTTGTGTCTATCATGTTGTCCTATAAGTCAGTGATGCCCACAGGAGCTATCAAAATGTTTATGATTCTTTGTTCCTACACTAAATGGCCTTGGATATCAGTTTTTTGAGTATTTATTTTCCCTGCTTGCTATAGTCTCCCTTTGTTCAGTTTTCTCCATCATCATTGGTTTATTCACTAGTCCCACTACCCGCTTTCACTGGCTGGTCTGTAGGAGTCCTCCACTCTCTTGTGATTTTCTGAATCAACTATTTTGTGAGATGGAAAATCAGCTTTACTTGTTAAAGTAGACTATAAGATAGGAGGAGGTTCAGTGTTAGAACTAGGTGACTAGGGAAAAGTAAAGCCCAGATACCTCCCGTGTTTCTAATCTACAAACACTTAATGGCTCTTTTTAAATGGCAAAGAATGTTGAATATAAAATGACCACTGGAATATAGACAACTTTACAGATCAGTTATGTTTATTGTTTTCTCTGTGAGGTTGCTTCAGATCATTTATAAAGAAGAATCAATAAAGAAGTAATGCATTTACTTACAAAAGGAACATTATTTAAAACTGGAGGATTAGAGCCAAAAATGATATTATCAGCTATTGGTTTTGTACAACTAAGGATTAAAGTCGTAACTTTTAAAGTGTTGGCAGCAAGGAACTATCAAAAAATTTTTATACGAAACGTGCCATTTCTGTATAAACATCAAGCATTTTATTTTAGGTGCAAGATGTTTTTATTGAAAGAAATGAAGTGATTTCACCCATTTATGTTAAAAGCTATGCCACGCATGCCGTATCCTTTACTTGTTTATTTGTTACAAACTACTTTCATTATATTAGCCAATCAGCCAGGTTGGAACGTAATTTTTTAGAATTGCACTCCTTGCAGGCACTTCTGAAAATAAAAGTGTCAGCTTATTAAGATTTTTAGGCCTAAAGCATCAATTACGCCAAATACAACATCTGAGGGAGCAGTCTTCTAGAATGTTGTCATCTGCACGCAAATGCATGTGACATTATACCAATGGTGTAAGATCACACGCTTATTTGGCAGTTGAAAGGCTTTTGCTTCCATGTCCCAGAAGGTGGGTGTCTTATGTGACACAGTAGATATGTTCCTGAAAAGTTGTATTAAAATTGATTTATGGCAAATTCTACTAACTGTGTGACCCTGGGACAATTGCATCACCAGAACTGTTCAGTAAGCAGCTGAAGGTATAAGCCATGCTCGCTGATAAAATCTTAAAACACTGCTGTCCTATAGTCTTAAGCCTCTGAAAGCCTCTCCCCCAATAATTTCCTGGCTATCTCATTTCTTCATAGAACCCCTTGAATCTCCCCAAGCTTTAGGAAATAAGGATCAGGGGACCTTTAGGACCAGTTCTCTTGCTAAGGCCAGTTCCATTCTGATAGGTTGATGCCAGAGTACTTGTTAAGTAGTTTGATGATCTCCTCAGCTTGCACCTTCTCTGGTTCTCAGTTTCCTTCTTGTAAATGAAAAAGCTGGACAAGATGGTGTTTTCTTGCAGTTGCAAAATAAATAAATAAATAATGTGAACTATATTTTGTTATTTAGAAATACATATCGAGTGCCTATAAGGCACTGGCTTTCTGAGAAGAGAACAAAGTTATACAGCTGTCCTGGCACCCTCTCCTTTTCTTCCTCCCCCTCCTTCTTCTTCTCTCCTCTCTCTCTGTTTCTCCTCCTCCCTCCTTCTAAATTAGTAAAAAAATAATAATTTTACCTAGATTTCTTTAAAACAGCGGTGTCAGAATTAGCCTGTAACTATTATAAACAAAATTCAAAAGAGTTCAAATGAGGTAGAGATCATTTCTGACTGGAATATATAAGAGAACGGGTGGAGAAAGTGAAATGTAATCTGAACCTTGAAGATGGATGAGATTTGGGAATGTAAATTTGGAAGGCAGACAAAAAGTCAGAGCTTTTCCACTTGGACAGGGTGGTTTAATCCCGGAACTTGCAGGCAGATCTGTACATTGGGATTTAGGGGTAGATATACAGCAGTGCTAGGTAATAGGACTGTGTACTGATGGACACTCTGCTATGTCCAATAGCCCCTAGCCACAAGTGGCTGTTGAGGACTTGAAATATGGCTAGTGCAGCAGAGGAACTGGATTTTTAATTTTATCTAATTTAAACTTAGACTTGAAACACGGCTAGTGACAACTGTATTAGGCAGTGCAGTTTTATTAGTGGGAGCTTGTGTTAGGAAGGATGGAAGAAAATTCCCAGAAAAAGCATATTGGAGCAATAACATTTGGGTTAAAAACTCTAGACATACATTTTATGTGATAGCAGTGGCGGGAGCACAAGGGTCCTAAAGTATTTTAAAGCAAATAGTGCTTTTTAGGAGATTCCTCTGGTTGTGGTGTGAGTGGGAAATTGAAGGAAGGGGAGAAGATAGGAACCCAGTTAGGAATTGGTAGTTATAGTCTAGGATAGAAGTAGAAGGGGTGGTGGCAGTAAACCTGGGGAGGTGCCACGTGTAAAATGGATGATTTATTTTAAGAAAGTTAATGAGTTTATCAAGGATTATCTCCTCCCTGGTTCATTGATTTTGCAAATCTAGATTCCCCAATATTTTCTGTGTACAGCTCTTATCTTGGGAAACTGCCTATAAGTGACTTAAAAATTTGTCATAGTACGGGGTGCTTCAATAATATAATTGTATTTTCCCTACGTGGGTAAGACTGTTGCTCTATAAACCCACAAAAGAGAACTGTTTTATTGTTTTACTCCTCCCCCCCAATTCTTCTTCATCGTTTCTATGACGAAGTGTTAAGCCCCTAAAATAAAGTTCTGAATAGTCATGGCCTCTCATAAAACAGCTGTTTGTCATTGTAATTGATTTAAATATGCATGTGCAGACAATGGTTCTGCTCATCACTGCCTCTGTTTGTCGGCAGTGTATGTCACTGCATTCATAAATGCTCAGGCATTAGTGTACGTTCTGGGCTGTCATGCTCACGGTACAGGGGTTCTAGCCATCTAGTAAACTTGTTGAGAGCTACCGCTAATTGGGCAGGAAACAGCTCAGCGGGTGGCTTGCTTGGCTCAGCACAAGCGATTCTGGGCGCTGAATGTCAGATCAGCAGCCTAATATGTTAGCCAGACTGTCTGACTGAGTATCATCGTCCCCACAAAGGTATTATTTAGGTGGGATTTCAGGAGGACTAATGCCAGCATATCTGAGCAGTCTGAAGAATTCCAGCAGGGAAAACGCTCATCAATTAAGAGAACCGTGAGGACAGCCAGTTGTCAAAATGTACGTTTTTTTCTCTTCCAAGGATTTGTTCTTTTGCATATTTGCATTTGCACAGAACTGCAGAAGACAAAGACAGTTAATTTGAGATTACATGTGTGTCTATTTTCGTAGCGCAAACAAATTGGACGGCATTTTTCCTTGCCAAAATTCGTCTTTAGAGAGAATTATTCTTTTATTATCCAGAATAGCTTTTGGATTTAGGCATAAATAGAAAGCTTTATAATTTCTGGTCACTAAGTATAGAAACCCTCATACTCTAGATTCGTTGTTCCAATTGAGAA
The DNA here is from genome assembly GCF_964270905.1 of Leucopleurus acutus. Taxonomy (NCBI): domain Eukaryota; kingdom Metazoa; phylum Chordata; class Mammalia; order Artiodactyla; family Delphinidae; genus Leucopleurus; species Leucopleurus acutus. Next base: position 76,359,875 of record NC_139150.1, on the reverse strand, counting down.
TGCTTTAAGCACCCTGTTTTAAATTACTGATAATCCCAGAGAGGAGATAGTATAGAAAAGTAAACAGTAATAGATCTGGGTTTCGTTGCCAGCTCTCACCCTTACTAGTTACGGGATCTTGGTCAAAATATTTAATCTCACTGAACCTTAGTTTCCTCATCTCTAAAATGAGGTGAAGAAGTTTTAGACATACAGCCACTGTTTTGCAATGATTAAATAAATGTGGTAACTATGTGTAATATAGTAAAAGCTAGTTTACTTCTGTCATACCTCAAGAATTCACAAACCATTCTTAAAATGGCTGATCTCTCAGCAAGATGGGAGGGTGCGGAGTGATAAAGCACATTTACAACATCAAAAAGATACCTCATTATAAAGACCTATTCCTCTGCAACTCTAACATTGTAAACCTTATAACCTCATTGATAACCCTTTTAGCATGATACTGAAAAGCTTTGAGGCAAGTTATCTTTCCATATCTCTGTGAAAGAAAGATACATTTTCTTGGTAAAATTTGATTAATGGGAAGCAATTTCCTTCTTTTCTGAAAGGAAATGCATATTGCTCATTTCCTCTTGGAGATTACTGAATTCTTGGAGAGCATTCCTTTTGACTTTATATATTATGAGGGTTTAGAGATGGTTAGGTGGGAGTATCGTAAAACTTTGGGGATCAGGAAAGCTTTAGCTGAGTAAGAATCATTCACCGGAAGAGGAAATAAGAATGATGTCTTCTGATCTTTGATTACTCTTGTTTCACTACTTATAGTTCTTCCCAAAAGAATTGTCTAAATTACTGAAAATCAACTAAAAAACTGAAAATCTATACCAGTAAGAAGACCAATCCACCTGTCTTGGGTCCTTATTAGAGCATTAGAGCTCACTGTTTAACACACTGTTTGATGTGTATCCTTTTTGTATTTCCCTTGCAATCTGTATAGACTACCCACTATATGGGGTCATCTGCTTATGTACCAGAAAAGTTCGAAGTAGCTATTACAGATGCCACAAGGAAAGAGGATGGGGGTGTCTTAATTAGTTTGCAGTCAAAAAAAAAAAAAAAAAGCTGCTCTAGACAAATTCAGTGAGTGCAAATTGAAAAGTAGACAGCTGGACGTCTCATTAAGTGCATATTAGCTGGTATTAGCACACTGCAAAGCTGTCTGTGGTGCTTCCTTCTCATTGTGTGAAGGTATGTCTGCAGAAGTAGAAAGCCTGAATCCTTCAGCCTCCTCCTTTATTTTCTGTTACACCTCTATTAGCCATGTATATATTATTCTAAATTTATAAAACTGATTACTGATGTATACCATGTATTTTTCTGTAAACCAATTATAGAAACATGGACAGATCTCCTTGGTAAATTAAGAAAGTGATTATTAGAGGCTCCCCAGCACTTTATTTTGTTTTCTGCTGTAAATGTTTATTCCATGGACTCCCTGTGTTACTCAGGTCCATATCTTGTGATAGACAGATCTGTTTCTTTTTGAATGACTCTGAATAGCACTGAGTGATTTTCTTAAATGATAATTCTACCCAACTTTTAGACCAGGCTGATGTCATCAGAATTTGTCCGTATTTTCTACAGGTTGGTTGGAAGCTCTGGAGGGTGGTTGGGAAGTAAGGAGAGCAACAGAGTCCCCGTGGTAAGAGAGAATTATGTAGAAGGAGTTAGGAAACTAGCAGTGTATTTATAGGTATCATATCATGTATTTCTCCTTCTTTGTTTCCTCACTCTTTATTTTCATTTTAACCAAAGAGCTTGCAATTTCTTTTGGAAAGACACTATACTGAAGACTCTATAAGGAAGAGTTGGAACTTCTTTATTTTTTTTTTGTGGTACGCGGGCCTCTCACTGTTGTGGCCTCTCCCGTTACGGAGCACAGGCTCCAGACGTGCAGCCTCAGCGGCCATGGCTCACGGGCCCAGCTGCTCCGTGGCATGTGGGATCTTTCCGGACTGGGGCACAAACCCGTGTCCCCTGCATCGGCAGGCGGACTCTCAACCACTGTGCCACCAGGGAAGCCCGGAACTTCTTATTGTACTCATCCATCATTGTGGGATTTTACACAGAACTGATGTTTCAAGAAAGAAGTCTGCCACACACAGTGTTTAAATGACTTCACTTAAATTTTTTATTATCACGTTCAAAAGATACCTGTTAGACCCTTTAATAGTCAGGGGTCTCATATATATATATATATATATGTTTAAAGAGAGAGAGACATTGATTTATTTTAAAGAATCAGATTTCATGATTATGGAATATGGCAAGTCCAAAATCCGCAGTGTGGGCCAGCAGGCCAGAGACCTGAGAAGGATCTCATGCTGTAGTTCAGGTCTCAAGGCTGTCAGGCTGGAGAATTTCCTCTTGCTCAGGGGAGGTCAGTCTTTAGTTCTAGTCAGGCTTACAACTGATTGGATGTGGCCCACCCACATAATGGAGGGGATCTGCTTTATCCAAAGTCCACCAATTTAAGTGTCAATCTCACCCAAAAACATCCTCACAGAAACATTCAGAATAATATTTGACCAAATATCTGGGCACCGTGGCCCAGCCAAGTTGACTCATAGAATTAACCATAACATGCCTCAAAAGTTGAGGAAAAGGGAGAAAAGGTAAAGGTAACTTCACCAGTCGTTGTGAGCATTTTTTTGCTCCAACTACACCTGGATCACCTTTTTTTTTTTTTTTTTCTAACTGTGGTTGGTCAAGTTGGGAGATACAGGCAGGAAGGCCAAAGGCATCTTTGAGTAGGAAGGTACATGAGGCTGGACACGCCTTTTCTTGTTCTCATTTCTATTCCTACCGTATGTACAGGCATTGGAGAGTAGAGGGAATGATTTCATACTTTGTTTTTTAACTGGTGAAAATAATTCCTTGGATTATTCACAGTTTAAAAACATCCTGGAGATGTAAATACTTTCCCCCAAAAAACTTAGAAATGCTTACAAACAGAAAAAGATAATGTTGTACACAACAAAAATAATTTAACAGAAAAATGGGGAAAAGGGCGCAGTACTGACATAAATTTTTTGTGACTAACAAAAGAAGGACGGTTTTGTTTTTATTTCTTATGTAAATTACATTCATTGGAAAGAGGTAGTAAAAGTTATTACAGAGTGTTTAGTCAAGAAGATAAGTTCCATTATTACACAGTATACACCAAAAACTATGAGGTACTTTAGTGGTCATGTTCTATAGGATTCTGGAACCTGAGGTTGGAAGAAATTACTACAAGTTATACAACCTACAGACAGCAAAAAACATGGGCAATAGCCTATTATGCATGGAATTCTACACGTGATACCACTGGATTGTAGACAAAACAAAATGCATGGTTCCTACCTGGAAGGAACATTCTCTGGGCAAAATGGAACATATATTCATAGGCTGCATTTGAGGACATTTCTGAGTAAACATCTGAATCTTCAGATTGAGACTTTGAGCCATGATTGTGGATTTAAAAACTAAAAAAACAGAATGTCTTTTCCAGAGCATGTTAGTAAACGGCCACACCAAATACTGGCAACTTCTCTTATAAAGTGCTGACAGTGTCTGAGTGTTTACTTGATGACAGTTGTTAGAATTGGTCTCATTGCAAAGTGAATATACATGTATCCTAAGGAAATAAACAACTTAGTGAATATTACCAACTCACACACTTAAGAGTAGTTCACCTGAATTATTCTTTCAAAAAATAAGAAATCAATGCATTATTTTCTTGAGAGTTGGCAAATACCTTACTTATCTATTTCTTTCTCTCTCTTTATTTTAAGGCATTGTTTACAATTCAAATCATAATCAAATGGGTTTTATTTGATTTATGTGGGTCCTTCTTGGAGTATACCATTTTTTAGTGATGCAATAGAGCAGTAAAAGGTAAAGACATATGGACCCATAATGAAAGAGAGAAAGGAGGAGGTCCGAATTGCAACATTTTTGAGGTTAGAAAGATGATAACTGATTCAGCTTTTTGTTTGTTTTGCTAAAGTGACAGTGTAGAAAGGCAAGAACACCCCAGTTTTCATCACAATACTCAAAATTTAGGATTGGTCCCAGGTACTTCTGGTAGTAGAGATAAAACTATGGCTAAAAACCCAGGATTGGTTCAAAGTCTCTTTTGAAGAGTTAGGCAGCTGCATCGCTTTCCCTGTACTTCAAAGTAAGGCCACTGCTCCTCAATCCTCTGGTAGGTCAGAAGAGGTTCATTCCCCAGAGAGCATAAAACCAAGGATCTCTGGCCTGGAAGAAACCAGGACACAGCATGAAACTGCAAGCCAGGGATCAGCACACTAAATGTTGAAACACCTCCCCCTGCCTGACTCTCTCCTCCCACTTAGATTCTTGGCAGAACTCTGGCAGACAAATAACATCTAGACAGGAGAATGCAAGAGTCTTCTCCAGGGAATCTGTCCCACCCAAGAAAAAAAAAGTTGACAAAAATGACGGCAGGAATTCCTCAACTAGAACCAAATCAACTAGACCATAGTGAAGACTGGGCTTAACAAGACCCACTCAATATATTAGCACAAACCCAAGAATTATTCAATATTTGAAGAAAGTATCTTATATCAGAGACTAAAAAGAAGGAGAAAAAATAACTTAGAGAAAAAGAAAAGTTTATGCACAAAAATAAAACTTTAACAAAACTGTGATTAATATCCTCAAAGATAATGAGAAGAGGTTTTGTATTCTTGAAATAAGAACAAATATTTTTTTTAATGTTGAAAATTGAAATATAAGTGAAAATATTCAATAAAAAGTTTAGGGGAGAAACTTCAGAAACTATTGCAGAATAAAAAGCAAAATGTCAAAGATGGAAATGAGGAAAAGAAAAAAAAAGAGAAAAAAATAGAGAGCCAAGAACCAGTAGAGTATGTCCAATATCTTTAAAATATAGTATGCCAGAAGTTAAAAAAAAAAAAAAAAGAATATATAGGATAGAAAATCATGAAAGAAAAAAAAAATCATGAAATGTTCCCAGAATGGAAGAACATAAGTTTTCATATTGAATAGAACCACCATATTCCCAGTGCTATGGATGGAAATAGACTCATATTAAAGCACACCCCAAAAAAGGCAGTACTCTGGAAACAAAGGAGAGATCTTCAGCCTTTCATAGGAAACATTAATGTGAAGTAAAATAATAAAACTATCAATAACAGAAGCTAGAAAACAATAGGACCGAGTCTTTATGTGCCTGATGAGACAATACGAGTTACGACCTAGATTATGTGTAAGAGTACACGAAAGACTTTTATCTCCCCTGCGCTAATTTTCAGAAACCTACTGGAAGATGTTCCCCGCTAAAATTAGGGAGTAAACCAGGAAATAAGATCCAGAGAACAAGAGACCCTACATAGAAGGAAGGTGGAGAGAATGACCAATCACAAGATGATAGCTGTGGAGCAGGTTTGCAGGTATAAGAGCACACCCAGAGCAGTTTGGAGCAGGATTTGTTTTATGGATAGAGATATCTTTAACAAGATAAATTTACTGTGTGTTGCATATTTAACTGTATCAAGAAGGGTTATATGCTTTATTTTATTCATCTACTTAATGTTTCAAATATTAACATAGGGAATTCCCTGGCGGTCCAGCGGTTAAGACTCCACGATTCCACTGCCTGGGGCATGGGTTCATTCCCTGGTCGAGGAACTAAGACGCTGCAAACAACGTGGCACAGCCAAAAAAAAAAAAAAAAAAAAAAATCACTTTAATGATTCTCTTTATACCTGGTTATATTTGGAAAAGAGCCTATTCAGTCAATGACTCTATTGCTTTTCTGTTAATGTGAAACATTTCTAACATACAGAAATGTATGGAGAATACTATATTGAACAGTAATATACTCTGAAGATTTTGAATAATTGCAAACTACTTTTAGATTCCAGTGCATTCCTCCTGGATCTCATTTCACTTCCTCTCCCTCAGAGCTAACTACTGATTTGGGTACTTATCACTTTCATGTATGTGTTTACATTTTATTACATGAACATGTAATCCTAAATAATAGCATTAGTTCGCATTTAATGTGCATTAGTTATTAACATAATTTAAATATCTATAGTTGATATCATACTGCATGTTTTGTTTGTTTGTTTGTTTTTTGCGGTACGCGGGCCTCTCACTGTTGTGGCCTCTCCCGCTGCGGAGCACAGGCTCCAGACGTGCAGCCTCAGCGGCCATGGCTCACGGGCCCAGCCGCTCTATGGCATGTGGGATCTTCCCAGACCGGGACACGAACCCGCGTCCCCTGCATCGGCAGGCGGACTCTCAACCACTGTGCCACCAGGGAAGCCCACTGTACGTATTTTTTAACCAAGAATCTAAAACTAATTTATATAGATCTCTCTATGTTGATACGTGTAACTTTAGTTCACCTATTTTTCATTGGTGTTTACTACTCCATTTTATGAAAACAACCCAAAATTACCACTTTTCTATTGATAGACACTTTGCCTCTGATTTTATGTGTTACGATGATCTTTCTTATAAATGTTTCTCATACATAATATAAGAAATTAAATATAACTTCCAGGTGTGGGAAGCTTTCATAGATATTGCCAGTTTATGTGTAGAGAGATTTTTCCAGTTTAAATTCCAACCAGCACTGCATGACCCCTGTTCCTACATATATCAGCCGGCCATTTGTTGGTACCGTACCTTAATATTTTTCTCTGATGATGTGGAATAGAATATCACTTGTTTTAATTTTACTTTTATGATTACTAGTAATGTTTCACATTTTTCACATTAACTTATTTAATAACACACTAACACATTTTTATTCTGAATTGTGGGTCTTAGTCTATTTTTTAAGAGTTCTTCACATATTTTGAATATTAATATACAAAAGTATATTGCATATTTTATCAATGCCTTCTCATTCCTTTTTCCCATTTTATTATGCATTTTAAAGAATACAGGTATGAATTTTTAATCAGATCCAATTTATTAATCTTTTCCTTTATTACTTATCCTTTCTGTATGTTTTTAAAGAAATTTTACTCTACCCCAAATCCATGAACATTATCTAAAATTATATAGCTTTCTGTGTTATTGTAATCTTGATACTGATTTTAGGCAGTGTATTAGGCAAATGTAAATCAAATTTTATAGTTTTTTCTTACACGGTCTCAGAATCATTGAACAGTCCATCATATCCCCAAGAATCTTCTGTAATTTGTTTTCATTTATGCATGGGTCTATTTCTAGGCACTCTTGTTTTCTTGTGTTCAGTTTGAACTATCCGTGCATGAATACCTTCTGTATTGATTAGTATAATTCTATAATAAGTCTTGCTGCATCATTCCTTTAGGGAGGCAGGCAGGCAGGAAGTAGGGAAGTAAACAGCCTCAATATCTGTCAATATAGATGTTAACAGTCATACAACGGAATTCTGTTTAGCATTTAAGATGAATGAACCATAACTACATGTGTTAACATGACTCAATCTCAGAAGTATGCTATTGCGTGATAAAAACTAGTTGGTGATAGACACTGTATGATAACATTTATGTAAATTTTAAACACACAACAGTGATATATGCTATTTATAGATACCTGGATATGTGTGACATATTAAAAATAATGCATGGGAATAGTAAACACTTCAGGAAAATGGTTACCTCTGGAGAGGAAGGGGGAAGGAATGGTTTACTTATATCTGAAACTTTTTTAGTTCTTCAAAAATAAAATCTAAAAGGACTATAGCAAAAGGTTAATATTTTACATTGTCAAATATGTGTTATATCTGGACAGTAAAAACAGCTGTTTATTATCTTCTAAACTTTTCTACACTTTTGGAATATTAACCCAATTTATACAAAATAAACATATTTATTTTAAATTGTAGTCAATATCCCTTGGGTGAAGATATTAAAAGAAGTGGTAACAACCCCTTGTCTACATTTTTACAGTGATTTCCTCAGGTCTGTAGTTTGCAATAATACATGATCACATTTTTTCTCTATCTTAGCATTGCAAATAATTAGATTATTCTTGAATGAGAAATCCAATGTAATGTCCAGATACCTATTTTTTAATTGCAACTACATTTACTGTAGGAATTACCAGCTCAAATTCTTCTCTTAGGAATTTCTCCTCAAACAGTAGACACTAGTTCCCTTGCCTGTCCCATATGACAGCCCTCTGCCCAAAGCTGGCTGGTCAAAAGATGCACAACTAACTCAAATGTAAAATTCAGATTTGAGGGATAAAGAGAGGTGGAATTTTTGAAACTCTAACAAGCTTATCATGATTCTTTAAAGGAAAGTTTCAATTAACATCTCTAGTGAGAACCTGTGAGGTCCCCATGTACCTGCTTTTCTGAAGGCTTGCTTGGGTGGCTTTCCCTTGTCTTCTGCAATATAGCCTACCTTCTTCTAATAAATTTCTTGTTTGGCTTGGGTTGGCTAGAGTCTGATTAAGTTTCTGGTAACCGAAAGAACTGTACGTAACATACTAATGTAGAGCATTTTACAAATTTATGTATGTGCTTAGAAATTTACTGGCTCTCTTCCCCCAATTTTCTTCAAAGGCAATGAAGATAAATCCATTGATTTGGGCTTATTTTATCATCATTCACTCTCTGTATATCGGCATTTTGTTCTTATCAGTTTTTTTTTTCTAACTTTCTTTTCTGTGCACTAAAGCCCAGTTTCCTCCCCCTTCCCTGTTCGTTATGAGTACTATTCCATATTCTAATTTTGAAACTGACTCTGTAAATTCTTGTTGGTATTATATTTCATTTCTTGCAAAATCATTTGTCTATTTAATGGAGGCTCTTCCTAATTTCCATGTGTCATTTAAGGCAAGTGAAAATAACATATATTTCTTTCTTTCATGAAACATCCTTTCTTAAAGAAACTAAAGTTGTTTATATGGTTTAGTTTTGAAAGCAGTAATTTAGTGTTTCCGTTAAGAGTAAAGTTGCTGTCTCTAGTTGATGGCAGTTTCTCTTTTCTCTCCTGTCGATGGAACTCTGATTTTGAAATTTACATCAGAGTAATGGAAATGCAAAATTCTACAGGGTCTCTTCCCATAGTAAATGTTTTCATTAAATGAATTACTAAACTTCTTCACATCTAAATATTTCTGTGTCTTTACCAAAACTTGTGAAAGAGGAAGAAAAGGAAGGTTATAGAACAGATATATGCCTCATTTGTCCCATATTAACATAGTGATTAGATAGAGAAAACGCTTGATCTTGTACATAAACTAGTCGGAAACCAGTTTACCGCTTCACGCCCAGATCCTAGCAACAAGCAGTGGAATATGTAAAGAAAACGGAGGCATGTTTAGTATCGAAGAATCACACTATTCATCTTTCTTTTTCTAACAAGGCTTCGCTCGAAGTTATTTGATGGATTCAATTCTGCTCCACCACCTTTTCCTAATCAATTTACTTGCAGTTTGATGAAGATTCAAGGGTAAGATTCTAAATGCAATTTAGGGTGAAGATAAAACTGCTTGAGAGTTTGAATGCAGAGATTTGACCTCGTTATTATTCTACTTACCTAAATTGAATTGATCTACTGAAGCCGTATTTATGTTAAATGAAAACTAATGGGTCTGAAGGTTTTTTACCTTTTTACATTTCCCTTAAAGTATCAAGGTATTTTACTCTTGGTTAAGAGTAAAAAACCTAAAGAGTAAAAAACCTAATTTATACAAAATAAACATATTTATTTTAAATTGTAGTCAATATCCCTTGGGTGAAGATATTAAAAGAAGTGGTAACAACCCCTTGTCTACATCTTTCTGGTTTAATTTGACAGATTAAAATTACATATTTCACCCTTTCTATCTGCTTAACCTTAAACGTGTTGTATGGACTTCAGTGCCTGTTTTCTTATCTGTAAAATGGGAATGATGTTAGTTATAATACTTATCACGTAGGTTTCTTATGAGAATAAAGCTAGCTAATACGTGAAAAGTACTTATAGTAATGGTGATTTCTAATAAATATGTAGCACTATGTTGGTTATTATAATTAATATTTTAATCAAATACACCTTCTTTTTTGGTCTCATAATCACTACCTTAACTGAGAATTTCTCCCCACAATCTTTGACCAATTGCAGAAGTCCCCTATACCGCAGTCTGGATCTTGTATTTCCTATAGAAAACCTTGTGGGTTATGTGGATTAATTTTTCAAATCAGACAGATGCAACTGAATTTTGGTTCCCCCATTTTCTACCTCATGACGCTGGGAAAGTTATTTCTCTTCAATAAATCCCAGATTTATTCAATACAGATTCAACAAATCTATAAAGTATAAGGGTTCTTAAGAAGACTTAATATACAGTAGGCATACCTACACAGAGTAGGGGAATATTTGGCAAATCTGTGTGTTTCTTTCTCACTCTGGCTGGCATTTAAGGACTACTACCCAAACTTTTCTTTCCTTTTCCACTTTCCCTCTAGTTTCACTGCCCACTCTGCCCTCCCTACGTATAATAAATAAAAAGTTCTTTGATATGGTCGAACCAGCCAATCCCCTGATTTTTTAAATCTCGTTTATCTTTTTACTGTGCCTTCCCACATATTATAGTGCCTCCATCTCAAGCCCAGAATGTTTTCCAGACTTATTTTTGCAGACCTACTGCCTTTCCTCCTTTCAGAAGTTACAAATTGGTAACCCTCTGGCAGATATGTTTTATTGGGGCAGTCCAATTTTTTTTAATTGAATGGGAATGCCTTTAGGTAGGGTAAGAAATCCACAGTGCACCGCAATAACCGTTATTCTGTCACATATTTAGGTCTCCTGCCTGGCCCCTGAAGTCATTGTGTTTATCACTGGAGCTCCTCTTGTTTAAAGCTAATATAAATGAATCACTACCTTGTCTGCCTCCCCTCAGTTCAATTAAAATCTTTTTTGGCCCCTTTATACAATCTGACATAAGACAGAAAAAGGGATTTTGGGGGTAAGACAGAATTGATTTTAATCTCTGCAGCTAATAATTGAATAACTTTTAGCAAGACTTCCTTACTCATCTATAAAATGAAGAAAGTAATTCTCATAGGCAAATCACAATTCTCTTAGGGTTGTTTTAAGAATGACATAAAAGGATATATATAAGATAGCCAACACACTGCCTGGTCCCAAATAAGTAATCTGTAGATATTAATAGCTCCTCTGAATCTGTTTTCTAATTTGGCACATGTGGGCGTTGAGATTAAGTAATCATCCATGTCCTGTTTCCAGCTCAAAAAATAGTAGGAAACCCATGGAATTCTCAATGTTATATTTTAAGTATTCTATCTCTTGTGTTTTCTTCTCACTATACTATAATAAATATATGCTATTTGTTCCTGTGTATTATGATGTTTCTATATTCAATGTGCATCTGAATACTACCTTGACATATCTAATGCCATACTGATAATGCAGTTTACATTGCTCTTCTTGCTCTTACAGTTTCTGGCTTTTTTATGGAGAGAAGGAGAGAAGGATACTAAAATGGTGACAGTGCCCACTATAGGCTCCCTGCTAGGTCCTTGCAAACACAACTAACTCTTGTTGATGGAATGACTTGCTGATGGAGCAGAAGTACGTGAATAGACAAGTGGGTGATCTACTTCAGAGAGGGTCTGGTGTACCTGGAACATCAGGTAGTGAAGTTTACAGAGATCAGTGCAGAGATTCTGTTAACCCAACACCCACTAAGTGCAAGTCACTCAACAGGGCTGTCACTGCTTTAGATCTAAGATTCCCAGGTACAGCTTTTTTTTTTTTTTTTTTTTTGCGGTACGCGGGCTTCTCACTGTTGTGGCCTCTCCCGTTGCGGAGCACAGGCTCTGGACACACAGGCTCAGCGGCCATGGCTCACGGGCCCAGCCGCTCTGCGGCACGTGGGATCCTCGCAGACCGGGGCACGAACCCGCGTCCCCTGCATCGGCAGGCGGACTCTCAACCACTGCGCCACCAGGGAAGCCCGGTAAAGCCACTTTTAATTGTGGAGTCGCTTGATAACAGAGCAGGCGACCGTATTTGATAAAAATGAGCTCATCAAACTTATGCCATTATCACCAGTTATTCAAGTTTCTTTTTGCTAGGATCATAATTGTTTGTTTCATGATTTAACAAAGGAATCAAGATCATGTCAAAATTAAGTATGTCACTAGGTGCCTTCTAACCCCCTCCTCCCATGTTCTAATGTGTGAATGACTAGTTTGAGATTGGTGAAGCAACACTGAGTTTTACATTATTGATTGGAAGCAAGGAAATATATTTTATTCAAAATGACTGTTCTGCCTTCTCTCAAGCCTTTTTAATGCTTTTTGTGCAATGTTATATAAAAAGCATGTAGGCTTATGCTAATATGGAAAAATTAAGTAGGAGATTTTATATATTCATACATCTACATTTTTTGTTGTAATACATTTTTGTCACTGTTTCTGCGTTTAAACTAAAATATCCATAACAATTCTGAAGGATTCCAAATATGCGTGTTGCTCAGTCCCAAGTGGCCTCTGTTCACCAGATTATTCAGTGCTCTACATAAATGTGTCAAATTTAGTCACAGGGCATAAATGAAGAGATCTAGTGCTTGATAATCCAGAACTGCCTTTTTAATAATGAATAAAATCATTTAAAGACATTGAAAGAAGGATCACAAGTAGCCTTTAAAACTTTCTCTTGGTTCCAGAACTGAACTGCTCTACATCTATATATAAAGGAGATTTATAAGAACTTTGTCATAAGCTAAATAAAGCATAGGTTTAAATAGACATTTATTAGACTGATCAAGTTGTAAGTGGGAAATTCAGAGGCTTGTTAAATCTGTTAAAGACGCTTGGGTAACTTTGATACTTTGAAGTCTCATATTCCCCTTCTGCCTTTATATGCAACTGCCATTTCCTGATGTAACACCTATATGATTTGGCATGTTATTTGCATTTTAGAAGTGTCTGCTCTCCTCTCCCCCAAATTATCTACCCCGGAACATTTGGCAAAGGACGTATTTTCTCGTATTTGAAGCCTGCTTTTTCACTGGTACTTGCCTCCTAACAGCTGTTTTTTGTGCTCTACGCTTGGCTTCTTCGTCTGTTCCTTTCTGCCCTTTCCTAGAATGCCCTCTGCTTTTAGACTCTGAAGCACAGGATTGTCGTATGTAGCAGAGTTTACTGAAGTTTTAGGGCTGTTTTTCTCCAAGCGTGTGGTATTAGCACCATATCACCCACACCAATACTGCTGAAATGCAAAAATATTAACCCTTGAACTCAGGGCTGCTTCCATGAATTAATCCTTGGGGATCCCAGCCAATAAACTGTATTTGCCACAAGTGCCTTAAATGATTCTTAATTACACTAAAGAGAACTCTTTGGGTTAATCAGAGGTAATGGGAGAAAGGATCATCCATCTAAATGAGCATAAAATGTAAAATATTTAAATTTGATTCTTAGGCATCCTTGTCCTGATGTTTTCTGGGTATCCAGGGCGCAAGAATGTCTCAGAGGGTCACTTTCTCTCTCTAGGGCTCTCTGGTAGATGTGGAGACATGCTGCCCAGGTTCTGGTTCAAGGAAGGCCTTGCTGTCCTGCTGCGAGGAGAGCTATCAGCAGACAGCTTGCAGCTGCGGGTCCTTCAGGCTCTTCCTTAGCTGTAGAGGACGCCTTGCTCTACCTCTTACCCTTCCAGCACCTGGTTTCTGAGTGAGGAGGGAAAGGCCATTTCAGCCTGTTGCAAGTTAACTTTCTCAGGCACTTTCCACTCTAGAGTTGCCTGCCTGAGGCCTTGTTGCCAGCACTACAGTTTAACTTCTTCCCTTGCCTTATCCTGCTTCTTCCCTTTCTTTTCATAGGTGTTGATCCCTAATGAACATCTTGCACTGCAAACTCTGTCTTGGCATCTGCTAGAGAACCCAGTGTGTAATAGCCTCCGCCCACAGTAATAGGTAAAAGCTTTCTCCCTCCTCTGAAAATAGCCTGTCTCAGGTCCCTGGGCCTCTCTCAAACCGTGGAGATATGTTTCTAATATTTTTTTTACTTTAGAATATACAGTTATTTTAGATTTTAATTTGAAAAATTCAGCCCTGGGACTGATCTTCCGTATTCAAGAACCCAATAGGTGGGTTCTATTTTTCTCATCCCAGCTTGGCCATCTACTTCCTGCAGTGATTTATGCTGTACACCCAGGAAAGGCAGTCAGTTGGGTTTTAATGAGCATATCTGGGCATTTCATTTCAAATAAATGAGAACATGTTTGTTGCTTCACCAGCTCTGATACTTTGCTTTTTGTGTAATTAATAAACATGGCTTCCCAGACCTCTTAATGATTCTGAAAACTAGCTAACCAAACATATGAAACTTTCTTCCCTATCTGGAAAGTTGACTCAATTATAAAAAAATTCTCCTTGTTTTTCTATCCATGATGTTTTGAGAATCTATTCTTCTGCCAGTGGATGTTATTCTGAAAATGGAGTTTCTGATTAATTAAGCCATCCTCATAAGGACCAGTTAATTTCACCAAGGCACATACACATGTGATAGAAACCACGCCCCTCCTTCTTAGGAGAAGCGCTTGTTTGTAATTTCACTGGTGAGACAATGGTATGCTCTGTCTGGAAAAGATCACAGAGTTCGTTCGTTTCAGTATTCTAAGGTAAGTTAACCAGTAAATTCCTTTGCTGACTTCCGGACATTATCTTGGATAATGGGATGAAATGGTTTTCTGTTCGGAAATATTGCATAGTTTGAGTTGCTTTTATCTTTCTGTAGCATTGCGTCGGCGTTAGCAACTACATTTTTATTACTCACTGTTTCTCATTTTGGCATCATCTAGAGGTCCTTTCTTTTTAACCTGTCTCTATGCTATCAGATATATGCTCAAATAATTTACTCTAACAAGTATATTGGTATGGACTTGGCTCTTAGGTAGGAAAATAAAGCCATTAAAGAAATAAAACACTCTTTTTTAACTGAAACATGAGAAAAAAACAACCCAAAAGTTAATGAGGATTCAGAGCTCTGAGCAATGGGTTAAGTAAGTAACTACCTGGGCAAGACTCCAGCCTACAACGCTGCAGTGCAGGGAAAGCCCTGTGATGGCAAAACAGATCTCATCTTGCCCAGATATGGATTTAACCTAATTTTTAAACTGTAAACTTGGTGGGGTGATGATGGCACCTACACATTTTTATTACCTAAATCCTAGTGACTAAGATCATTCCTTGATTAAACAGACAGGTATAAAATTGTTACTGAGAGTGGTAATGGCATGGGTATTGTTTTTCTATATTATGTGGGAGATACAGGCAGAGAATACTGAAAAATGCTATAAAAGGTGAGTTCATCATGGCTGTAGCCGCATGTGATAGTTATGGAAAAGGTAATAAGGTAAGGGTTCTGTGCTTCCAGTTTCTTATCAAACTTTTTTCAGCGTTGTGTTATTTCTTTTGGATTTGGAATCACTCCCCACCCACACCATAATCTAAGCTTTCTGTCTAGAAACACTTGTCAAATTTTACAGCATCACTGGATAAGAGAAAGGGGTGAAGGAAAAAATGAGTCAGGCATCCTGTGGAAGTATATCCAGCTAGTGAAGCCTGTGGGATCTCGTATTGTTTATCAGCTCCTCCTACACTCTTTGCTGAACCTGGACTCATTTTGCAATTAGAGTTGAATTAACAATTTACATTGCATGCCCACCAGATGCTATTGAGGAATGTGAAGGAGATAGCCACATAACCACACTGAAAACAGAATTTGAAGATCACGTTGTCCTGTTAGCATCAGGGACTCGATGAAACAAGATGACTGATTTATCTATGCACCTCATGCCTTTATTAAATAAGCAAAGATGAGAACACGAGCATGATATTACACAACAGTGTTATTGGTATGAGTCCCAGTACCTGTAATTTAGTAGTCACATTGTCTAGCTCAAACAGGTGGCACAGACTGGCAGATGATGTGAGGATTTCTTTATAAGGTTAACTGTTTCTTGCAAACTGCTTGCCTTTTTTTTTCTTTTTCTAAAATGTTATGTGTATGTGTGTGTTTATATGCATATACCCAGTTGTGTTCGTATAATATAAGGAGTGCTCGTTTATTTTTGGAGGCTGTTAAATCCATATAGACTCAGAATTGTACTGACTCTCTGATCATTTTTTTCTGTTACTATTCATTCAACAGTCACTCAACAAACGTTTCTGAGCACCTATGTGCCAGGTACTATTTATTCTAGATTTGAACTTAGGATATATTGATTAATACAGTAGAAAAAATCCCATCATTATGTCGCCTACATTCTGATAATAAACCACTGTATAAATAGATATTACTTAACATCAGTGCTGTCTCAGTGTTGTTCCATAACCTTTTTCAGGTTGGTATTACCTGATGTGTTCTCTTTTGAGATCTTTCATTTCAAACTTACTGAAGGAAACTTTATGTTTAGGTGTGTCTCCTGTAAGCACAGCATAGCTTTAAAAAATACAGTTGGGGCTTCCCTGGTGGCGCAGTGGTTGAGAGTCCACCTGCCGATGCAGGGGACATGGGTTCGTGCCCCAGTCCGGGAAGATCCCACATGCTGCGGAGCGGCTGGGCCCGTGAGCCATGGCCACTGAGCCTGCGCATCTGGAGCCTGTTCTCCGCAACGGGAGAGGACACAACAGTGAGAGGCCCGCGTACCGCAAAAAAAAATACAATTGAAAACTCTCCTACTTAAAACTGGGAAGTTAATAGGTTATTAACTGAGAATAATAACCTATTTGGATATATTCCCTTATTGTGTGTGTATTTTTTCTCTGCTATGCTTTCTTTGAATTTTTTATAAAGTATTTTCCCATTCTTTTTTATGAGTCAAGTTTTCTTTATACTCCTTTATTCCCTCTTTAATTTGAAGTTATGCATTCTGTTTTTATTCTTTTAGTGAGAGTCTTAAGTTTAATGGCTTAATACTTGTCTTAACAAATACTTGTCTTAACCATGTCTAATGTTAACGAATATTTCTTTTGTCCTCCTCCAAATACAAAGACTTTAGCAATTTTTTTCATCCAATCACCCCTCCCATCTTTCGTGTCTATGTTTTGAATATAAGCCTTCAAACGTGGTCATTATTATCGATGCTTTTTACAGCCAGTACATTCATTAATTTATTTGCTTGCTGTTATATGTTATACCCAGCATTCTCTCCTGAGTTAAATTTCATTCTGCCTCAAGGCTTTCTCCTAGCTTCTGGTGGTTTTCTGGCAATCTTTGGCGTTCCTTGGCTTCTGCTCCATCACCTTGATTTTTGCCTCCAACTTCATATGCCATTCTTCCTGTGTGCATGTCTGTGTCCATGTTTTCCCTTTTTGTAAGGATGTTATTCATGTTGGACTAGGGGCCCATCCTTATCCGGTATGGCCTCATCTTAATGAATTACACCTGCAATTACCTTGTTTCCAGATAAGCTCACGTACTTGGGGTTAGGACTTTAACATACGAATCTGGGGGGACACAAGTCTGCCTATAACAGGGAAACTTTTGGAAGTAGGTGTCTTGAATTTAGAGTCTGAGAGATTTCAGTCTGAAGTCTGTCTGTGCTAGTTACTAGCTTCAATAATTTCTTCTTTTTCATTATCTGTAAAGGGGAAAACAATGATTATATGATGAGTTAATTAATCAAATGTGTATAATGCCCAATATTGTCTACCATAAATCACTTCCTCAGTGAATGGTAGGTATTATTGTCTTTCCTTGGTGAGAGACATGTGCCATAGTGGCCTAGTATCTGTTGAAGTTCTGCCTGCTCACATCAGACATGCTGGAAATTTATGTAGTTACACATGAAAGGAATGAGGAACATGCTAGCAGTGACTACGAACAGACTGATGTGGTACAGTAAGAGAAGTTCCGAGACCTCACTTGCAGAGAGCTCACGTTATTGAGTAATTATTGTAGCCAACCCTACACTAAGCCCTCTTGTGCGTCGTCTTTTTCAATTATCAGCACTTCCCTAAGACAAAGAGGATGGTTACTTCTGTTTTGCAAATGAGGAAACTGAGTCTCCAATAAGTTAAGTAACTTGTCCAAAGTTTCACTGTCACTAAGAGTTGGAGAATGGATTTAAACCTCAGTCAGCTTGACTCCAGAACCCATGATGTTATAATGCCTATCAAATGAGGAGACTGATTATAAACCACATTGAAGAATCAGCCTTGTAACCTCAGAAGATATTTCTGTTACTTCTCACATTTCCATAGCTTCCTAAGGTTTCTGAATCACAGTGGTAGCACGTCTGTAACAGTCATTCATCACTTTGCCCTAAAAGTTACATAGTACCAAACACCATGTTTTATAACCCAGCCTGGTTACTATGCTATGTGGTCTATTCAAATTCTGTCAAGCTGATATCTTGGTGCAATCTTGAGTAGATTCTTGACTTGGAGTTACGTTTATCACAGGTGTTCATGGAATGAGAGCACACTGAATATAATCAGCATTTAAGACACTTTCAGTGACCCATGCGACCCCCCTCTGTCTACCTCTGTTGCTTGTGCATGACTGTCGTATTCAAGGTTCTCCCATATGACTGACTTTGGGTGAGGGGAGATACTCACTCGTGCGTTATTGTTCAGCTGTGCTAGATGCACAGTAGCAGCTATGTTTCTGCAGTGACCTTACTTTTGCTTTTAACTTAACTGGAAAATATTGAAAATTGCCTGGAGAAAACTATGACTACATTTTAAATAGTTCCTTGAGGAAACACAGTCTTTGTTTTTGTAACCAGTGAATATTTGTATGCCTGTGAGTTATTTGAGGGAAGGAACGAGTGAAAGGATTTCTAGTAAAAAATAAGAATTATGTAAAATTGGATGTCATATCTGTAGAGTCTCTGTACCATACTTAGACACAGAGTTAAAAATCTGTATTGGCAATGTGTATCTTCAGCCTCTGGTATCTGTTCTTTCAGAACAGATTCCACGCCCTTACCTAAATTTTGTCTCTAGTCAAGAACACCCAAACTTCTGATTCCTGAGTGACCAGACCCCCCAAAAAATCAATATTATCTTATTATTATAAACAAAGATAATAAAATAAATACCATCATAGTCCTTGGCCAAGGAAGTCCTCCCTTGTGCTGGGGTCTCAGGTCCAGCTCTCTTACTTAGCTGAGGCCAGAGGGCACATCTTCTATCCCCAAGACCATTAAAAGCCCAGCACTAGAGTTTAGATCCTCCTTGGAAAGTTCAACCAACTATCACGATATCAGTGACCTTTCCTTTTCTGGATTTGGCTTATCCCTTTGTTTCCACACCTGCAGACAATGGAAGAGGAGCTCTCTGGCTTAGCTCAGTGAGCGCATGGATGCATGTGTGCATTACGGACTCGGCGTTACTCAGCATTTCTCTGTATTTGTGGCAAAACTTTTCCCCACCTTGCTGTTGAAGTTCCTGAATATTTTCTAAGTGTGTGTACATTTTTTAATAAGTAAAGAAATAGGTCTTGTTTGTATGTTTTTTGTTTTTTTAAATCATGGCAATATAGATCAGGGTTTCTTTACCCAACATTTCAAAACTGGTTGCTGGAAATTCACACACCCCCAGCCCCACTCCCAATTGCTTGCCATTTTGTTGTTTGTGTACATGAGTGCATTTTTCTAGGTGGAGCTAGAAATATATAGCTTTTATCAGAATATCAGTATAATCCATGACCCCTGCAAAAATCTGAGACATATTGAATATAATTTTGAAAATATGTTATCTTCATGCACATTAGATTATGCCCATTGCCCACTTAACAGTCTCATAAGGCATTCCTATCAAAGGGACCTAATATTCCATTATATGAATATGATGAAATTTACATTAAATTCCTGAATTGTTGGATTTCAGATTTTTTTCTGTATAGATTACTGTAATGAAAAAATGCAGTGAACGTTCTTGAAAGCAAATACATGAACTCGTATCTAACCATTTCCCTGTGGTAATTTCTTTGGAGTGGAGTTCTGAGGTCAAATAGAAAAGTCATTGTTAAAATTATAGATATATACTGTCCTTTTCTGTTACATTTATGCTTTTAAAAAGTGTGTGTGTGTACAATTTAAAAAATTTTACTTAACCCATATAAAATAATGAACAGCTTTTTAAGTTTTTTGACAAAACACCAGAATAATGTGCCATGAATACTAAGTAAAGCTTTAAATTCAGCTGCATTGATGCTGTCGTACAGGCGAGATTTAAGTATACAGATATTTTTTCTGTGATTGTACAATGTTAATTTCTATTCCTTTGCTCTAAGTTTCCATATTTAATTCAGTAGAATAATTTAATGGCTTTTTAGTTTGCTGATTTTTCAGTATGTAAGGGCTTTTTAAGGGAAGCAAACATTTTAATAGTAAGCAGTGTTATATTGTATAAAAAATAAGACAGGAAATTAAATCAATTTTCTTAGAAAGAACATAAGAATGACAAGATTATGGAGTGCTAGTGAGGAATGGGGAAATCAAGGGAGAATTGCTATAGTACAAGGCATTGTCTAGTTGTCAAATAGAAGAAAGAAAAATTCCAGAGGGTCCAGAAAACACTCCAGGGCAGAACTTATATGTTTTTGATAAGGTCAATGAGCTCTAGTATCAAGTATCAAAGTAAGGAACTGTGTAGTAGGTTGAATGCTTGGATCCAAGCCTTTTTCACTCCCTGCATCCACACTCTCGTCATGACCTATCACAGGAATAGTGAAGTCTCCACTCCTTGACTTTGGGCTTAGCTATGTGATTTGTTTGGCCAGTGGTATGTAGACAGAAACAATAGTTTACCAGACTCAAATCTAGCCTTTAAGAAACCTTGCTTGTTTCCACTTCTCCTCTTGGGCCTCAGCCATCACATGAAGCAAGCATGCCCTGGCTAGCCTGCTGGTTCTTGGGGGATGATGATAAACAGGTGGAGGAGAGGCAACCAGCCAACAGGCAACATGAAGCAGAGCCGCCTCAAATACTGCAGCCTGAAACTTAGGCGCCCCAGGTGATCTACAAACTCATGAGCAAGAAATACATGCTTATTTGTTGTGTAACACTGATATTTTGTAGTTGTTTGTTTTGTAGCATTCTTGTAACAGTATTTAATTAATAAAGAGACTCAGATTTTCTTTGCAGAGCTAATGTTTCAAGTACCAACTTCCTATGGGTTCACCTAAGTCAGAGGGAAGTACATAGAGAGCAAAGAAACTAATCATCAAGGAAAGGAAGCCATAGATTCAGCACGGCATTCTGGAAAGCAAAATAGTACAGCAGGAACAAGCTGGAATGCTGTGAACTGGATAGGGGCCTTCAGCTGTGTTAGCCTCAGCTATTCAGTGTTCTTAATGATTTTTTGTTGTTGTTCAACAGAATTAGTTGACAACATTAGAAAATTTGGAAGGAATCAAAAATCCAGTTTCTGGCTTTCCTGGAAAGGTCAAAAGCAATAGCAAGACTAGAAATGTTGTCCCTCAATGCAAAAATTGGCTGAGGTTGAGTAGAAGCCACCTTCTCAAGATGGCCTGAGCTCTCCTGTTTACCCAGCACTCACCTACACATCTTTCTCAGTTAGCCATGTGCATATAATAATGTCTACTTACGTGGTTTTGTAAGAATGAAAATAGAATTCTTATCAAATATGCCTGGTGCAAAGAAGGTGCTCATTAACAGTATGCTTTATTTTTGAGTATTCAGTAAATAGTAAGTCACTTAATAGTAGCAATTTATGTAGTATATTTCCTGTGACAGAAATTTTAATCAGTGAAAATGCATCCTTTAAATCCTCCCTGAATCTCTGAATTGTATTTAGGTATCCACTGGTCTAAAAGAACAGAATGAGATTTCATGAAACCTAGGTGATATTGAATTGTGTACCCACCTAAGATGTCTTCTGAATTAATTTGATAAGAAGAAAATAAATTGCTAATCATATTTTCACTTATATCAATCGGTTCACACCCCTCCACTAAGTTGAAAGAGCTTAACTACAGTAATACATTAGATTTGTCGAGTGGTTACACGTCACAGAGGAAACTCGTGTTTATTATGTAACTTCATCTTTAACATGGAATTCCAATATCCAATAGATATTTAAACTTGAAAGAAATAATACAACTCCTCAAACAGAAAAAAACTACCGTCACATTTAAGCTAATTTACTTTGACCGATTTATCAAATACTTCATGAATATCTCCTAATTCAGGTACTTTTCTAGGTACTGGAAATACTGAAGTAAATATTAGCTACCATTTACTAAACTCTCATTGTATTACAGTCTTCTTTTTCTAAAGAAAAAAAATAACAATCCTTGTTATCAACATAGTATTTTTCAAAGGTACAACCTAGTGAAGAAAAGGATATGTACAGTCTGCAGTCACTTTCAGACCTCAGCGCTTGGCTGATAATGCAGGTAACTCATTCATTACCTGTTGTAATTCATCAACCTAAGTTTGAGATTCTCAACTCAATCAGATTCCAATGCCATATTTATGCCCTAAATCCTCCCTTGTATGATGACAAGTATCATGAACAGGGTCCAAGGTGTTGCCTTGCCAAGACTGATGAAGGGCAGACTGGATCTCAGTCCATTAGAGGCACTAAACATCATTAGAAATGTATGATGGAGAAGGAAATTATATTTATAAGAACTCTCAGGGAGAGAGTCTATATATTTGGGAGGAGTTTTCTGATGCCCAA
Organism: Leucopleurus acutus; assembly: GCF_964270905.1. Taxonomy (NCBI): domain Eukaryota; kingdom Metazoa; phylum Chordata; class Mammalia; order Artiodactyla; family Delphinidae; genus Leucopleurus; species Leucopleurus acutus. The sequence goes on along the minus strand of NC_139150.1, from coordinate 76,337,222 downwards.
TCCCCCATCGTCTACAGTCAGCCTTTCAGCATGGGCTGGTGTGGTTAACTTTCCTTTCTTTCTTTGTTTTTTTTTTTTTTTTAACTTTCCTTTCTTGAGCTGAGTTCAGAGCTGAACTCTTTGGAGGTTTGGAGGGGGAATCAAACGTTGATTGTAATTAGAGATCCTGCTTTTTCTTTCTTGTTAGTTTCACCTCTCCACCTAACCGTTGAATAAATATACAATAAATGTGTAAGGAATGTTAACTTGAAGAAGTATCCTCAATCCCAATGCAGGTTCAAAGACTTTGTTTTGTTTCCTAATGTAACAAATGGAAGTGGGTAAGGCCTCCTTTTTCCTGGGGAAAAATGCATTCAGGAAGAAAAATCTGTGGAGAACTCTTGAGAAAAAAAAAAAAATCAGCAACAAAAAGATTGTTCTGGCACTTTTAAGTCTCATGATCTCCTTTAGCTGCATATGAGAAAATAACTAAAGCAGGATCTGATTCTGGTTTGCTGAGCTCAAACCTCTCTTCCTCTTTTTCCTTTCCCTGATTTCCCTCACCTTTCCACTCAGCCTGCATTCATTCCTCCAACCTCACTTCTGGAAAATGGGTAATGTAAAATCTTCTGCCATGGGTGAAATTTGGACAAAGAGAGAAAGAGATTCAATAGGGAAAGTCTATTCCACTTTCTTTCCCTCAGCCCAAGCTTTCTGAAAAGATATTGTCCTTACTTTTCAGATGAGAAAACAGAGGTAGAAAACGTCTGTTAAAAATCGTCTGACTTCTGCTTTTATTAGAAATGAGAATGAGAGTTTCTGCTCTAGGTTCAATATCTTGCCACTTATGCTTGCCTCATTTTCGTAAATCTGAATGACTCTTATTGGAACATTACCAGTTTGTAAAATAAGAAAGCTCTCATAACAGTTTAAAAACCATTTTCATGCCTTTAGATACCAATAACTACAATTTTAACATGCTATTTTATTTGTTCAGCTGTTAGCCCATAATATTTTCCAAATAAAAATGAATAATTCAGCGCTTCTTAAAGTTTTGTATTGGAAATGCTCCAGGATTTTCACACAAAAAAGCTGTTTTTTTCACCCTTGAAGACTTAAACTAAGTTTCCTTAATACCACTCTGTAAATTTCAAGAGCTGGCCCTTAGTGTATGGCAAAATCATAGTTGTTTATTCAGAAACATTAGTGTAAATAAAGTGAATAGCATTTGGAAATTAAATATATATCCTAATGGTAATTAGCTGATAATAGTTTTATATAAATATTTCTGATTTTATCTTTTGTATTTGTGGTGTTTAGCAAAGGGGAAAAAGTAGATAAAGCATAATGGAGCAGTGTAGTCTTAAAACTCTGGCAAACAAAGGACAGTGTAGCAAATACAACCACTGCTTTCGAACTTCTAGGATTGTGTGTGATGGAAGGGGCACAGGTTGATGTAAAAGAGGCAGTGGGTATCCGCTTTGATGACGCATTACTGTGTGAGGAGATAATAATATATTATTTTGGATTTTATGGAGAAGGCTTAAGAAATATTTGCTCAGAAATGATTTTTTTCTCAGTCATTTCAGTCACTGTTAGGGTTGCCAGGTCAAATATATGATGTTGAGTTATATCCATTTCAGATAAACAGTATGTAACTATAATAAAATAATTTTATTTTACAATAAATAAAATTACAATAAAAGTATTTTTAGATAAGTATGCCCCATATAATATTTAGGGGCATACTTATATGTAAAAATTATATGAGGCATACTTTTCTAAATATACTTTTATTGTTTATCTGAAATTTAATTTGACATTCTGTGTTTTTATTTGCTAAATCTGGCAAGCCTCGTCACTGAATCTCTGAGAATATGGCAGGACTTAGCATATGGGAATTATAAAGCATGGTATGAGACATTAGGAAAAAAACCAGGTGCAAAAAAAAAAAAAAGGTGCTTTTTAATATGCACTTAATATGCAATAAAATAGACATATGTGTAAAAATTGAAATTTTGGAGAACGGAAATCATGAGAAGTTTATCATGATTAGAAGATGACAGAGGAAAATCAGTAGTCAAAATTTCAATATTAATGATTTAAAATATGTCATTGATCTCTTTAGGTAATATGTTACTGATTTTTATTTAGTGATTAAAAACATCCCTTCCATAGGTCTATTCTTTTAATCCTATTTCCCCATGAAATCTCAAATCACTACAGGTTTCATTGTTTTCACACAGTAGTTTTGAGGAAGATGCTCTCTAAAGTTCAAAGGAAACAATGGTATAGTGTTAATTGGGTCAGCCTATGCATAGGGCCTTTATGTTTACTCTGGTAGGAAATGAGGAAATCAACATATTAATGAAGACATCACATTCTTTTGTTGTTGTTGTTGTTGGGGCAAAGGCATCCCAGTTTTAGATGGTTTTTATTTGAGCAAAACTGTATTGTACATTTTGTGTAAAATCTAGCAAGTGCAGTTATTGCCTGAGGGGTGATTTGCTCAAAATGGAATGGCAGATGGTACATGGTGATGTATTGCTATAATCTAAAATATTTTGCATTATCCTCATCACCATTATCGTGCTTTAAACTTGTCTAGAATTGTCTGATCAAGAGCCGTTGCTCACAATATTTTCTCATCTGGGATACCATCTTTACCCGCTTTCACCAGCCTGAACTCAGCTCATCTTTTAATGGTCATTTCAAAGGCTTTGTGAACCCTCTTTTACTCCCCAAATCTCCAGGATCATTTTCTACTGATTCCTCTAGCCCTAATCACAGAGTGTTAGAGGTGGAAAATACCATGTCAGGTTTAATCCCCTTATTTTAAAGAGGAAGATGCCCAGAAAGGTTAACAAACGGAGTCAAGATTGAACAACCATTTCGAGGTTGGATTTTTTTGAAAATAATGTTTTTTTAAATTTAGAGCCCTTTCCACTCTCTCATGCTCTTTCACTTCATCATATAAACTAGTGCTTTGGATTTATATTTATAGACTTATCAACCCAGAAAGAAACTGGTATTCAGTATACACTATTCATTATTTTATAGTTAATGTTATTTCTCTGACCAACCAGATTCAAGATTTTTATGACAAACATGTGTTTCAAACTCTTTTATAGCTAGAACAGAGGTGGCAAATACAATTTTTTGCAATTTATCCTAATAGTTGCCTGAAGGAATAGTTTAGGTTGGATTTTGAAGCCTTGAAAGCCTGCCATTTTGAATTAGAGATGGCTACCTTAATTGTTCACTATGACATTGTACATTGTTGGTCATGAAGAATGAATTAAGGACTAGGGTATGTGTGAAAAAACACTGTCTTAGACTCTTGGCATGTATCATATTTGAAATGCAAAATTGCTTATGTGTAAACTGAGCCTTAAGTAGTACAACTAATATGTGGAAGAATAGGGATTTAATCCTAGTCTTTCTAATGCTAAATTCCATTCTAGATAAACAATTTTTTTTAATTTAATTTTTATTTTATATTGGAGTATAGTTGATTTACAATGTTGAGTTAGGAGTCTGGGATTAACATATACACACTACTATATATGAAATAGATAATCAACAAGGATCTACAGTAGCACAGGGAACTCTACCCAATATTTTGTAATAACCTATATGGGAAAAGAATCTGACAAAGAATAGATAAATGTATATGTATAACTGAATCACTTTGCTGTACACCTGAAACTAACACAACATTGTAAATCAACTATATTCCAATATAAAGTAAAAATTAAATTAAAAAATAAATGTTTATTAATAATCAAAATAGGCTTACATTAATTATACCTTGTATATATACTCTTTCCCACAATTCCACTTGTAATATTGAAAGGAGAATGGTCATTACAATGTTTAAAGTGGCTTTAAACATCTCCTTAGTGACCAGATGGGAGGCCAGTGGGTTCAACCTGCAGTTCCTGAAGGAAAGGAGGAAACAAGGTTAACTTTCAAAAACTATTCCCCTGATTTAGAATTACTGTGAATGATACTCAGGCTAACCTCAGAAAGAACACCAGGGGACTATTCCTGCCAATGATTGGAACAACACCTAATCCTTAATGATTGAGAAAAATGAAGGAAGTGTGTTGTATTTTAAATAAGGCATTGATTTGTTGAGAAAATAATGATTTTTTCGCGGCAAGACCAAATAATATCATTACCTCAAATAATAGATGGAGTGTTGACATTCTTTTTCTTAGTATTTAGTAGATAGTAGACCAATTTTAGTGTCTCCTGTGGAGTTGTTTGTAATACAATTCAAAGACAATTATGTAGTACAACCCCTGTAGCTTTCTTTAATGCAGAGACATCCTGGAGTGTTTTCCCATTCCCTACATAAAGTGTAAGCAGTTTTCAATTAGAGAGCATGCCCCAGTGAAAAGATAAAAGTTTAGATCTGAATGAATCTATCGACTCTACCATATCAGATTCCAGCTGAGAAAGAATTATAAATTGGCCTGTGTGATGACTAAACTGGAATGTGTGGATTTTTATTTCGGTATTGAGGGTTTTGTTGTTATTGTTTTCTGTTTCTGAAAGTAGACCCATAGACCTTCATCCCTCAGTCACAGACAAGAGCTCAACTCTGAAAGATAGCTTCTGACAAGCATCCAAGTTCTAAGTCATGGATTCCTTTGCAAGTCATTATGTGGCAATTATTAAATCAATATGGCATTTAACAGAAAACCAAAGTAATTTTATCAGAAGTCCAACAGAGCCTATCTCTGGTGTGTTAAAATCCCAGCATCAGCATTTTCTCCTAGGTTGAACATTGGAGAGGGTTGTATAGATATGAGCTGTCCATTGCAGAGAGATGGTGTGGACAATACATGACATCAGTGTGGAGAAGGAAGTGCAGTTGACCCTTGAACAACATGGGTTTTATGGGCACCCACCCTTTGAGCAGTAGAAGATCCTAGTATAACTTATAATCAGCCTTCTATGTATAGGTGGCTCATCTGTATCCACGGTTCCTCCCTATTTGCAGTTCCTCCCTATTTGTGGCCCAGTATCCATGGATTCAAACAACCACCTACAGGATAGTAACTGTAGTGCTTACTATTGCAAAAAATCCCATGTAAGTGAACTCACTACAGTTCAAACTTGTGTTGTTCAAGGGTCAACTGTAGTCCTAGAAGTATGTTGGGTATTTTTGGACATTATTTACTAATGACTAGTTTGGAGCTATTAAGGTACAAGTAAACCTAGCAGGAAGAATTAATTTCTTTAAACTCATTTACAGTGAGATGTAAATGGTTCATATAAGACCTCATGTTTATGCAGACATTCTCAATTTAGTCAACAACAAATATTTAGTGAGCATTCATTCTGTTCCAGGTACTATGCAGATACTAGAGATACTGAAACAAACAGGACACAAGTCGCTGCCCTCTAGGAGGTCATAGTTTAAGAGGAAGGAATGACAAGTAAGTAGATAAATACCTTCAAGTAGTGATGCTCTGACAGAGATAAGCACACAGTGCCAAGGGAGCGCAAAGCAAGGGCATGTAGCTTGGGGCAGTGAGGGGAGCAGAGAAGGCTTCCTGGAGAATCTGTCTCAGGCTTATAGCTCAGTGTCACTTAGAATAGGAATGCCCTGCATCTCCGAAGAAAGTGGAGCTTGGGAAGAAAATGGTAAAGCAAAGAGGAGTGGGAGGTTATTTCAAGAATCTTTGCAGAAGACATGTGTGATAAAGAAATAATGGCTCCCTGAGGACATGTACCTTGTCTGTCTTCTTTATCTCTGCATTTCCTGAATTTCAAAGACTAGCTCGCACAGAGTGGACAGTGAATACATATCTGTGCAATGAATACAATGATGGAATGTTTACAAGTACAGATCTAAACAGAAGAAGAGAGGAGGGCATGGTAAAGTGTAAGGAGTAATAATCAGGCAAACTATCAAAGTCCTAGAGTCTGGTTCCAGCCTACAGTGATTTAATTGTCATCAATTCTCCAAGGGCCAAATTTGCTCACCTGTACAATGAGTTTAGATTACATAATCTAAGGTCCCTTGACATCTGGAATGTATAACATGATTCTATTGATACTTCTGTGAAAAAAAGTATACACTCTTATGCTTCTAGAAAATTATTTCTAAGTGATTTTACAGAGTGATTGAGTTGGTTTTTCAATAGTACATGATCTTAATATAATAATATAAAATTTAACATGATAAAAAGAAGGTGGTTTGGGCTTCCCCGGTGGCACAGTTGTTCAGAGTCCGCCTGCCGGTGCAGGGGACACGGATTCATGCCCCGGTCCGGGAAGATCCCACGTGCCATGGAGCGGCTGGGCCGGTGAGCCATGGCCGTTGAGCCTGCGCGTCCGGAGCCTGTGCTCCGCAACGGGAGAGGCCACAACAGTGAGAGGCCTGCGTACTGCAAAAAAAAAAAAAAAGAACGTGGTTTGTTCTTCAAACTGTATTGTAGTGGACACATATTTTGATTGCTCCCAGCAGACAAACATTAATTTTAATTTTTAGGAAAGTTGCTATACTTTTTTAAAGAAATAAGTAATTCATTTAGAAAATATAATAACAAGCTCAGAGGTATTTGTTATATTGTAAAATAAATGGTAAGCTTAATTGGAAAGGTTGGGCAGGACACCCCAGATACTATCAGATGTGGCATTCAGCAAATGAAGAATCCAGGGAATATCTGTCCACAGTGGTAGGATGACATTTGGCCATTGGGTCTGCTCTTAGAAACACAGGTATCCTCTGACTCTATTACCTTAATATTATAGGAAGGCCCTAGAATTCATTGAGATTTACCTAGAACATCAGTTTTGATAGAAGTGGATTCAGAAAGGCTAATAAATATTCTAACATTTGGTAAAGGGAAGATGGACACTACTCTGAGTACCTTGTAGATGCTGCTTTTCTCTTTGATGGATGTTGCTATTAAGAAACCTGAGATGGAGAGATATATTATGTTCTTGAATTGGAAGAATCAACATTGTGAAAATGACTATACTACCCAAAGTAATCTACAGATTCAGTGCAATGCCTACCAAACTACCAATGGCATTTTCCACAGAACTAGAACAAAAAATTGCACAATTTGCATGGAAACACAAAAGACCCTGAATAGCCAAAACAATCTTGAGAAAGAAAAACGGAGCTGGAAGAATCAGGCTCCTGGACTTCAGGCTATACCACAAAGCTACAGTAATCAAGAGAGTTTATGGTAATAGCACAAGAACAGAAATATAGATCAATGGAACAGGATAGAAAGCTCAGAGATAAACCCATATACCTGTGGTCACCTTATCTTTGATAAAGGAGGCAAGAATATACAATGGAGAAAAGACAGCCCTTCAATAAGTGGTGCTGGGAAAATGGACTGCTACATGTAAAAGAATGAAATTAGAACACTCTCTAACACCATACACAAAAATAAACTCAAAATGGATTAAACCCTAAATGTAAGGCCAGACACTATAAAACTCTTAGAGGAAAACACAGGCAGAACACTCTATGACATAAATCACAGCAAGATCCTTTTTGACCCACCTCCTAGAGAAATGGAAATAAAAACAAAACTAAACAAATGGGACCTAATGAAACTTAAAAGCTTTTGCACAGCAAAGGAAACCATAAACAAGATGAAAAGACAACCCTCCAAATGAGAGAAAATATTTGCAAACAAAGCAGCTGACAAAGGATTAATCTCCAAAATATACAAGCAGCTCATGCAGCTCAATATAAAAAACAAAACAGTCCAATCTAAAAATGGGCAGACGACCTAAATAGACATTTCTCCAAAGACGATATACAGATTGCCAACAAACACATGAAAAGATGCTCAACATCACTAGTCATTAGAGAAATGCAAATCAAAACTACAGTGAGGTATCATCTCACACCCGTTAGAGTGGCCATCATCAAAAAATCTACAAACAATAAATGCTGGGGAGGGTGTGGGGAAAAGGGAACCCTCTTGCACTGTTGGTGGGAATGTAAATTGATACAGCCACTATGGAGAACAGTATGGAGGTTCCTTAGAAAACTAAAAATAGAACTACCATATGACCCAACAATCCCACTACTGGACATGTACCCTGAGAAAACCATAATTCAAAAAGAGTCATGTACCACAGTGTTCACTGCAGCTCTATTTACAATAGCCAGGACATGGAAGCAACCTAAGTATCCATCGACAGATGAATGGATAAAGAAGATGTGGCACATATATACAAGGGAATATTACTTGGCCATAAAAAGAAATGAAATTGAGTTGTTTGTAGTGAGGTGGATGGACCTAGAGTCTGTCATACAGAGTGAAGTAAGTCAGAAAGAGAAAAACAAATACTGTATGCTAACACATATATATGGAATCCAAGAAAAAAATTGGTTCTCATGAACATAGAGGTAGGACAGGAATAAAGACACAGATGTAGAGAATGGACTTGAGGACAAGGGGAGGGGGAAGGGTAAGCTGGGATGACATAAGAGAGTAGCACTGACATATATATACTACCAGGTGTAAAATAGCTAGATAGTTGGAAGCAGCTGCATGGCACAGGGAGATCAGCTCAGTGCTTGGTGACCACCTAAAGGGGTGGGATAAGGAGGGTGGGACGGAGATGCAAGAGGGAGGGGATATGGTGATATACGTATGCATATAGCTGATTCACTTAGTTATACAGCAGAAACTAACACAACACTGTAAAGCAGTTATACTCCAATAAAGATGTTAAAAAAAAAAAAAGAAGACCCTGATGCCACCCTGACATTTGATTCATTGTAAATCAGTTATTTTTTATGGTTGGGTGCTCAAAGAATTATTTCTTTGTTTTTAAAGTCTAATAATTTTATTAGTATATATCTTGATGTTTTGAGTCTCTTTTCTCCATAATATGGTTTGCTTTTCCGATATCAAATTTTAAATTTCATCATTGTATTATTCACTATATTATTTTAACAACTTTACTGAGATGTAATTTACATACCGTGAAGTTCACCAGTTTAAAGTGGACAATTCCATTGCTTTTTAAAAAATATATTAACAGAGTTCTGTAACCATTACCAAAGTCTGCTTTTAGGACACTTCATTATCCCCCAAAGAAACCTCGTACCCATTAGCAGCCACTCCCGTTTCCCCTCACATGTACGACTAATCTATTCTCTGTCTCTATAAATTTGCTATTCTGGATGTTTCATATAAATAGGACTAAACAATATGTGGTCTTTTGTGACGTTGTAGCAAGAGGAAATTTTTGAATTCTGTTGCTTTTGGTTTCCCTTAGCCATTTCCTGTGATTTCTTTCTGTGATGATCTATAATCATAGCTTTCTATTTGATCTCAGTACTTTTCAAGGGGTTCCCGCTTCTGGAAGGTCACCTCTTCCTGAAACTAAATATTAATTGTTCATTTCTGAGAACTGCCACTACTAGATTCCCCCCACACATATTCCTCATCTGAACTTGTCTGTTGTCATGGAGGTTTTGTTTGTCTTAGCTGCTGTATTAGTTTCCTAGGGCTGCTGTTACAAATTACCACAAATTGGATAGCTTAGAAAATGGAAATTTATTATCTCACAGTTTTGGAGGCCAGAAGTTCAAAACCAAGCTGTTGGCATGGCCATGCTCCCTCCATGAACCTAGAGAAGGGCCCTTCCTTGCCACTTCTAGCCTCTGCTGGCTGCCAGCAATCCTTGGCATTCCTTGGCTTGTGGCTGCATAATTTAATCTCTGCCTCTGTCTCCACGTGGCTGTTTTCCCTCTCTAAGGTCTGTATCTAAACTTTCCTTTTCTTATTTGAATATCAGTCATTATACTAGGGCCTACTCTAATCTGGTATGCCCTCATCTTAACTTGATTACATCTACAAAGACCTTATTTCCAAATAAGGTCCCATTCATGGGTTCTGGGTAAACGTGAATTTTTCAAGGACACTATTTAACCTAGTAGCGTTGGATTTGTCCCTGCTTGCATGAAATTTGAGGATTCTCCTCTCTTTTTATTACAATCTCAGTATTTGTAATTTACAGGGATTTTTTTCCCCCAACTTTATTAGTCATGCTACAGTTTTCAGAAGGATAAATGGTAAAATGCATAAATGGTAACTGGCTGCCAGAGACCTACCGTATTCTTTCCTCAGATTTTGACACACAATGTTCTATATTGCTGAGCAGCTTTCACATAACATCTATAGTACCTTGTGGATATATTTATAGGTTTGGCATTCTAGATAGGAACCCTCTTTATACACAGTGAAGTTGGCCCTAGGGAGCTTTCAGCTAAAAGAGAATCCTTCATACCCTGATTACCATTTTGAACAGTATGGAAGAAAAGCTAGCTTTTATAGATTGTCTACTGGATATAAGAGCTCATGTTTCTAATGCCTTCTCAGTTATCAAGAATTAGGGTATTTATTTGTCTCTTGCTTTTAACATCCCAAGTAGTTTTTAATTTAGATTATATTAAGACATGTCAGAAGAGTCTACAATGGAATATTTCTATCACAACAAATAATTCAGAGGATTAATATACCCTTAACTTTTAGGCTTTACTAGGCATAACTCTAAAAGAAGAGGCCAAGATCATTTATTTAGAAGGAATTTAAATGTAGGCGTGTAAACACTTTTACACACATCCAGCCACTGAGAATAGAGACGCTGGAAATCCAAAAGGGACAGGTCAAAAGGAATCAAAGGGTGACTCACGTACTATTGTGTGAAATGCCTTCAAAATGAACATTTCCTATGTTATTGTTTGTCATGTTCTTACTTTAGAGTACAAGTAAAGGAGACTTAATGAAAAAAGTTGAAAAATGTTTATTCCTCTATGCTTCTGGTTACTAGATATAAAAATATACTGTATACCATTTCCTTGGTATAGGAGCTGTGTTAGCTGACCTGTCTAATTAGTTTCCTGATCATTGGTGGAATGCTGTAATTTATTAATTCCACAAATATTTATTGAATGCCATTTGGGTACTAGGCGCTATTCTAGATGCTGGGGAAACAGTGGTGAATCAGAGAAATCAACTGCCTGCCCTCAGGAAACTTGCATTCTAGTGGGTAAGAAACATAAGTAACAAGTCAAAAATAAATGTTAAAATATCAGGTAATAATTGAGGCTTTATAAAGAATAGCAAAATGAATAAGGTCTGAAAATCTAATGTATAACATGATATATAACATGATGGATATAGTTGATAACACTATTATATAATTGAAATTTTCCAAGACAGAGTAGAACTTAAACATTAACATACACATACACACACATATATATAAGTAAATATATATTTATATATCTCTCACATATATATATATTACCTAGTTTAACTAGATGGAAGGAATCCTTTTACAATATATATGTTATCAAATCATCATGATGTATACGTAAAATATCTTATAATTTTATCTGTCAGTTATACTTCAATAAAGCTGGAAAAGAAAGAATTTCAAAGAAGCTGAAAAAAAAGAAAAGGACATCAAGAGTGACAGGAGATTATTTTAACTCCTGGGTGGTTATAGGAGGTCTTTTTAAAGGGGTAAAAATTAAACAGTAACTGGATGATGTGAAGAAATGAACTTGGCAAAGATTTGGGAAAAGAGCATTCTGAATCCATAGTAATATTTCAAAGGATAATAAGAATGCAAAGGCTGCTGGAATGAATTGAGTAAAGGAAACAATAGTGTCTGATGATAGTTGTGACACCTGTTAAGGCTTCTATAGCCATGGTAAGCGTGGATTTATTTTAAGTGTGATGGAAAACTATTGGATAGTTTTGAACAGGAGTATGGTATAATCTGATTTCTTTCACTGCTAGATAAGAGATAAAGTGTAGGGGACAATGGTGGAATAAGGGAGGCCAGTTAGAATGCTATTGTAGGAACCTAGACAACAGAAGATACTGGTATGGACTAGAATGTTAGGTCAAAATTTATGTTTTGACCAAATTAGATTTAAATGACTGTTAAGATTTTTTTTTATTTAACTAGAGTTGATTTATGATATTGTGTTAGTTTCAGGTGTATAGCTTCAGACTCTTTTCCGTTATAGGTTATTACAAGATATTGAACATAGTTCCCTGTGCTATACAATAAATCCTTGTTGTTTATTTTATATATAGTAGTGTGTATCTGTTAGTCCCATACTCCTAATTTCTCCTTCCCCACTCCTTTCACTTTGGTAACCATAAGTGTGTGTTCCATGTCTGTGAGTCTGTTTCTGTTTTGTAAATAAGTTGATTTGTATTATTATTTTAGATTCCATATATAAGTGATCTATAATATTTGTCTTTTTCTGCCTGACTTACTTCACTTAGTATGGTAATCTCTAGGTCCATCTATGTTGCTGCAAATGGCAACATTTCATTCTTTCTTATGGCTGAGTAATATCCCATTTAGATAGATAGATACACACACACATATATACATACATACATGCCACATCTTCTTTATCAGTTCATCTCTTGATGGACACTTATATTGCTTCCATGGCTTGGCTATTGTAAATGGTGCTGCTATGAACATTGGGGTGCATGTATCTTTTCAAATCAGAGCTTTTGTTTTTTCTGGATATATACCCAGGAGTGGGATTGCTGGATCATATGGTAACTGTATTTTTAGTTCTTTAAGGAATTTCCATACTGTTTTCCATAGTGACTGTACCAATTTACATTCCCACCAACAGTGTAGGAAGGTTCCATTTTCTCCACACCCTCTCCAGCAAATTTGTAGACTTTTTGATGATGGCCATTCTGACTGGTGTGAGGTGATACATCATTGTAGTTTTGATTTGTATTTCTCTAATAATTAGCAGTGTGGGATATCTTTTCATGTGCCTGTTGGCCATCTCTGTGTCTTCCTTGGAGAAATGTCTATTTAAGTCTTCTGCCCATTTTTTGATTGGGTTGTTTGTTTTTTAGTTATTGAGCTGTATGAGCTGTCTGTATATTTTGGAAGTTAAGCCTTTGTCAGTCACATCATTTGCAAATATTTTTTCCCATTCTGTAGGTTGTGTTTTCATTTTGTTGATGGTTTCCTTTACTGTGCAAAGCTTCTAGGTTTGATTAGGTCCCATTTGCTTATTTTTGCTTTTATTTCTTTTTCCTTGGGAGACTGATCTCAGAAAATCTTACTACAATTTATGTCTGAGAAAGTTTTGCCTATGTTCTCTTCTAGGAGTTTTATGGTGTTGTGTCTTATATTCAAGTCTTTAAGCAATTTTGAATTTATTTTTATGTATAGTGTGAGGGAGTATTCCAACTTCATCAATTTACATGAGGCTGTTGAGGTTTCCCAACACCTCTTGTTGAAGAGACTGTCTCTTCTCCATCGTGTAGTCTTGACTTCTTTGTCGAAGATTAACTAGCCATAGGTGTATGGGTTTATTTCTGGGTTCTCTATTCTATTGCATTGATCTACATGTCTGTTTTTGTGTCAGTACCACACTGTTTTGATTATTGTAGCTTTGTAGTGTTCTCTGCAATCTGGAAGGTTTATGCCTCCAGCTTTGTTCTTTTTCCTCAGAATCACTTTGGCAATTCTGGATCTTTTGTGGTTTATATAAATTTTAGGATTATTTCTTCTAGCTGGAGAAATAAATGTCATGGGTAATTTGATAGTCATCTCATTCAGTCTGTAGATTGCTTTGCATATTATGGCCATTTTAACCATATTAATTCTTCCAATCCAAGAGCATGTAGTATCTTTCCATTTCTTTGTATCATCTTTAGTTTCCTCTATCAATGTTTCATAGTTATTAGCATATAGGTCTTTTACCTCCTTGATTAGGTTGATTCTTAGGTATTATTTTTAATGTGATTTTAAACAGGATTACTTTTTACTTTCTCTTCTGATATTTCATTGTTAGTGTAAAGAAATGCCACAGGTTTCTGTATATTGATCTTGTATCCTGCTACCTTGCTGAATTCATTTATTAGTTCTAATAGTTTTGTGTGGGATGACTGTTAGATATTAAAGTGGATATGCAGAAACAGTGTATGGGTGACTCTAGAGGTAAGAGGAGAAAAAATAGGGAAGTAATAGTAATAGACTATATTTTATATATATGTGTGTATGTACACACAATATATTATATAATTTATATTTTGAATTCTATATTATATTATAATGTATATGTTATACATTATAATGTATATTGTATTTGTATATTGTATAATATGTATATATATTATATCCATGGCACTACATGAGATCACATAGGATGTGATTACAGAGAAAGAGGAAAAATATCTGAGGAGCACTGAGACACTCCAATAATGAAAATTCAAGAGAAAGGTGAGCCAGCCAAGGACATTTCATCCATGTCATTCACTAAGAGAGAAATAAGGGTAGACTGTTCTAAAAAACAAGAAAGGAAAATACATCAGAAAGAAGAAAATGATCATTTGTGTCAGCCACTGCTAAGGTGAAAACTGGCCGTTAGGTTTGGTGGGATGGGTGTTTTACTGGTGACTCAGCCAGGAAGTTTCCTAGGAAGATGAAAGCCTGCTTAGAGTGGGCTAAAGACAGAATGGGAGTATTAAGGACAAGATGACAATATGTTTTGATACACTTTCTCAGATCTAATATGTAGCAAAGTTTGATAAAATCTGAAAAGAGAAAACAAAGACATAGTTGGATTGTAAAAACAAACAGACCAAAACAAAACAAGACAGAAAACCTCTATGGATTAGAAAGGCACAAAGTGGTGACTGAGGAGCTGCCTGGATACCTGGCCTGGAAGCTGGCAATAGCAGATCGTGGTTCACCTCCTGTGGAGTCAAAGGGAATTAAAACATTCCAATTGGGGAGCTTTCTTGGCAAGCATGAAGTTAGGGAGGTTGGGAAGAGAGTGACAGCTTGGTCCCCAGACCAGTTAGCTGGGTTCCCAGAGGGCTGGGTGAATGTAGTGATACACCTGTTAAGGAGGAAGGGCCAAGAAAAGAGGAACAGAGAGAGAAAATAAACAAAATGCCTCACTTAAAAATCAAACCTGCAAATTTCATAAAAATGAATACATATTCAAAGAATGGTACCAACAAAATCAATATTTTGAATATGGATTTCCAATGAATTTAATTATGTGAAACAATCTAACAAAGACTTAAAATTAAGAATGCCTAGCATGCTCAAAATGAAAATAAATTTTTATTTAAAATATAAGAAAATATTAAACAAACAACTACAACAACAAAATGGACAGGTGAATGTAGAGAAAGACCAATCCGAGATTTTGTAAATAGAATCTTAATAGCTGCCAGAAAGAAGGGACAGATCGCCTTCATTTTAATGGCAGTAGATTTACTGTGACTGCAGATCTTTCACCAGTAGCATTACATAACAGAAAATAAAGGATCAATATCTTCAGTGGGCTTAGGGAAAGGAAAATAAGTTAGATAAAATTATATACCCAGCTAAACGCTTTTATGAAATTAGGCCAAAAAAGATATTTTCAAATATATGATATTTAAGAGTTTGCCACTCAGAACTTTATTAAACAGGCTTTAACAGTATCCTAAAAATTATAATTCAGCACAGAAATAGAAAATAAAACAATAGCAAGTGAGATTTGTTCTTGAGCAGCAAAAATGAATCATCATAGAAAATCTCTGAACAGATTAAAGGAATAGAACCATATCTTTTTAATATGTACAGACATAATATTTGATAAAACCCAGTAAATGCTCAAAACAGATTTTTGATAAACCTGTAGAAGAGAATTGCTTTACCTTATCCATAAAGACCTACCTTATGATGATTAATAATAAAACTTGAGAAAAATTCTTAAAGTCAGGACCTAAACAGACATCTGCCATTTCTGCTTCTATTCAGTATTCTGCTGAAACTTCCAGCAAATGCAATAGGAAAACAGAAGAGGTAGAAGAATTAAGAGGTTGGGGAAAACTTTTTTTTTTTTTTCTTATGATGTGGTATGTATATTGAAAATCCAAAAGACTTTACACACAAACTCTTAGGTCTAATAGTAATAAAAATATTATGGATACAAACCAAAATATTAAAATCAATAACATTCTTATATGTAGTTTAAAAACAACAACTGGCATATGAAGCTTGACCTAAACCTCACACTTTAAACAAAAATAAATTTATAAACATAAAACCATACGTCGTCACAAAAGGAAAAAATAAAAAACATAGGAGAACATCTTCAGGATCTAGTGCTGGGCAAAAAGTTCTCTGACTTGACACCAAAAGCATGTTCCATCAAACTTGATAAATTTGAACCCATTGAAATTAAAAACTACTGCTCTGCAAAAAAGCCCAAGTGAAAGGGATGAAAAGACAATCTACAGATTTGGCTTTTAAATAGTTTTTCCTTCATGAAAATCTTAGGTGCAGTGAAGGATGTATAGTACAAGTAACATCTGTTATCTGGAAGTTCTATCATTCTACAACTTCATTTATGGGGCTGTAAGTTTGTAGCATCCTGAATTTCCATAAACATGATTCGAAAGTTTGATGGTAGTAACCACAGTACATGAGAAAGGAGTGATTTGTTAAGTAGAGCACAGACTGTTCTATAAATGCTTTAACATCTTAGAAGTTATACACAGCTCAGCATTTCCAAAAAAGAAAGTCCTAACTGAATAACAATACATCAGTAGCACTAGCTCTTTATTTACTTCAACAGCTTATTGAAGAGATGAGGAAAATAAAAGCAAAAAATAAAAGATCTTGTGACAATATTCTTCAAACAGGCAAAATGTTTATAGGATTCAGTAGTATAAGGAAAGTAGAAAGCGCAACATAAATTAAGCCAATATGTGTGGTTCATTAATTAGTGGTGGGAAAAAAGTGTACACATGCACAATGATCTTCATAATTTTTTTGAATGGTGAAGAGGAAGAGAAGCTACTGGGAATCAGGAAATCTGTGTTTTCTTCTTGGTTTGTTTTAACTATTGGGAAGCCAGAATTAATTAACTTCAACTCTCAAATTCATTTTCGCCTTTTTAAAAGAGGGTGGCAGTTTTGAGGGCCCCTCTGAAATCCTTCTGAGTCTGATTCTCTCTGAGGCCCTCCTGCTGGCTGTAGAGGTGAAATGACTCTGCCCTATGCCAGTGACTCACTGCCCAGGATAATATGGAGTGACAAACAAGATCCCAGAATCCAATTGGCTCTGCTTTCTCATTTCCAGAGTGCTATGTTCTAACAAATTTAAAAGTTCTTCAATTTATAAATTCCACCCTGAAGCAAAGTGAATCAAAGCACTTGTGGCATTTGAATCCCAGTACCTTGGGAATGATTTATTGTGTTTGAATTTTCATTGTGTTTCTACTGGGGGAAACAGGCTGCTGGGTAGAGTAAACATTTCTTCAGTGTGAAAATATGCTCCAAGTAGCCCTGAGTAGGTGCCAAGAAGTTCTAATGTTGTTTGACAATTATTATTGCTCCATTAAGGATCCCTGAATTTCTGAATATTCAATGTAACCACGTGATTCATGTATACCTCCTTAACTCTAGATGACTGCTTTCCAAATGCTCTTTATTTTTTTTTTCAAATGCTCTTTAATTTCAGTACGTTTACAAAAATAATTAAAATGCAATTTACCAGGCTTTAAGAGTGTTTGCAATAGATGTTCATAAATGTTTCAGGTAACGCTACTTTCTGGGTTTTTTCCTAACGGTGTCTTCCTCCCCTCCAGTCCTTTTAATTCAACACTTAACAGGTAGAGCAATTCTCATAAATAAACATGTGAATTGATTGAAAGAAGTGATTAAATGACATTCAGAGGTTAGTGCTCCAGCATTTATTTCCTAGAAGGTCTGTTAAATGTTTTCAATTAAAAAGAGAGGAGGGGAACCTCACAACTTGGAAATGAGGGGCTTTGAATTAGTGCTCTGTTAACAGCCTGGCTCTCTTAGAAGGGGTCCTGGCTGTACTGGGGGTGGAGAGGAAAGAAAATGAATAGAAGGATTAAATTACAACACTTAAATTCCTTTGTCAGTGGAAAAGACCTTTCCATCTGATTAAGTGAAGATAAATGAATGAAGAATCACAGTGTTCTTACTTAATCAGCTTCATCACCTTGAAAAATTGAGGTAGTTATTCTGCCTACCAGGCATGAAGGGCCTAAGTGATATCTGCCAAGCTGTTTCAACACGGTGCTAATCAAGTTGTACATATCACCATAGATCTGGACTGACAGTGCATGCCCCTAACGTGCTTACGTTACTTTGAAATTGCTCTGAATTGGCATTGTTAATAAAACTTAAGAAAGGGAAAATGACCTAGGAACAGGTCTTACTGGTTTTAATGTTTTCAAATATCTTCTAGAATCACAGAGAAAGAGGATACTGATGTGTGATCTGATCCAGGTTCTAAACTAACCGAGGAGACATTTAAAACTGAGCTCTTACTGGTTGGGATAGAATTTTTATTTGTATTTTTTAACAGTAACAGCAGAATTGGTGTCAATCACAAGTTAATGGTGAGGGTGTCAGATATTCCTCAGTGGTTTTTACTCATTGACACTTTTAAAATATTCTTATTCATTTTTATGCAATAAATACTATTATTACACCATTCTAGATTTGACGATGCAGCTTGCAGAATTGAAGTATCTTCCCCAGGGTCCACAGCTAGGAAGAAGTGGAGCACACTAGGAAGAATGCACACCCAGGACCCATGTGTTCTGAACCAGCTGTGGCTCCATCACAACCCAAGACATAGCTTAGTCAATAGGACATTGTATCCCTTCTCTCTTATTTCCAAAACCATCCGTTGAAGCTCAAATCTAGTTTCTATTCTCTATGAAGGCAGTAAAGTATCCCCAAATCATTTTGAAATGATCTACCTATATTGGAAGCTCCCCTCAACCCTATGGGGGTGAGGAAGTAAATGTGAATTTTACTATGCCTGCATTTACAAAGTTGTTATGTCCTTTTATAAGCATATTATATTTGATCAATCTCTAGTTTTTCCCCAAAATAATTTATGTTATCCCTTCCGAAAATATCTGAAACATGAGAATAATATACACATAAAGGAAGAAAAATAGACCATTTTCATGTAAATTTTGTAGGAAGATTTTCAGGGTTGTTTACAAAAGAATGTTACAAAAGTAGAATCATCCAGTGATTTTGTTTAACAATGTCCAAATATTATAAGAAACTAAATTTAACAAAATATCCCATTGTAGAACTCGTGACAATAAACCTTAAATGAAAATATTTGCTCAAATGTTTCTTTATATTTAATTAAAAACACACAAATTATCTATAGGGAAAATGCATTTTCTATAATTGTGTATTTTGCATACACTTAGATATAAACAGGGAGATCATAGACATATCCAGAAACTAAGAATATATGGGGGAACCCTGAAAAATCATGTCCTTTGCCATTCTTATAGGAACCACTGTGAATTTGAAGCACGGTACTAAGTACATTTTAATTTTAAAAATATTTGTTTTGAGACATTATAACAATTTAAGCTAGGGTTAACTCACAGTAGTTATTACACAAATACAAATTGACGATTGATTGGCAAACCAGATGGGAATACCTACATATGCCAACTTTCATTTGCCTATGTGAAAAAAAAAAAAGTTTTGCATATGGGGATTAAAAGCTTCATATGCAAACTTTTATGTACTCTTGTACATAACAAGAGTTATGCACATTAATAACTATGTTTAAGAAATTATTTTAGTGAATTCAATCAATAACATGTCTCAATTTCCACCAATGTATTTAACTTTTTCACGTTTCCAAGCCATAATAAATAGGTGAGCTCTTTAAAGTATAGGGCTATCAGCTGCCTGAGGACAAGAGTCTTCTCTCTGTCACAGCAGGAAGTGAGCAAGTGTCACTATGTTAATATCAGTTTATGAAATGTTGCAATTATTGTGAACTGACTGAAGTGCTACTTGTCTTATTTCTCTGCAAAAGTATTTAGGTTGTGTTGAAATCGCAGAGTAACCAAAATCTAGACCATGTGTATATTAGTCTGCCAGGGCTGTTATAACAAAATACCACAGACTAGGTGGCTTTAACCACAGACATTTATTTCTGTCAGTTCTGGAGGCTAGAAGTCCAAGGTAAAGGTGCTGTCAGTGTTGGCTTCTGGTAAGGTCTCTCTTCCTGGCTTGTAGATATGTCCTCAGATGGCTTCTCCTCTGTGCCCATGAGGACGTCTCTTCCTCTTCTTATAAGGACACCAATACTACCACACTAAGGCTCACTGCTGTGACCTCACTTAACATTTATTACCTCCTTATAGGCTCTGTCTCTAAATACAGTCTTATCAGGGATGAAGCCTTCAACATTCGAATTTGGGGGGAACACAGTTCAGTTCATAACAATACACGGGAAGCCACGTTTTCTCTTAAGCATCTTCAGTGGAGACCGTGGTTGTAAAACACCAACCTGAAGAATGTCCAGCCAGGAAAATATTTCAGGCAGAGATAGTTTTAAGCCATAAAGATTGTAGTAGAACGGCTGCATTTCATTATGTAAAATGCTTTGTGTGTAAGAGGGAATGGAAAACCTCATTTCCAGAGATAGTAGATTAATGGAAGTGCAACCAGGGGAAATTAAGCTAGACTCAGCTTTTAGGAGTGGTGTGCAAAGTGGAATCTCACTCAGAGTGAGATTAGGCAAGCAAAAGCCTAAGGTAAAATTAGAGCCAGTGAGGCTGATTTAGACCAGAGCACATGAGTTCTAGGTTGGGGGAAGTACAAGTACAATATCAGAGCCTCCCTGCTAGATTCTTGGCACATTATTTCATGTAGTCACACAACCACATAACCACAGATGTAGTTATCATCTACATGCTACAGATGATGACATCATACATGCTACAGATGATGACATCTATGTTAGTTTGGGTAAGAAACTAACCCAAAGGGCAAATATGTAGTAAGTCAGCAAAGATAGGGAGCAAACTTTGTTTTCTGTCTGTTATATCTCATGATCTTTCTACTCTACAAATAGGGTTTTCTATATTAAATACAAAAAGAAAGACATAGAATGTTTTGCAAATATTGCCTCCCCTGACCCCCAAGAAAAGTACTCAAACAACCAACCTTCTACATACTAGTCAAGTAAAGGAGAGGAAATATTCTGGGACCCAAGACAAAATGTAAGGGTTAATAGAAGCCCAGATCCAGTAGTTAGATAAATATAAGTGCAAAAAGGCAGACAAATCATTCCACACAAAAGCTAGACTTAAAAATAATCAATTAACAAAGAAAGAGAGTACAGAGGGAGAGAAAGATGGAGGGTGAGCAAAATAAAGAAGATAGGACAGTAGAGATTTAGTTCTCCAGTTTCCTTTAGTACTTCGTACATGCCTGAAGGTGACATCTTAAAGTATTGCTACAAGTCATCTGAGTAAAAGATCGTTCAACTATTGAGCCCTGGAGAATAACACACGCAAATGGACACTTAACAAATATTCCTTTCTGATGTTGATAATGATATATTAAAGCTATATTCTGCTGGCATACAAATGTATGTAACAAAATTCTTGGAACTGTTAACAAATGGACAAAGCAAGAACTAAAATAACAAGAGGGGAAATACGTGTACTGATAGTTTTATGTCAGTACTATTTAGGTTCATAAATTAGTGCTTTAAGAAAGCCAAGTATACTTTTGTAAATTCTAAATCATTTACAAGAATTGGAACAAGCCTATAATACCCCACATACATTTAAACTGCCCACTAAGAGAAAACTGATTTTGAATTCCTATTATTTTTCTTGTCAAATATGACAAAATGTATTATTGGAAAGAGTGGCTTACAATGAACCCTTCACTGTCATCCTAGCTTTGCTCTAAGGCACAAAATAAAATACTTGGATAAATTTTTTAGAAAAACAATGAAAATCTACTTGTGCTATCATTTTTAATTAGTTTTTTTCCTGATTTTAACAGTGACAGAGGCTCATGATAAGCATTTTTAATAGTACAGTCTCTATAGTACATGAAAGCCTTTTGAATTTGTTTATTCAAGTATAGCCACTGTCATCACATGAATGCATATTCTTTCAGATGTTTTCCAAACAGCTATCAATATGCGTTCATGTATATGAATATGTGTATGCATTGTTTAAACAGAGCTTGAATCATAACTTATACATGGTCCTGAAACTTGACCTTTTCTTTACTAAGATGTCTTAGCCATGCTTTGCTGTCAATATATCTAGTTAAACTTCATTACTGAAGAAGGGGAAGATGAGGAATTCACTTTTTCCCAGGAAAGTCTGAGATGTCTTTTAGATATCCAAGTGGGATGCTGAGTAGGATACTATAATCCTGGAGCTCCGGAGAGAGAACCACTGAGTATAAATGCTTAGGGAATAGAAAGGTGGAGTTCTTGACCACTCTAGTTCCCATTACTGTGGGGCTTTCTTACATTAGGTTGGGAAATAAATCCTGCCCTCCAAAAGGACTTGGCACACATAAAGAAGACTCTTGGGTAGGAAAGGGTAATTCTTTATTGCAAAGAGTCAAATGTATTTTAAAAAATAACTTCTCACTGTCCTCCAAAATGCAATAACATTTATTCCTGATTCCAATTGAGCATCCAGGACAAAAGGTCTCAGTCAGCCAGAGGTACCATCCATGGGGCATCTCCTTTGCAATATCTCTTAAAGGTATAAGTCCTTGCTTCCTTCCTGTAGACCTTGATGCTCAAGATTCTTCAACTAATAAATACAGAAATAAGATTCAACCCAAGTTTTCTTGTTTTTGTTTTTTTTAAAATTCTAAATCCTATGCACTTTCCATCAAACAGAGCTTTCTCTTTTCTTTGTAGCTCTTTTGAATATTACAATGGCATAGGTAGAAAAATAAAATTGAATCAAAGAAATTACCTAATGGCTCTAGAGAAGATGATTTAAGGAATCTACTAGAGTTAGTTATTCCTGGGAGGAATACCTTTGTAAGTGATCAACAAGACAATTTTTCTTATACTATGAACTTTCCAAATGGCATAAACAATCGGACTACAATTATGGTGCCTGGGAATAAACCTTTTTACAGCTAATAGTGTAAGTAAAGACATTTTTCGTATGTGGTATAAATAAGTGTAGAGTTATTTAAAATAGTAAAGAAAGACACCCAGAATATGGTTTTTTTTTTTGGTCTAAAAGTCCTCAATTAAATCTGCAGGAAGGTCATTTTTGTGATTTTAAGATGTTGCTCCACTAATAATACATTAGAACTTAACCTTACAATTGAACATGTTGAATACAGGGTAATATTCACATCTAACAAAAGAAGAAACTAAGCCGCCAAGTTCTGACTTTGCCTAAAGTAGCTTTGTTAGTAAAGTATGGAGCAGTTCAAAGTAAGCCTCAGTTTTCTTGAATGGAAAATGGAAAATTAAAATTACTTGGGATGGAATATTGCTGATGACCCCATATAACTATACCATATAGTATAGTTATAACTATATATATATATATAACTATACCATATAGATAAAGCATCTTGAATTCTGTATGCTGTTATTCATTTTATTGTTACCGCTAATGGAGAGAAGAATTCATCCACTGGTCAGCACAGCCACTGAAGTTACATTGCCTAGAGATACAACAGAAAAAGAAATATCCTTGCGTAAGAATAATTCCTTTTCAGTTAGAAAGTAGGAAGAAAACTATTAAGTTGATGTCATCAGTAATTTTGGATAGTGGTTTGCTGCCACAAATGACTGTTTTTTCCTCCAAGAAACTATGCCTTTTCCCTGTTTACTAACCTGAAGAGATAAGAATGGAAAATATATAGACCATTAACAAGTATGATACCTAATGCAAGAGTAAATTAAATGGAAATCACAGTGAGTTAATATATAAAGAATCTGAAAATTATCTTAGATTGATCTTCCCTAACATTAGGTTCAGAATTAAGGCTTACTAAAGTAGAGTGCATATTAGTTGCTAAACCTAGCAATCGTTAGCCTAAGGTCAAAAAATGAAACATAAATGTCCCCTGGGGAACAAAAAGCTCATTTCTATTGAATATTCATTTATAATGATAACTTGTCCTATTTCTAAAAAAATATGAATTGACTTATAGTAAAAGTGTAAGACCTTCCAATTCAGTGTGTCATTGGTCACTAATTAAGACCTTAACTAAGCAGACGTTAGCTTACCAAAACCTCAAAAAACGTTATAATGTTATAAATTATATCTAGCAAATCCACCCACAGATTTCTTAACTCCTGCTTGTCTAAACTCTTAAACTTTGTCCATGGAGATTAAATCAAAGATGCAGAAGAGCATTTTGTTTACTTTTTGCCTTTAGTCCCATCTGAAAGTCACTTCTGAGTGTTGAGAGTCTCCTTTGTTGCACAAAAAATGCCTCATATTTCCCCTTCAGCTCATCCTTTCGAGACTCTTTCCAGTGATACTGCTTTTTAAACATCACATAATTTGCTCAAATTATTACAGCTGTTTTAACCAGTAATGTTTTAACCAGTAAAGTGATTTCCTTTTGCTTTTTCTATCTCTAGGCTGGTCTTATTTTTTCATTATGGTATTCTAAGTCCACCTTAAATTGGCTCACATCTAGTTAAAGAATTTGGTTTCCCATCTTTCCCTAACTTGAATCCTTCACTCCGGTTGTTTTGGTCTTCTTGATATCCTTTTATGCTCATGAGCTTTCCTCTACTTGTAAGGGCTCCCTGCATCTTCTTTCAAGCCATACTTCCTGCATCTTCTTTCAAGCCATACTTCCTGCACTCCTCTATGAAGCCTTCCTAATTTCACTTGAGTTTATACCACTTAATTTTTTCATCAAGTATACCCTACCTCCTCACTTCTCTCTCATTTCTGAATCTTGTTTCCCAGCTAAGTGATAAGCTGATTTAGGATACTGACAATGGCATTATTTTTTTTTTCCCCTACAGTAACTGTTTTTAGTATCTGGCACATATTATGTGCATAAGAAATATGTGAAAAATTATTTATACTTTATCCATTTTCATGATGGAACTAAATGCATTTTCTTTAGGAAAAATATAGTGAAAAAAAAATCTAGCAGCAAAAGAACAGTGAGACTAGAAACGGATGAAAGAACACTTTCCAAACAACCACATTAGAACTGTGCCAGTGTAAGCATGGCACAGTAGGGGCTTATTTTTCTCTTCCCAGTTTAGAAGCCTTATGTGTGCACTGGTAACTTCTACACTTCTTTTGAAATTGGCCTCTTGTGAAACATTATGCCACGCTATGTCTCATATACCATGAAACGTTGTGTTTTTCTACTGATGTTACTATATTTTTGGACATTGCAATATAAGTATATCTGAATTAAAAATGCTAGTGGAAATGGGAAAGTCAAATGGAAATCCAGCACAGTGTTTTAAATGTTAAAAAAATACTACACAGACTAAATACATAAATATATAGGAAAATATAGATAAGAGATGGAGGAAAGAATTTTTTTTTCACTATTCTATTCAGAACATTTTCTTAGCCTTGTAAAGTTGAGTAAGAAAATAAACTTTTCCCTAAAAATACGGTTTGAAGTATAATTGTTAAAATCAGAAGAAACTACTGGACTGTATGCACTGTTGATCTGACCTTGATGATATTTTTTCTATTGCATGGAGTCTTATCCTGCTCTTCACTTTTGGAGTTTGAAATCCAGAGGCAGTAAGACAGCTCTCCAGTAAATTTCAGGAGAACCCCCAAAGTTACTTTCACACCCAAGCCACCTTCTCTTGTTCTGCCTTTTCTATTGTCTTATTTATTGGTCTGCCTCTCTGATTTTCATTTTTAGTTTTCCCTTTGTTTTTTCTTTTCCCTTCTACAGCCAGTTCAAAGCATAATGTCTAACATTCAATTCTCTTCTATAAAAGCAAATATTAATCCATTTTATATAGTATTTAACTTTTAGTCTCTTTATGGAAAACAGATTTTTAAAAAAATCACAAATTTATTTACCAAAGATTTTTCTCCCATTAAAGTCTGTTCCCATAAATATGACAGTAATAATGAAATAAACCTTTTGACTTTAAGTAGACATAGATCATATTTCAATATGCCATCACCTAGAGGTGATACTAGGTGGATCATTACACGTAATACCTAAAGGTGCGCTTCAGATGGAAACACCATCAATAGACTTTTAAAAAATATGTTGATTTTAGGATTGCCTTCATCGGTTATTGTGACATCTTCTAAATTAGGTATTTTATGGACCTCTTAATTTTTTATGTACCATTAATGTATTTTTATAAAGTATTTATGAACTTTCGTATTGATTGGCTCATTTTGGAGACATACTAAATTCATCATCCAGCTTAGAAGTGACTTTAATGGACCCAAAGGTAACACAAAAGGTGTTCCTTTCCATACTGGTTAACAATAACAGCCTATTGTTTGAGTCACATTTGTAAAAATTGCACCTTAATCTGCAAATCCATTTTTTCATTACTGATGCAGAGCAAGGAAAGCCAACAGAATAGCAAACACTAACATTTTGCCTCTAAGTTCTCACGGACATAAAATAAATGAGGCATGGCTATTGATTGGCCTACGTTATCTACACAGGAACTATTAAAGAGGCTTTTCCATCTTCCTTTCATGGCTCATTTTCTCATACTATCTAATGAAGAGCTTCACTTAAACTATAATGTGCTACTCTCCCGAAAGTACATTTTTATGGCACTAAAAAGCAATACTTGTGTATCAAAGACTGTTTTTACTGCTACATTTATTGGCTTGTTGCACTGTATAAAATTATAAAATAATCTAGAGCAGGGTGACATTATTAGTTCTTTTAATTAATTCTGATTTTAAAGTTTATTTTGCCAATCCAAACCTGCTGAATAACAGATATCACTATAGTATTCACATCATTGTGACACACTTTTTTAAGCCCTCTAAAAATACTTATTTTATAGTTTATCATTATATATACCTTTAAGAAGGGTTTGTTGTGAGGTTCAAGTGATAAATATGTGTAAAATACATTTTAATATTTGGACATTCTGAGTTTAATTAGGGTTCCTCTCAAATATTAATGAGTGAGCATTTGGATGGAAGAATTAGAATTTCATTAGGAAGATCTGGGCTGGAAATAATAATATGTGAGTCTTCCGTTGTTGAAACCAGAGGAAAGAATGAGACCATTTGGGAAGATGGTGTGGCAGGAAAGCAGTCAAAGGTGGAATTTTGAAAATGTTGGTATTTAAGGAGTGGAGAATAAACAAGTACCTGTGAGATCAGATAGGTAAAGAAGGACACATACAGACCAGCAGAGGGTGGTGTCATGGAAATCTAAGGAGGAAAATCCAGGGAAAGGGAGTGTCAAATGCAACAGAAAATGATTTTTTTGTTGTTGTTGCTTCTCTCCTCTTGACACCTGGAAATCAAAGATAGGAAGGTGTATTACCTTCCTTTCCCTTCCCTTCCCTTCCCTTGTCTTTCCTTCATTTTTTCTCTTTCTCTCTTTCTTTCTCTTTCTCTCTTCCTTTCTGCTTTACCCAATTAATCAGAAAAAAGAAAAGTGTATCTCACTTTAATTTGCATTTCCGTGCTACCCACAAGGTGGTATATTTATTAGCAATTTGCTTTTCTTCTATGAATTTTCATGCATTCTAAGTCCATTACATTCTAAACATATAGGAAAATGGACAAAAGATACGGATTATAAAACAGAATATTTGCTATAAATTTCTAGTAAATAAGTTTATCAAGTATCAGTAAGATTATCAACTGTATGTAGGGTTTGGGTATGTATGTCTCTCAGGTATACCTCTTGCAAACAGGTTATAGGTAGACAGTTGGATTTTCTTTTTTCTGCCTTTCCTCCCCCACATTATTAGTCTCTGCCTTTTAATATGGAAAGTTTAAAAATTGACAATGACAGTATAGTGGTCACTGATATTTTTTGACTTACTTTTGGCACCTTAGCTTCGTTTTGTTTATTTGTTTTTTTATTGTTGTTGTTCGTTTTGTTGCTTGCTATGCTTTTTTAAAATTTCTCTTTTCACCCTTGGCCTTGTTGGATTAATGGAGTGTCCTTTGCTCTGTTTCATTATTTTTATTGATTCACAGTTTATTCATCCAATTTCCACTCTTCAGTGGTGATGATTCTTAAGATTTTGCTAAACTGTGAAAAGTTTTATTTTTCTACCAACATCTGGAATTGATTAGTATCTATATCCACATTCAAACAGATCAAAAAACTCAAAATGCTTTCTCTTTTACCTGCCCCTGCCTTATCCTTAGTCTAAGTAGTTCCTGATTAGTTCCTGATTGCTAACAAGTTGTGTGTGAGGTTTCAAGTATATTTTTATACAAGTATAATGATGAAAAATTTGCTCACCAGTGTTGCTTGTATCTTATGTATTTCTACATTCTGGAGTATAATTTTTTTTTTCATTTTGACAGGGTATATCCTTAAAACATATTTTTCTGTTGGTAAACAGAATATTATAAAATATCTTTAGTTTGCTGTACTACTTACATGTCATTTTGCTGGTTATGGGATCAAGGTTTTTAATGATATTTTCCTATCTTCTATCCTCCACTGCAACTTCTAAAATATCATAGAGTAATCTGATTCTCATTACTTTGAATATAACCTGGGTTTTTTGGTGGCTTTATATAATTTGGTTTCTGAAATATGGCCACATTTCTCCTTTTCTTATCTTTCTACGTAGTACCCAGTGATCCCCTTTCCATTTGCAGTCATCTTATTTTGTTCAATTTAGGGATCTTTTATTTCTTCTACTTTATTAAAAATTTTTTCTCCTCATCATCTCTATAATATTCCTCTGAAAATTCTATTAAATGAGTGTTGAAACATTCTTGCTGTTAACTCTTCTGTTTTACTTTTTATTTCTTTATTATTTTGTAGTACAGTTCTGAGGAAACATCTTGCCTCAATCTTTCAACCAATTTAACTTCACTTTGTATCTAATCTTCTATTTGTTCATTTCAAAAGTTTTATCAATTATTATTTTTCAATTTTCTTCAGAAATTATGTTTAAAAATGGTTTTTATGGGTATGATAGTATCTTTAATCTTTGGGGATTCTAATCAAAAGTATTGACGTTGGTTTTCCTCAAATGTCTGGGATTCATCTTTCTCCATCTATAGAGGAATGTGGGTTGTGATTATTGGGGTATCTGCTCAGTAATTAGAAAGGAGGACAGGATGTTTAATAAGGTGAGATATGTTGATAGTGGATTTTTGTGGTGTGGAGGCACCAAAATTTACTTCAATCTATGAGTTGCCTGAGGCCCAATTCTGCTTCTTCAATCCTAGCTCCAGTTCTAGTAGTCTTCCAAGTCAAACACCCACATGATTGCTCTACTCAGGGTTTCATTCCGGAACTGAAAGACTGAGGATGATGAAAGAACAAAACAGGAAGAGGAGCAATGGCTCCTGAGTGGTTAGAATTGGAGAGAGTATATGCCACTTAAGGGGAAATGCAATACCAAGAAAAGTCTCTGGTATCACAGTTTACCTTCAAGTTTGCAATTATTTACATTTACTGTCAGTAAATAGAAGTTTCTAGAAGGTGACATACTTTATGTCACCCCTGTGGCTATGTAACTAAAGCACCCAGTAGGGACAAACAGGAAGTTATGCACTACTCTCTGACCAGTCTAGAAAGGTTGCATGAAAGAGATAGGATTGTAGGGGAGAGATCTTTTACAAGCAACTGTGGAAATGCCCTGACCATAAAGTGATGGCTCCTCAAGTGAGAAGGAGGTGAAAGAATGCCATTTGTCTAACAACTAATATGGCCATATATCGGTACTATGCTAGGTGCTTGTATGTATGCCATACCATTTAATTTTCAGAAATGTACACTCATCACTTTACATTTGAAGAAAATCAGGATTAATAAATTTAAGTAATTTACCCAAAGTCATTCATCTGGTAAATGATAAGTCTTTGTTTAAACCTGTTAATGTCAAAATAAAATAGAGATAATTGTTCCCAGGCATTTGAATTGAACTCATTGCAATAGGAGAAGAAATTTGCCTCTTACTTTTTATGAGCAAAAGCTAAGGGAAACATATTGATCATGACTGCTGGCTTTCCCAAGAACTATTATCATCCAGGACTTTATCAGGTACATCCATATATACATATTGAAGAATAAGAGGTGAAAATGATGTCCAAACTCCTCAGGTAAGACTGATTGAGATCTTCTTTCTACTTCTCAATTCTGCATGTTCTACACTGAGTGCTTTCGAAAACAGGCAAACCATCTGTCTTTGACACCAAGGCTAGGGAATGGCATTCTCAATTCCTCCTCTGCATTTCCAGCTGACCTCCCATTTTTTCCCTATGACTTAGAAAAAAGGTGACAATTATAGCAGCTGTGAAATGTTGGAGATGAACAGCTTCTCTTTAGGATATGGATAAATGAACCAAAGGTTACTTTCTTGTGAAAGGTACACGCAAACGTTGTGGATGTAGGTTAAGTTAATGTAGGTTGGTCTTCTTTCTGAAATTTAAAGATCAAAAACCCCCACAAAACTCCATAAGTCTTTGAGCAAAAAAATGAGTCCTGGGATCCTTGAGTATTTCCCAATGTTTACCTTAATCTTTACCCCACAGATTAGTATTCTTTTTATCCTGTCATTGTCATATACACGTATACTTTTATATCTCCCATGTACTAGACACCTACTGAAAAGGTTAGCCTAAATATCTATTAATATTCATTCTAAATTGAATGCTCTATGAATTTATAATTTTAGGATTTAATAGATTTGTGGTATATATGTTGAGTGATTTTTCAAATAAGTCACATATAAACTATTTATATTAATAACTTTACTTTGAAATAGCTAGGGAATTCTTAGAGAGGGGGTAGAGAGTAGATACTACATTTACCAATATAACTCCAAAAATTTATTATTGTGTCTTCATTAGATGACTTTGGAATGCTTAGCTGGATGCTTACCCAAAATCCACCCTCACTTGACTCCAATATTGATTTTGGAAGCAGTTTGTCAGCTCTAATATTTTTCCCTGGGTCCCTGACATTGAAAGGTGACCATGTGTTGCATTATGTTGAAAGAAATGTAGTTGGAAATACTAACAGAGGGATCCCCTTCATGACCAAAAAGGCAATGCCTCATTAAATAGAAGCCCTTTGCCCTTCTTCCTCTGATAATTCCCTTTCTGGCTATCTGGCTATCTGGAAGTATGGATCGTTGCCTGGAAATATGATAGGATAAAGATTACAAACTAAGGACTATGGATCCTTAGAAAAGGGAACTCTTGTGTCCTTAAAGAGATACATTTTTTTTTAAAGACATACATTTTTTTTTCATAAATTTATAAATTTATTTATGTCTGCATTGGGTCTATTGCTGTGAGCGGGCTTTCTCTAGTTGCGGCAAGCAGGGGCTACTCTTTGTGTGGTGCGTGGGCTTCTCATTGTGGTGACTTCTCTTTTTGCGGAGCACAGGCTTCAGTAGTTGCGGCACATGGGCTCAGTAGTTGTGGTGCATGGGCTTAATTGCTCTGCAGCGTGTGGGATCTTCCCGGACCAGGCCTCAAACCCATGTCCTCTGCATTGGCAGGTGGATTCTTAACCACTGCACCACCAGGGAAGTCCCACCTGGGAAGCTTTTAAAACACACATTTCTAATTCACCCACCTTTAATTAATCAGAATTTCTTGGAGTGTAGAATGGAAAATTTGCTTTCTAATAAGCTCTTAAGCTGATTCTTGTGCCACCAGTTAGAAGCAGCTTATGGTCTGTATTTGAGAATAGCTGCCTCAATATTTCTAAGCCCGAGTATTGTTTTCTTTTCTTAAATTCCTGCAACATCAGCTTGTCTTACCCTTATGTTATGATGGGACATGAGTGTTACTTGTTCCCTTGGGTCTGCTTTCTACGTGGAATCTTTTACCATCTAACTGGGATGGGATTTGAAAATAGCATACCTCTTTCACCATTGTACCAATCTGGAACTTTGCTGACTACTTTGATGCTGTTAGAAGACTAAATTCAGTACTCCCTTGCTTGTTGATTTTCTTAATGTTCATTATCTTGCCTTATTTGTGAATATTAGTGATATGGGAGGAATTCGGTCAATCCAAAAATGGCCAAACATAGTGGCCCAGTTACCCTGTTTCTCTATGGGATTCTTGAGAGAGCTGAACAGACAAAGGACAGAAAGGTATATTCCACTTTATTACCAACTTTAAAGAGAAAAGTGTACTCCACCTCATTACCAACTTCGGGTCCAGACACAAGAGGAACTCTCAACGGATGACCGAGTAACCCTCTAACATGCTCTCTAGAATAGTTTAATTGTCCATTTCCTCTGTAAAACACACTTGCTAATGCCCTGAGCACAGCCAGACCTCACTCTCTAACATACACAAGCATTTCTGCTGCCACCAAGAGTCTGTTATGTCTGCTTTGTTTGTTCAAAAACCTTAGATGTTAGCTGTTCTTATTACCGATGTTGCATAATTTACATAAACTTTCTATAAATTAGTGAAATGTGTATGGGGCAAAACTCTGATTATTAAAACTAAGTTGAACGCTTTGAAAAACCACATAAATGCAACTTATTTTTTATTTCCTGGTCCTTTCACTGAAGACACGCCTTTGTTCAATATACTTTGCAAGGAGCGCCATCAAAGGGTGAATTAAGGCAGAATGAGGAATATAATATGTGCTCAAAATAGTTCTAAATTTTTGTTCATAGTCCATCCCTTAAACTAGAATTTTTTAATATTCTTCAATTTACTCATCCTTTTAGTCCATGAACATGCACTAGTGTAAGTAGAACGTTTAACTCAGATATTCCCTATCTTTACATTGAACTTGATCACCAAGGCTTAGAGAGGGAGAGTTCTTTTACCAGAACCCCACCCCAGTAATTCTGGGTATCACTACATATCTTTAAATTCTCTTCTTGATGATTTCTCAAGATTCTAGAGGCACTCCCAAACACTGTCAAATTAAAAAAAAAACACAAGAACCTTAAGAATCCATACTGACTGTACTTCACATCCTTACATCCCATGCAGCTTTTCACTACTCAAAACCATCCCCTTGGAAAAGGTAGAAAAAAGTTTTATCCTAGTAAACTGACTCTCATTTGGTTTGATAGAAAAGAGTATGTACACGTACAAATTCGATGTCTGCAGGGCCGTACTTAAGAGTATACTTTGGAGCCGTTAAGTAGGAGTAATTGGTTTTGGGGGTTTTTTTCTCTGCTTTATGTTGTTTTTTAATCTATACACTATGGGTCATATTAATAACTGAGAACCCTCATCAAATAGCTAACCTTTATTGACTGAGAGCATCTTGGTAAAATTAAGCTGAAAAAATATTCCATCATTCCCCTCCATAATTAATGAGTTTGGGTTAATGACTGCAGCAGCAGTATTTAACATTTATGCCACATCAGCAATAAATTAGGATCAAGCCTGAATGCAGCTCACTGCACTCCCTGACTTGAGTTGTCACAGGACGGAGAAGATTAAGACTTACGCTGCAGCTTGTATTAATCTTTCTGGTGGGTATATTATGGACGTTTGTATGCACTTTACTCAATCTTCCACTGGGCAGTTTGGTTTTTCCCACACATTTTATGTGGGTTGAGAGGAGCAGAGGGTGTTCCATGGGAGTATTGATTATATTGAATTAGGTCTCATAAGTTTGGCTTTCAAATACGTTTAGACAAATTTCCTTAAAAATTTCAGTTTAAGAATTATCATGCATATGACCCAAACTCTATTTAGTGACTTCTAAAATAATCATATAAGGCTTGTTGAAATAGGATCAACTTATGCTAAAACACATTACCTGTATTCCAGAAATGCTATAATGTATCCGCCCAAATTGCAGTGGTGGAAGGAACATACAAAAAACAAAAAGTATCAAAAGATTCCAACGTTCTATGTACTCTTAGAAGATAGCCTGCTTCTGGAAAGGCACAGAGGATGAAACAAAGCTAGTTCCCTGCAACAAAGGGGCCAGTGTCTGTCTCCACGATAACATCTGCTGGGTTAGTGAGCAACTTTAACTTTGTCTGGGCTTTCTTCCAATAGGAAGGTACGGGTTTCCAGCTTATACCTTCCTATTACACTGACTTGATGTCACCTTCCTCTGGAACTGCTCCTGCCTCCTCTGCTTGGCACTGAGCATGTTGAATTGTTTCTCTGTATGTCTCAACTAAGTCTGTACCCTCAGTACCCAGAATATTAGCACCTTCCAAAAGGGAGTCTGGCTTTATATTTCAGCTCCTCAGGGAATGACTATAAATTCTGTCTCCAGCCCACTGATTATGATTTTATATTATTATTTTTATTCTTTTAAAAATTCCACTAAGTGTTTTGTTCCTTGGAACTTGGGGTTGGTTTCATGAGTTAAAGGAGAGTCAGCACAAGATATCTTTGTGAGGTTAAAGGAGTATTTGGTTGGAGGCCTTGTATCACCAGCACACTGTTCAGTATAAAAGGAGAAAATCTTTCCTTGCATGAGGGAATACCCTTTGAAAACAGAAATCTAGGTAACAGGAAACAATACGACACACACACATGTGTACACATGAGAAGGCACATGCATGCCTATGTATCTATATGTATTTTCTTTGGGGGAGACAAAGGGTTGGAGGAAGTTTCCAGGGATAATTTCTTGATTGTGATAAATGTATCTTTTCTCCAAGTGACACAAAGCAATCCTAGTTTTTATGAAACTCAATTACTTGGTAAGTAATTACTGAGCACCTATTACTTTGCATCAGCCAGTTGTGACACAGTAATTTCCAGACACTCTCATTCTGATAATGGATCTACATATGCTTGAGTGTAAGAAATTGGCGCACAGAATCTTTTACTTGTGTCCATTGTGCCTGTTTTCATCAAGAAAATGATTGGGCTGAAGAACAACTAGTGCTACCTTCAAGGAGATTGTTGGAAGAAGTTAGCAACAAGACCCAACAGTTCAATTCTGCTGGATCCCTAATCAGGCATCAGAAGGGTATCCTTAAATTGATGTCTGTCCAGACACACTGGAATTGATTCTGAAGGCTCGTGCCTTTGCTCCTATCACAAAATTGATCATTAAGAGCTGTGTCACTTGGCCCCATGATTAAAGTCATGAAATGCCTGTTTCACCAGTTGGAGAGGGTGCCAAAAACAAAAAGCAGTAGCCAAGATTTTAGAATCACCCCCTCCAAAGCCAGTTGACAACAAGTTCATTTATTTTTAAATATATATCTCCTGAGTACACACACGCACGCACATGTACATATGTATGTCAAACCCCAAAAGTAGATATCAGGTCCCCTCTTGTTTTCACGTCTTCTGATATTTTTACTTATGACACTGCACAGACCCCATAGGAATTGTAAAACCTCACGGTTGATTGTTATATCTTGTTAACTAAGCAGGGTGGGATGTTGTGTGCACCAGGAGCTGCTAAAATCCTCTGTTTATATTTGGATCCTTATCCAGTGATTCTTTGTTTCAGAGTTATTGTGTGCAGTTGCTGCATAATTTCTAGATCAATGGAGGGCTCTTTAAAAGCTTGATCACTCTGACTAGTTTGTAGATATTCCTTTCTCCCAGCTCATCAACTGCCCTGTCTCCTTCCATCTCCTTCATGAAGGCCTTTCCATCTTATTAGGCCCTGTTGATCTTTCTGTCCTCTGAATTCCATTATTGTTTATTGTCATCAACATTTGACACTCATAATTTTACTGCTTTAAATGTAGTATCTTTTTTTTTTGTTTGTTTTGGTTTTTTTTTTTTTTTTTTTTTTTTTTTTGGCGGTACGCGGGCCTCTCACTGTTGTGGCCTCTCCCGTTGCGGAGCACAGGCTCCGGACGCGCAGGCTCAGCGGCCATGGCTCACGGGCCCAGCCGCTCCGCGGCATGTGGGATCTTCCAGGACCGGGGCACGAACCCGTGTCCCCTGCATTGGCAGGCGAACTCTCAACCACTGCGCCACCAGGGAAGCCCTAAATGTAGTATCTTTAAATGTAGTAACTAGACTGTAAGTTCTTCAAGGGAAAGAGCTGCAATTATATTCCTCTGTATCATCCATATTGTCAAGCACTGTGATATGCTCACGTATGCACAAAGGTAAGTTGCTAGGTGAAACAACAAATGAATATGTAAACAGTAATACGGTGGAACTGGCAAAACATTTTCTCAGATCTTATGGAAGATGAAACTATTTACAACTGGGCTAAATTATAAACAAAGACATGACTCCTGACAAACAAGAAGTTTTGAAACATTGAAATCTCTCACCAGGACAAATTATAGTTTACATAGAATCTTAGAGATATCTAGTTCATTTGATGATTGTATTAGGGTTCTCTAGAGAAACAGAACCAATAAGATATATAGACAGAGAGAGAGAGAGAGAGAGAGAGATTTATTACAAGGAATTGTTTCATACAATTATGGCAGCTAGAAGTCTCAAGAGCTGGTTTCTGCAAGCTGGGAGACCAAAGAAAACCAGTGGTGTAATTCAGTCTGGGTCTGAAGGCCTGAAAGCCAGGACTGTCAAGGGTAGGAAAAGATCTATGTCCCATCTCAAGCAATTAGGCAGAAAGGGCTGAATTCTTTCTCCAACTTTTTTTTCTATTCAGGCCCTCAACAGATATGGTGATGTCCACTTGCATCAAAGAAGGCAAACCACTTTACTAGGTCCACCAATTCAAATGCTAATTTCACCAGAAATACCCTCACAGACACACCTAAAAATAATGGTTAGCCAAACATCTGGGCACCTCGCGATCTAGTCAAATTGACAGACAAAAATCACTATTACAGTACTGAAGAAACTGAAAACCATGTATGTTAGTGACTTGCCTGAGGTTACTTAGCTGGCTAAGGAGAGAGTCATGACCCAGGTCCTTTCTCTGACAAAGAGTCCAAAATTTTGGAGGTTTAGCAGACAATATAGACAACTGAGTGAGTGTTGCCTGTGGGTTGCAAACAACACACTATAGACAACATTCTCTCAGATACTACTCTGCAACACCACTAAGCTTAGAGTTGAATTTTTGATCCATTAATATTCTAACGGTTAGTTCTTTGTCTACTTTTGTGAAGTGGAAGTTTTCTTTAAGTTTAGGTCTCATCACTCTTCACAGATGAGAGAAATTTACCAGTATTCTCTGGGCATTCCGTTTCTGCTAGAAGCTTCAGAAAAGTCATAGGATGTTCAAGATATTTTAAAAGGAGACATTGACAAATGGAAGTGCATCCAAAAGAAAGTGACCAGACTGGTGAAATGTCTGGAAACATGTCATGTGAGGAATGTGCCTGTCATTTTATGTTCAGGAAAGTGATGATGTTGAGTCGGAAAGATGCTCCATGTCCCTGCAGGGCAATGATAACTTCCTTCAATTATTCGAAGAGCTGCCATGTGGAACTAGGATTCTATATTTTCTGAATATCTAGAGGGCAAAATTTGGACCAATGTGTGACAGATACAAGGAGGCTGGTTTCCACGGCATGTAAACATTCTTATCCAATAGTTTGAGTTGTTGTTTCAGCTCCTTTTTCATACCATTGGAGCTGCACTGGGGACCCTTGTCAACAAAAGCCAGTATCCCCATATTGAATGGGAGATAGCCTGGATGGCCCGAGTTACTTATGACTTCAAGATGGTGTGATTATCTGTCACTAAGCTGTAACCAAATGATGACAACCAACCCTCATTCAGCAATTCTCGCTCACCTGACACAGGTGAAGAGCATTTTAGGAAAGATGATGCAGTTAGAAGCCACTGCTGACGCCAGAGCCCCTGATTAATTGTCAGACTGTAGATAGAACGTAGCCTGTTATCCTGAGGTGTTCGCTTCAATTCTACCTAACTCACCAGTGTGTGAAGCTTTTCCTACAATGTGAAACAATATACCTCTTTAGGAGGCTGTCTGTATTGATCTACATGAAGGAAGTAGAATGTATTTAAAATAAATCTTTGTAGATCAACAGTAGATATTGAGTGGCTTATATAAAACAAGTGTAATTTAATGAACTACAGCTTTGAAAGTGTTAGAAAATGGATCAAACTGTAAAATGTGCCAGGTTTTAAAATAAAGTCATGTTTCATTGTAGCTGAAATAATGTTCGCTGTGAGGCAACATGTATGGTAGGAATATTCTTTCACTTCTCACCTTCATTAGAATAGAAAGTACATATTTAACAGTTATGTTGAGGTTTGAATGTGACTCAAACTACCATTCTAGTTATAGTTTGTCTTTTATCTTTTTTTTTTTTAATTTCACTAAAGCAGCAGTCAAAGCGCATATTTAGGTTTAATACAGATTTCATTGACCACACAAGTTCATGTTGGAACTCATTTTATTAGACCCTGCACTCAATACAAAACATCAGTTACAGAGGGTCACGCTGCATCTTTCTAGCTGTCACACCAATATCTTGCTGAGTGCCATCTGCAATGTCTCAGGTTCTTTATTTATACTGGAACTCATTTAGTTTGATCTGAGAGCTATTTCCAAAATGCCTTCAGTACACATAAAAACACTTTATCAACAGTTAGTCCATTGCTTTGGAAATAGGAATAGCAGTAAGGTTCTCTATGGTAGTGGGTATCTAGATAAATGATGATGATAGGTTTAAGGAGAAACAATATTAATTCTAAGAAAAGTTGTTTTATATTAAATGAATCTACCTGTCCTAAACTTGTGTAGCTCAAAGGAGATTTGGATACTTGGCAACTCTTAGGTTTTGAAACGCAAAGCCAATGTTGGAAGCTGGTTAATTCTTCTTATATAATGTATCTGTAATTTAGGAAGCTACCACCAGATGAGAGAATTATCTTGGCAGAGCTCCATAAGCTAGGTAAAAATCTTTCTTAAACTGTGCTTAAATGATCTTTATAACCTCTGATGGACCTGCACTCTCAGTCCACACTTCATTATCTTTTCAGGTTAAAAAAGACATAAGTCTGTATTTAGACAAAGGAAAATAAAGTATTCCAAAAAGTGGTTAATGATGCAGTTTGGATGACAGAGAAGTTGTTTGTGGCTGTGGACTCAAGGTAGAAGATTCAACCCTGGTTTCCACTATTTTTTAGCTTAACTAAAGACTTAGGGTAGTTACAACATCTCTGTGTTTCAGTAGTCTCACTTCATAGATTTACTTTAAGAATGAAATTACTCACAGTGATGAAGATCTTTGCAGTTTGCAATGCACATCTACATTAGGCATTTGCAGAAATGAGTCTGAAAAGGTGAATTAAAGACAGTTGAAGTCTTCAGGCCCAGACTAAGGAGTTAGAAATTGGCTTCATTCTCCTGCTTTATTCTGTAGAGAAAAGGAAGCCTTAGAAATGTTTTGAAAAAGGATTGATAAGTTTCTAGCTTTGATTTAGAGAATTTAATCTGGTGAAATTGGTGAAGGACTTGGTTTAGGAAAAAGGGCCAAGACCATTGTCCAGGCAGTTCACTCAGCTAAGAATCGGGTGCAGTAATAGAGGCGAGGTAGCAATATCCTTTCTTTCTTCAGGAAAGTCCATCCACCCTCTTTCAAATTTTAGATTATAGAAGAACGTCAAGGCCTGACATAAGAGTTTGGATATTAAAAAATAAATAAATAAAATTAAACTAATGTAAGAATACTGGATGGAAAGCATGGAAGCATTTTAGGAGCAGTGAATAGAAAAGAGGCTGAAATCTAAGAAGCCAGTTAGGAAGTGGTCAAATACCTTAGTATGAACCCAGGGGTATTAAAATTCTCAGATTCTTCCTCCTAGCAATACTTTCTCCTTCAATTTTGACCCACCCCACCCCAAGTATACACTTCTATATACAATGTATTTTCCTTCTTTGCTCCTGTCTGAAATTTATCTAAACTATTGTCATTTTTACCCCTGTACTTGGGTCTTGCACCAGGAATTTCCTGAACAATTCCACAACTACTTTCAAAAAGAATAACTTCTGAATGATTGATTTGGGAACATAATCAGAAACGAGATGCTTTATATTATGGAGGCATTTACATGCTTCTTTACAAAGAAGTTGAAGAAAGCATTTGAAGATGCAGGCAAAGAAGATGAGAGATTGGCTCTCAGAAGTAGTGAAGAAAATGAAAACTGGCCAGTTCTTGTTAAACTTCCTTTAGAAAGGGGCCATATTAATGTATTGGACAGAAGCTATGCCTTTTCTGTGTTGTTAGAAGTTTTTGATTTGGTATTGAATCTAAGTGCAACCATTATAACCTACAATGATTATAATATCAACTCTTTGGAAATGTAAGTGAACCTCACATGAAATCATAGCAGTACATAATCTATCAAACTAGATGAGAATAATTTATTATTAGGGTTGAAATTCTGTTTTGGAAGTGCTCCTATTAAAGTTTTCCCAAAATGCAATAGTCATAATCCCCCCAAAATTCCCTTATATGGATATATGTG
This sequence comes from Leucopleurus acutus, assembly GCF_964270905.1. Lineage (NCBI taxonomy): Eukaryota > Metazoa > Chordata > Mammalia > Artiodactyla > Delphinidae > Leucopleurus > Leucopleurus acutus. The sequence goes on along the minus strand of NC_139150.1, from coordinate 76,296,877 downwards.
TGTGTGTGTGTGTGTGTGTGTGTGTGTGTGTGTGTGTGTGCGCCTGTGTGTGTGTAGGTATATGATTCCAATAGGTAAGACATGCTTCAGTAATGGCACTCATAATGGGAGAAATGGTGATTGTAGGTATAACCAATAGTGTCTGTTTCTTTAATGGAATTTGGAGACGTGCTTATGAAATATATTGCTATTTGGAAATTAGCTAAAAAGGTCAGAAATAAGCATATCCTTATTATATGGGTACACAACTGTTAAAAATTTATTTCTTTCAATATCTAGTTATTTTTCTTCCATCCTTTCAACAGTGATAAAACTCATGCTTTCAGAAAGGTCATCATCGGTAATAAAGTAATATTTAGCAATGAAATAATCTTTTGCGAAGTTTTGGAAATAAGGACTAGAATCAGTATTCTGTAAAGTTTATAATGACTTTTCCTGTGCTCTTGCACATAGTTCTTATTTTAACATATATTCTTTTAGTAAAGCATGTAATATAAAGGTTGAGTCCTGTGTTTTCTCTTGCAATATTATTGGCTGCCTGAAATATTTTCCATTAAGGAAGGTATTTAATTGATTCTTCAAAAAATATTAATTTTCACCTTATTATAAAAATAAGGTATAACATACTTAAATTTGAATCTCAGTTTTGCCACTTTTAGGCCATATAATCTTGAATTAATTTATCTGCCTCAAAAACTCAACATATTAATAGCTTATTTTTAATGAGGATTATATGAATTAATACATGCAAAACATTAATATAGTACGTGACCATTAGTAAATACCTAAAAACTATAACTATTATTATTAACATTAATGGATAAATTTATTAATTAAATGAGATATCACATTTTTATATGAAATTACATAAACACACATACTTAGCATGGTGTTGTAGGACTTAACAAATGGTAGTTAAACTCTGTAAGGTAAAAGTCATTGGAAATATAGAAAAAAGTGAGGAAGAAAGCAAAAGTTACCTAAAATCCTATTAGCCAGTGACAAAAAGTCACTATTTTATTTATTTTGTTATGTATTGTTAAATTCAAGGGAGTCTACACTAGGTGACATCAAGATAAACACTTATTTTCAAAGCAAGGGAAATCTTTATTCATAATTATTGGTAAATTACAAAAACAAATAAGAGTAGAAGTATGTAAGGTTTGCTAAATGCTTATTTAGTATTGTTGATCTCACAGTAATGGCACTTTTTTGAAAAAGGGAAATGTAAGTTTAAAACCCTTTATTAGTTATAATATTTTTGCACATGGAAAGCACACACACACACGCACACAATATGAATTTTGAATCATCTGGAACTATAATCTGAATTCTTGATACCCAATATGTGGTCAGTAGATCAGCACCATCAGCATAACCTAAGCCTGTGATAAACACAGACTCATGAGCTTCCCTGGTGGCGCAGTGGTTGAGAGTCCGCCTGCCGATGCAGCGGACACAGGTTCGTGCCCTGGTCCGGGAGAATCCCACATGCCGCGGAGCGGCTGGGCCCGTGAGCCATGGCCGCTGAGCCTGCGCGTCCGGAGCCTGTGCTCTGCAACGGGAGAGGCCACAACAGTGAGAGGCCCGCGTACCGCCAAAAAAAAAACAGACTCGTGAGTCTTGCCCTAGACCCACCAAATCAAAAATCTGAGGTTTGATTAATGTGCATATAGATACCATGTAACTCATATTCACTTTAAATTTGAAAAGCAATGTTTTAAAACATAATAATAATATTGATAATGATAATAGTAATAATAATACAGAAACAAAGCTTATTGGGTTTACGTATTTTAGCAGAGTGATTCAGATAGAAAAATACTCTGCTAGTGAAAACAATAAAATCTTTATATATCATCGTTTTGTGTGAATAAAACCAAAGTGTATGCCCTGTAATAATATTAGTGCCTCATTGTGTACAAGCTTACTTCAGTGCTGTTTGAGAGTTACTGGTTTCTCTTTTTGGCTTGTTTTTGATCAGAGCTACAGATAGGACACAAATAATTTAGAAGTCTCTAAATATTTAACCCTGGCCTGTGCATACTTATAAAATTTATGCTCAAATCCAAAATTAATAGTATATGTAATATCAGTATTCCCCACAGAATGCCACACTGAGAGAGTTACAGTTGGGAACCTTTCAGAAAATAACTAATGGATACATTTGTGGTCTTCAGTGTGATTCTTGTTAAGAAAAAATATATAAATAAATCTATTTTTCATAATGGAGATTGTTTTAATATCTCAAAAGAGCAGGCATATATACATGAATGAGTACGAGGAAAATCATTTTTTCTATGGTTTTGTATTTACTGTTTCTTTAAATGCAAGATTTCTTCCTTTTGGGAATGAATAAATATAAGGAAGAATAATTAGTTTGAATATACTTTAACAGTATTATTCATTCATCCATACATTTATTAATCAGAAATATTTAGGAGCTACTTATTAGTAGCTAGAGTCCTGGTCACATGGATCCCACATCCAGTGAAGAAGAGAGATAATAGACAAATAAATTTAAATTATGATTATAGGTTGTGATGGGAACGAAGACACTTTGTGATATCCAGTGTCACTTGATACCCCAAACCCACTTTGGGGTTTATCATCAAAACTACTTTGGGGGGGCTTCCCTGGTGGCACAGTGGGTGAGAGTCTGCCTGCTGATGCAGGGGACACGGGTTCGTGCCCCACAGTGAGAGGCCTGCGTACCGCGAAAAAAGAAAAACTACTTTGGGGTTTATCAAGTGGGATAAACCTCTTTGAGAAAGTGGCTTTTGAACTTGAGGCATGAAAAGGATCCAGTTGCAGAGCATTCTACGCTTGATTTCCTGAAAAGTAATGTCCTTAGGTGCTGAAGACCATGGCTTATTAGTGGAAGAGTATGTGAGAGCCCAATAAAAAGTGAAGGAGAACTGTGTAAGGTAATATTTGAGAGGTAGGCTGTAGTCAGTTTGTGTCAGAGCTTGTAGGTAACAATAAGAAAATTGGATTTCAATCAGTGCAATAGAAAGCCAATGAAGAATTTTAAGCAGAGTAGTAAAATGATGAATAATGCTATCAAAAGTCTACCCTGACCAGAGTATAAACAATGGATTATAGAATGGGTCAAGAGGAGGATCAGTGAGAATAGGTAGAAAGCTTTTGCTGTCCTCTAGGTAACAGATGATGGTGGCTTCAGCTGATGAAAGAAGAGAGCTGTATGGATTTAGCTGTATTTAGGGTGCATAATTATCATGCGAAAGGAATTTATTAAGGAGAATCCCCATGTTTCTGGCTTGAGTACAAAGCAGATGTCTCAATTTCCTAAGCAGTGGGGGAAGACCTAGGAAGGTACATCAGGAAAATCAAGAGTTCCAGTTTGGATTAAGTTTGGAAGGTAGTAGATACCTTGGCAATTAACAGAATAGGTTCTGGAAAAGGTTCAAATCCTACTTTATTGGTTATTAGTAGTGGTGGTTTAATAATTTACTAAAAGTGAGCCTCGGTTTTCTTATCTTTAAAAAAGAGGGAGGTTAACAATACCTACCTTATAGGGCTATTGTAAATATTAAGTTAGATATTTCCTCTAAAATGATAAGAACAGTTCCTGATACATTGTAAGCACCAAAATAATAATCACTATTATGATATGATATGACTATTATTATTGGTCACACAAGTGGCAATGTCAAAGAGGCAATCTGGTATAAAAGTATGATGTGTGAAGGAAAGCGATTGACATTAATTATTTTAAGAAAGCATTTTACCTCATTACACCTTTTTGAGTTAATAAAAACTATCCTAGAATAGTATTTACTGTTTTTTATCAACTTATCTTTCTCTCCTTTATCCTTCTCTCTTTTTGTGGATTGCAGAGGGTTGAGTAGAGTTGGGAAGTAGCATAAGAAGATTCGTTAGGACAGTGGAAAACACATTCTAATTCTAAAAAGAGTATTTTATTTCCCTTTTTCAACTTTACAGTTACTCCAAAAGTAAATTCAAACTTTGAATTCATCGAATTTAAATTTTCCTGTATAAATAGATAATAATTATTTTTGATAATAGATTTTCAGGTTCATCCAATAATTTTTAAATACTGAAGCTACCAGGAATAATCTGTGTCTTGCATGTCGACTTCATTGTCAATTTTAACCTTTAAATGTCAGGTTTATTGGCACGGCAAAAATATTTTCTCCTTCAGATTTATTTTCTTCTTCTCTGCAAACAGCTACATTATAACAAAATACCATTTTGCCTTCCGGAGTGGAAGATTGAAAATCTTCAAATATATGAATGTATTTGAACATGAGTTTCATTCTTTCATCTGTTTAACAACAAAAAAGAAAGAATTTAATGAGTACCTAGGTGATAGATACTTTGTCATGTTCTGAGAATTCCAAGATAAAACATGACAATATACTTGCTTTCAAGATGCAAAACCCCAAACATGTGAAGAAGTTTAATCCCTGTTTTCTTTCTTTTAAAGCTTTATAAATCATGCTATGTAAATTTGAATTATTATTGTTCTGGTCATTAATATATGGAAATCCTTCTAGAAGCAAATATCATTTTTCTTTTTACATTTTTTTTGGCAGCAGTCAAATAGGGTTATGAGAAGAGGTTCAGAGCAGAACACTGAAAGTGGCCACCACCAGCATGAGGATACCAACAAGTCAAACTGGTAAGTGAAAAGATGATTCATGGGTATCTCTTTTATGCGTTATTAAATCTGTTGATGCTGTTTCTCACACAAAAAATCTTCATAGCTTATAAATAAAAATGAGAATGTTTCTAAAATGTAGCCTATAAAATGTATTCTCATTACTTAGAATACCTTAGGGAGGTGGTATTAGGTGGAAAAAGTCTCCAATTCTGCTATAGACAGACAGGGATTTAAAGCAGCTATGTGACTTTGTGAAAGTTGCTTAATTCTTTCATTCATACTTTCCTAATTTAAAAATGGAGATTATGGTAGTTGCCTAGTTATATTTTCCTAAGAATTAAGTAAGAAATTGCATATGAACAACCGAACATTTCCTTAGCAAAGAAAAAGCTAAAAGCTAAAAGTTCTGACTAATATTTATTGAATACATTCCACGTGCCAAGTACTAAATACTTTACTGCATTATTTTATTGAATACTCACAACAACCTTTAAAGATAGAAGCTATTAATATTTTCATTTTACAGATGGAGAAACAGTGCTATTAAAAGATACGTGGCCTGCCTTAAGTCACAAATTGCTCCCTGAGACAATTGTTAGAATGCAGTTCTGTCTGATGCCAGAGTTTCTGTTCTTGTATTTACTCATAAAGCCAACAAACATTTATTGGGTATCTAATAAATGCCAACCTTCTTTTAGCTGAGCTGCCATGCTATTTCCCAAATGATTTTTACTTAGACTATAACAACCATATACTTATATGAAGTCTTATAGCTTACAAATAATTTATGAATAAGTAATTTTGTTTAGTATTCACATAATCTCTATGAAAGACAAAGTAGGGACCATTGCTCATATCTTTACAGATGGAGAAACTGAGGTCCCAACAGGTTAACTGATCTACTGGATATAGCTCAGTGCTTCTCAGACCCTGTGGTTAAGGGTCAGTTTACTGTTAATTCATTTTAATCCATTACAGACTGAATGCTTTTATAAAATTGCTAAAAGTTAATTGCTAGAGAAATGAAACGATTAAAAGGTAGACACAAAATATACAAGTCCACTTATTTATTATTGTCATTATCTTACAGATATATAATCACCCTAATAAATGTCTATAAAAGTTTCTAATGCTTATTCTCCATTTCCATACTCCTCATGGTGCAGACCAATTAGCATGTGCAGACTGACACTAGCCTGTAAACCAGACAGTAAATCATAGCGTCAGTAGAGCTAATATGAGTCAAATCAATCCTAGACCTTCCATCTTCTAGCCCAGGTCTTTTTATATTGCTCCATACTGCCTCAACATACAGCCAGAAGCCTGTTTTATAATCTAAGAGAGAAAAAGATCAAATTCCAAATTGTTCACATGCAACCGTTGCAAGAAAACTGACAATGATAAAACATCTTAAAAGAGCTATATGAAAGAATTGACATGAAAAAAAGTGAAAAAAAAGTTGAAAGTTTATAGGAATGATTTATTTTAAATTTATTTATAAGAAACCAAGACTTTAGGGCTTCCCTGGTGGCACAGTGGTTGAGAGTCCGCCTACCGATGCAGGGGACGTGGGTTCGTGCCCCGGTCCGGGAGGATCCCACGTGCTGTGGAGCGGCTGGGCCTGTGGGCCGTGACCACTGGGCCTGCGCGTCTGGAGCCTGTGCTTCGCGGCGGGAGGGGATGCGGCGGGAGGGACCGCGGCGGGAGGGGCCACGGCGGTGAGAGGCCCGCGTACCGCAAAAAAAAAAAAAAAAAAAAAAAAAAAAATGAAACCAAGACTTTAAAATTTTGATATGTGATATATTGCTGATTTTCTCATGATACGTTTTTTTCTCCCTCTTCTTTTTTCATTATGTTTATCCTTTGAAAAGAGAAGTGAAATTGTATTTAGAAGGCTGGGCTTTGTCATTTCCTGAGCAGTGAATAGACCTTGTATAATTCTAAGAGATAAAAGTGGGTCTTGACCAGCTATGAAATGAAAATGAACTCATCTCCCCACTATACTGAAAAAGCCTGAAAATAAATGTAACTCGTTTATTTCAAAAAATACCAAAGAAAATTACAGCACTTTTGGGGCAAAGTAAAATGAACCCTGAGTCAGCAATGAAAATTCACTTTGTAAGACAGTTTTGTGGCTTTCTCAGTTCTACTGAAATGGATCCAAATATTTACATGTGCTATGTTATTAATGACTATTTTGCCATCAGTGTCAAAGTCATACGGCACAGATGTTCAGGAGTGACTTTTGGTTGTGAGTAAATATTAGAGGAAGATTGAATTTTCCTCCAAATGAGGCTGGTGGGATGGTTTTTTATCCTAGTTTACGATGTCAGAAATAGTTGTTTTTTGGAAGTTCTACCAGCTTAACTGTGCTTGATGCAGCTTAAAATGACTATAAGGGCATAGAGAAAGATGAAAATTTATGACAAAATTCAAAACTGAGACTTTCAGCCAATCTATTATTAGCTTCTGGGAAGACTCCACATTGCTAAATTGATATTCACAGTCTGGAGTAGAACAAACCCATGGCCTTAAATAATGTAGAGAGACTCTGTGTTCCTCACTTACTTTCTGCCCGCTGATTCAGAGATTCAAGATTTGTATGACTCAGAAAGCTAAGCAGCCATTGGTACCTCCCTTCAATCAATGCCTTTATATCAATATCCATTTGAGGATTATCTTTCCTGCTCCCTCTGAAAAGGCTAGAAAGAAAGGAAGGTCTTAGGGAAATACATTGTAACCAAGGAGAAAGATAGTCCCTATAGGTGACGATAGTACTGTGTGTGTGTGTGTGTGTGTGTTAAACTCTATCATATCATCACAGAACCACAGAGTGTGGAGAGAAGGTGGTCCACCAACATTCTAGCAGACGTCTTTTATTTGAATGTCCGATACCAATTGGAATTTAGGCCTGAGATTGTTCACAGTTTACTCTTCAACTGTGAAGCTTAGAGTCTTTCTACTAAAAACCATGTTATCAGTAGGACCAAGGGCTAAGGGTCAGTCTTATGACTTGTCTGTTGAAAAATATCACCCTTCATTAGATTTTATCACATTCTCAAATCTAGAAGCAAACAATAGCAACAACACAATCAAAGTCAAACAGGATCTGGATAATGATTACTTTGACATGGGAAAGGAAAGTCTCAGAGGTAAATCATATGTAGATCAATGAGTTAATACAAAACACAGAAAAATATCTTAGAAAGTTGCTTTTTAGCCTTAACACATTCATCGATTAACTTAGAAATATAAGCCATTAAGATTGAAAAAGTTGAAATGCAAAGGATCGAAAGGAAACAAAATGTAATAGAAGAATTAAATCTGCCTTTGAAGGCAACAGCTAATATAATCAGATTTGTGGAAAGCAGACTGAAGGCGCCTTCTTATTGTAGAATGCAGCAGGCAAGGACAATGATGAAAATTATGAGAGAAAAAAATGACCAATAGGGCAAACAAATCAAATATATAGGTAATTATTCATGAAAAAAGAGAAAAAGAATAAATAAAAAAGAAGCCCTAATCAAAGAATCACAAGGGAAAAAAGTCTTGCTCAAGAAAAAAAATGAAAAGCACTTTTTGTCACTCTAGAATTTACTCGCTAAGATCTGAGATTCTTTTTTTGTGTTGTGTGGGAATTTCCTACTTTTTTAAAGTTAGGAAAATTTAGTGGTAAATCAATATGAAAGATTATTTTGGCTCTGGTAGGTTTTTTTTTTTCTTTCTTTTTTTAATGCTTCATGCTTCTACACTATAGAAGCTTGGTTTACTCAGATTTTCTTATTTTCCTTAAACAATTTTGATAATTTCTATTAACAGAAAAATTATCAGTGCTAAGTAAGTGTCCATGTATGAATATACATATAGAAAAAAAGACTTGAAGTATATGCACTAGTGGAATAATTAACTGATTTTTATTTTTCTATTTTAATCTCATCTATGTTATCTGACATAATATATATATATCATATATAATATATAATTGATTCATTAAAGATTTTGTTGAAATATGCTTAATAAGAGTGCACAAATAATAAGTGAACAACTCAATAAATTATCACAAAATCCACAAACATGTGTATTAACCATTCAAATTAGGAAACAGAGCATAACCAATATAATTGAAGGTGCTCTTTTTCTTCCTAAGTCACAAATCCCAACCCTCCATATGGTAACAAGTTTCCTAAATTCAAATACTGTTAATTATTTCAACTTTTTCTGAGTTTTATATAAATGGAATAATAGAATATGTATTAATACTTGTTTTTCTGTGTGTGGCCTCTTGTTCTCAATATTACTTATGTGAGACTTCTATGTGTAATAGTAACTTACCTTTCAATGTGATATACTATTTTATCATGGCTACTCTGTGGCTCTTACTTTCTTATACTTGTCTTTTGGGGCATGTATGTGCACATTTCTGTTGGATATGCAATTAATTATATGTTTCTTATATGTTCACTTTTAGTAGGTACTGCTACTTTCCCAAACTGGTTGTGCTAATTTACATTCCTACTGGCAGAGTGTAAGAGTTGTAGTTGCTTCACATCTTTACCAACACTTGGCAATTATCAGGGATTTTAATTTTAGCAGTCTGGTGGGTGTGTTATAGTATCTCATTATGGTTTTAATTAACATTTCCATGATGTCTGAGAAGGGTGGTATTGCTATCTCAGATCAACAATTCCCTAGGTACCCCAAAATTAAAAGGCAAGTAGAAATTTAGAGGAAGTATAAAGAAAGGTGGTAACTTTATTAAGCTACAATGAATGAACATTCAGTCTAAAGGATTCTAAAATTCCGCTTTACATTAGACAATGAAAAATTGTATAAAAGCATGTCATTAAATATATGCAAGCCTGGCAATCTCATCCAAATTAAAAATTCAACTTATCAAGAGATTGACCAAGATGGCAGAGTAGAAAGACCCTGAGCTCACTTTTTCTCATGAGCACACCAAAACCGCAACTATTTTCAGAACAACCATCAATTAAAAAAGGCCAGGTTTTCCCTGGTGGTGCAGTGGTTGAGAGTCCGCTTGCCGATGCAGGGGACACGGGTTCGAGCCCCGGTCTGGGAAGATCCCACATGCCGCGGAGCAGCTGGGCCCGTGAGTCATGGCCGCTGAGCCTGTGCGTCCGGAGCCTGTGCTCCGCAACAGGAGAGGCCACAACAGTGAGAGGCCACAACAGTGAGAGGCCCGCACAGTGAGCCTGTGCGTCCGGAGCCTGTGCTCCCCAACAGGAGAGGCCACAACAGTGAGAGGCCCGCGTACCACAAAAAAAAATAATAATAAAAATAAAAAAAAGTTTTTAAAAATTAAAAAGGCCAGAACCTACCAGAAAAGATCTACTTTTTTTTTTTTTAAACATCTTTATTGGAGTAAAATTGCTTTACAATGCTGTGTTACTTTCTGCTTTATAACAAAGTGAATCAGCTATACATATACATATATCCCTATCTCCTTTCTCTTGCATCTCCCTCCCAACCTCCCTATCCCAGCCTTCTAGGTGGTCACAAAGCACAGAGCTGATCTCCCTGTGCTATGTGACTGCTATCTATTTTACATTTGGTAGTATTTATAAGTCCATGCCACTCTCTCACTTCGTCCCAGCTTACCCTTCCCCGTCCTCGTGTCCTCAAGTCCATTCTCTATGTCTGCGTCTTTATTCCTGCCCTGACCCTAGGTTTTTCGGAACCAATTTTTTTTTGGATTCCATATATATGGGTTAGCATACAGTATTTGTTCTTCTCTTTCTGACTTATTTCACTCTGTATGACAGACTCTAGGTCCATCCACCTCACTGCAAATAACTCAATTTCGTTTCTTTTTATGGCTGAGTAATATTCCATTTTATATATGTGCCACATCTTCTTTATCCATTCATCTGGCGATGGACATTTAGGTTGCTTCCATGTCCTGGCTATTGTAAATAGTGCTGCAATGAACATTGTGGTACATGACTCTTTGGGAATTATGGTTTTCTCAGGGTATATGCCCAGTAGTGGGATTGTTGGGTCATATGGTAGTTCTATTTTTAGTTTTTTAAGGAACATCCATACTGTTCTCCATACTGTTCTCATCCATACTGTTCTAGTGGCTGTATCAATTCACACTCCCACAAACAGTGCAAGAAGTTTCCCTTTTCTCCGTACCCTCTTCAGCATTTATTGGTTGTACATTTTTTGATGATGGCCATTCTGACTATGGTACCTCATTGTAGTTTTGATTTACATTTCTCTAATGATTAGTGACGTTGAGCATCCTTTCATGTGTTTGTCGTCAATCTGTATACCTTCTTTGGAGAAATGTCTGTTTAGGATTTCTGCCCATTTTTGGATTGGGTTGTTTGTTTTTTTGATATAGAGTTGCATGAGCTGCTTGTAAATTTTGGAGGTAAATCCTCTGTCAGTTCCTTCATTTGCAAATATTTTCTCCCATGCGGAGGGTTGTCTTTTCGTCTTGTTTATGGTTTCCTTTGCTGTGCAAAAGCTTTGAAGTTTCATTAGGTCCCATTTGTTTATTTTTGCTTTTATTTCCCTTTCTCTAGGAGGTGGGTCAAAAAGGGTCTTGCTGTGATTTATGTCATAGAGTGTTCTTCCTATGTTTTCCTCTAAGAGTTTTATAATGTCTGGCCTTACATTTAGATCTTTAATCCATTTTGAGTTTATTTTTGTGTGTGGTGTTCAAGAGTGTTCTAATTTCATTCTTTTACATGTAGCTGTCCAGTTTTCCCAGCACCACTTACTGAAGAGGCTGTCTTTTCTCCACTGTATAATCTTTCTTCATTTATCAAAAAGGGTGACCATATGTGCATGGGTTTATCTCTGTTCTTGTGCGATTACCATACTGTCTTGATTACTGTAGCTTTGTAGTATAATCTGAAGTCAGGGAGCTTGATTTCTCCAGCTCCATTTTCTTCCTCAAGATTGCTTTGGCTATTTGGAGTCTTTTGTGTTTGCATAAAAATTGTGAAATTTTTTGCTCTAGTTCTGTGAAAAATGCCATTGGTAGTGTGATAGGGATTGCACTGAATCTGTATATTGCTTTGGGTAGTAGAGTCATTTTCACAATGTTGATTCTTCCAATCCAAGAACGTGGTATATCTCTCCATCTGTTTGTATGATCTTTAATCTCTTTCATCAGTGCCTTATATTTTTTTGACTACAGGTCTATTACCTATTTGGTAGGTTTATTCCTAAGTATTTTATTCTTTTTGTTGCAATGGTAAATGGGAGTGTTTCTTTAATTTCACTTTCAGACTTTCTATCATTAGTGTATAGGAATGCAGGAGATTTCTGTGCATTAATTTTGTATCCTTTTACTTTACCAAATTCATTGATTAGCTCTAGTAGTTTTCTGGTAGCACCTTTAGGATTCTCTATGTATAGTATCATGTCATCTGCAAACAGTGACAGCTTTACTTCTTCTTTTCCAATTTGGATTCCTCTTATTTCTTTTTCTTCTCTGACTGCTATGGTGAAAACTTCCAAATCTCCATTGAATAAGAGTGGTGAGAGTGGACAACCTTGTATTGTTCCTGATCTTAGAGGAAATGGTTTCAGTTTTTCACCACTGAGAACAACGTTGGCTATGGGTTTGTCATATATGGCCTTTATTATGTTGAGGTAAGATCTCTCTATGCCTACTTTCTGGAGGGTTTTTATCATAAATTGGTGTTGAATTTGTCAAAAGCTTTTTCTGCATCTATTGAAATGATCATATGCTTTTTCTTCTTCAATTTATTAATATGGTTTATCACATTGATTGATTTGCATATATTGAAGAATCTTTACAGTCCTGGGATAAACCCCACTTGATCATAGTGTATGATCCTTTTCATATGCTGTTGGATTCTGTTAGCTAGTATATTGTTGAGGAGTTTTGTGTCTATGTTCATCAGTGATATTGGCCTGTAGTTTTCTTTCTTTGTGACATCTTTGTCTGGTTTTGGTGTCAGGGTGATGGTGGCCTTGTAGAATGAGTTTGGGAGTGTTTCTCCCTCTGCTTGGAGGGATCTTGGAAGAATTTGAGGAGGTATCTGCTTGGAAGGTATCTTGGAAGAATTTGAGAAAGATAGGTGTTTGCTCCTCTCTAAATGTTTGATAGAATTTGCCTGTGAAGCCAACTGGTCCTGGGCTTTTGTTTGTTGGAAGGTTTTTAATTACAGTCCCAATTTCAGTGCTTGTGATTGGCCTGTTTATATTTTCTATTTCTTCGTGGTTCAGTCTTGGAAGGTTGTGCTTTTCTAAGAATTTGTCCATTTCTTCCAGGTTGCCCATTTTATTGGCATAGGGTTGCTTGTAGTAATCTCTCATGATCCTTTGTATTTCTGCAGTGTCAGTTGTTACTTCTCCTTTTTCATTTCTAATTCTCTTGAGTTGGGTCTTCTTTTTATTCCTGATGAGTCTGGCTAATGGTTTATCAATTTTGTTTACCTTCTCAAAGAACTGCTTTTTGGTTTTATTGATCTTTGCTATCATTTCCTTCATTTCTTTTTCATTTATTTCTGATCTCATCTTTATGATTTCTTTCCATCTGCTAACTTTGGGGTTTTTTTGTTCTTCTTTCTCTAATTGCTTTAAGTGTAAGGTTAGGTTGTTTATTTGAGATGTTTCTTGTTTCTTGAGGTAGGATTGTATTGCTATAATCTTCCATCTTAGAACTGCTTTTGCTGCATCCCATAGGTTTTTGGTTGTCATGTTTTCATTGTCATTTGTTTCTAGGTATTTTTTGATTTCCTCTTTGATTTCTTCAGTGATCGCTTGGTTATTAAGTATTGTATTGTTTAGCCTCCATGTGTTTGTATATTTTACAGATTTTTCCCTATAATTGGTATCTAGTCTCATAGCATTGTGGTCAAAAAAGATAATTGATACAATTTCAATTTTCTTAAATTTACCAAGGCTTGATTTGTGACCCAAGATATGATCTATCCTGGAGAATGTTCCATGAGCACTTGTGAAGAAAGTGTATTCTGTTGTTTTTGGATGGAATGTCCTATAAATATCAATTAAGTCCATCTTTTTTAATGTATCATTTAAAGCTTGTATTTCCTTATTTATTTTCCTTTTGTATGATCTGTCCATTGGTGAAAGTGGGGCATTAAAGTCCCCTACTATGATTGTGTTACTGTTGATTTCCCCTTTTATGGCTGTTAGCATTTGCCCTGTGTATTGATGTGCTCCTATGTCTGGTGCATAAATATTTACAATTGTTATATCTTCTTCTTGGATTGATCCCTTGATCATTATGTAGTGTCCTTCTTTGTCTTTAATAGTCTTTATTTTAATGTCTATTTTGTCTGTTATGAGAATTGCTGCTCAGCTTTCTTTTTTTTTTTTTTTTTTTTTTTTGCGGTATGCGGGCCTCTCACTGTTGCGGCCTCTCCTGTTGCAGAGCACAGGCTCCGGACGCGCAGGCTCAGCAGCCATGGCTCAAGGGCCCAACCGCTCCACGGCATGTGGGATCCTCCCAGACTGGGGCACAAACCCTTGTCCCCTGCATCCGCAGGCGGACTCCCAACCACTGTGCCACCAGGGAAGCCCCTCCAGCTTTCTTTTGATTTCCATTTTCATGGAATATCTTTTTCCATCCTCTCACTTTCAGTCAGTATGTGTCTCTAGGTCTGAAGTGGGTCTCTTGTAGACAGTATATAACAGGTCCTGTTTTTGTAACCATTCAGCCAGTCTGTGTCTTTTAGTGGGAGCATTTAATCCATTTACATTTAAAGTAATTATCAATATGTATGTTCCTATTCCCATTTTCTTAATTGTTTTGGGTTTGTTATTGCAGGTCTTTTCCTTCTCTTGTGTTTCCTGCCTAGAGGAGTTCCTTTAGCATTTGTTGTAAAGCTGGTTTGGTGGTACTGATTTCTCTTAGTTTTTGCTTTTCTGTAAAGATTTTAATTTCTCAGTTGAATGTGAATGAGATCCTTCCTGGGTAGAGTAATCTTGGTTGTAGCTTCCTCCCTTTCATCACTTTAAATATGCCTTGCCACTCCCTTCTGGCTTGCAGAGTTTCTGCTGAAAGATCAGCTGTTAAACTTATGGGGATTCCATTTTATGTTATTTGTTGCTTTTCCCTTGCTGCTTTTAATATTTTTTCTTTGTATTTACTTTTTGATAGTTTGATAAATATGTGTCTTGATGTGTTTCTCCTTGGATTTATCCTGTATTGGACTCTGTGTGCTTCCTGGACTTGATTGACTATTTCCTTTCCCATATTAGGGAAGTTTTCAAATACAATCTCTTCAAATATTTTCTCAGTCCCTTTCTTTTCCTCTTCTTCTTCTGGGACCCCTATAATTCAAATGTTGGTGTGTTTAATGTTGTCCCAGGGGTCTCTGAGACTGTCCTCAATTCTCTTTATTCTTTTTTTTTTTTTTTTTTTTGCGGTACGCGGGCCTCTCACTGTTGTGGCCCTCTCCCGTTGCGGAGCACAGGCTCCAGACGCACAGGCTTCGTTTGCGGACATGCAGGCTTCGTTTGCGGACATGCAGGCTGCGTTTGCGGACATGCAGGCTCAGCAGCCATGGCTCCCGGGCCCAGCCGCTCCTTGGCGTGTGGGATCTTCCCGGACCAGGGCACGAACCCATGTCCCCTGCATTGGCAGGCGGACTCTCAACCACTGCGCCACCAGGGAAGCCCCATTCATTTTCTTTTTCTGCTCTGCAGTAGTTATTTCCACTATTTTATCTTCCAGGTAACTTATCTGTTATTCTGCCTCAGTTATTCTGCTATTGATTCCTTCTAGAGAATTTTTAATTTCATTTATTATGTTGTTCATCGTTGTTTTTTTGCCCTTTAGTTCTTCTAGCTCCTTGTTAAACATTTCTTGTATTTTGTCCATTCTATTTCCAAGATTTTGGATCATCTTTACTATCATTACTCTGAATTCTTTTTCAGGTAGACTGCCTATTTCCTCTTCATTTGTTTAGTCTGGTAGGTTTTTACCTTGCTCCTTCATCTTCTGTGTATTTCTCTGTGTTCTCATTTTGCTTAACTTATTATGTTTGGGTCTCCTTTTCACAGCGTGCAGGTTTGTAGTTCCTGTTTTTTCTGGTGTGTAAAGGTTGTGTAAGGTTGGTTCAGTGGGTTCTGTAGGCTTCCTGGTGGAGGGTACTAGTACCTGTGTTCTGATGGATGAGGCTGGATCTTGTCTTGTTGGTGGGCAGGACCATGTCCGGTGGTGTGTTTTGGGGTGTCTGTGAACTCATTATAATTCCAGGCAGCCTCTCTGCTAATGGGTCGTGTTGTGTTTCTGTCTTGCTGGTTGTTTAGCATAGGGTGTCCAGCGCTGTAGCTTGCTGTTTGTTGAGTGGAGCTGGGTCTTAGCATTGAGATGGAAATCTCTCAGATAGCTTTTGCTGTTTGATATTATGTGGAACTGGGCTCTGTCTGGTGGACCAATGTCCTGAACTCTACTCTCTCACCTCAGAGGCGCAGGTCTGACATCTGGCTGGAGCACCAAGACCCTGTCAGCCACACGGTAGTTCTGTGATCTTGGACCAGGCAGTTAACATCTCTGTTCCTCAGATTTCCTTTCATGCAGCACCTCCTGCCCCAGAGGCCCAGTCAGGTGCAAGAGAAGGGCTGTCACTCACATGCTGTGCAGGGAGGAAGCCCACAAGGCTGGACAATCCAGACGTTTTAAAGCCTTGCTCTACTGAAAGGCTGAGTTTTCAGTATTGGCAATCATGTTTTAGTTGGTATTGACTGTATTTTTCTACTAGTTCTCGGGTAGTTTTGCAGATACACCAATCTTTCACTTACCTTTAGGTGATTGATTTTTGGACCTGACTAAGATTCTAAAAGGATTATGAAATTTAAGAACAGATATAATATCTATGTGGGTTTTGCTCTTATATTAAGCATAATTCCAACTGATTCTATTGTCTGTTTTTCTAGACTACAGAAAATTAGAAAGAGGCAGAGAGTCCATTTAAATCAGGTATACTGGCAGTGTCCAAAAGGGACAGCTGACAGAATAGCAATAGATAAAATAAAAGACACACTCAAATGTACAGATTAGAAAACTTAGAAAAATGAAATTATTGTTATATTGAAGTAAATTCCTTAGACACAGGAAAATACATTTATGTCCAGTTTATTATGTTTAAGAAAGATAAGAATGTGTGATAAATCTTAAAAATGAACTTTTGCAAGTCACTGGCTGGTTTCTATTGGATATATTCCTTCATGTTTAGAAGTTCTCTTATATGACTTCAGCAGTTATTTTCTTTGGTAACAACAATATGCAAACATATTTTCTTCACTGAAAATTACAAAGCACATAAAATAGTATTATGATAATAGTAAAGACACTTGTAAATCCTCTAAATATTTCCAGGTAACCCTCTTTTAAGAACGTCAGATGATAATTTTTCCTTTGGTAAATACAGTATTTCCTGAGCATCTTCTATGGACCAGGAACATTGTCTGATACTAAGAGTACAGCTGTGAACAAGACATGAATTCTAACCTGGAGGAACAAAAGGCTACATATGACCTGGATCCATACTAATATTCTTACCGAATGTCCCTTTACCCACTTAAAACTATTAAATGAAATAACAAAGACGGAACTTTGTGACAACTGAGAAAGACTCAGTCAGTGTTTGTTGATATTGATTCAACTCACAGTTCCATCTATTCTTCTCAACAACCCAGTGAGGCTAAAATTACCACCATCGTTGTTGACCTTCAACTTGTTGCTAAATCTCTTGAGCGCAGGTTCATTAACTGTAAGGTAGGTGTACAAACACCTAACATTTGGGGTTATTGTGGAGATTCAATAAAAAAATTTATATGTGAAATACACAGTACGTAATTTGTATTGAGTATTCTCCTTCTTATCATTTTAAATGCATATTTTCAGAGCATCAGATGAAAGAGCCAGAACATCATGGTGGAATATGTTTTGTTTGCTTTTTGGATTTTAGTTATGCCATTCTCATAATTTAAGTACCATTTACTGTTTTGCAAATTAATGCAGAATAATTTTGTAGTGTCCTGTTGGGAGTGTTGGAATAGAGCGTACACTCAGTGGTGCTAGGATTTTATTTTATGGGTGATTATTAAACAGATCCATGCTATCACACTGGACTCCTGTAATGCAGAATCATAATTCACATTTGGGCTCCATGTCTTGTTAGCAGCTTGCCTCTGTATCCAAAGTCCCCTAAAATAGGCATGTACCGCTTTAGACACTTCATAGTTTCTTTTGGCTTTTGCTCTTTTCCAGTTTTTTGAGTATCTAATTTGGGGGCAGCATTCAAGATAAACAATGTGATTAGTGTGTATAGCTAAGGCAGACTTTCAAGGGCGGGTAGTTGATAAAGGAAGGTTCAAGAGTGGGACAGGGGAATCTAAAAAAATGGTACAATGAATTTATTTACAAAACAGAAATAGAGTCACAGATGTCAAAAACAACCTTATGGTTCCCAAGGGAGAAAAGTGGGAGGGATAAATTGGGAGATTGGGATTAACATATACACACTACTATATATAAAATAGGTAACTAATGAGAACCTACTGTATAGCGCAAGGAACTCTACTCAGTACTCTGTAATGACCTATATGGGTAAAGAATCTTAAAAAGAGTGGATATATGTATATGTATAACTAATTCACTTTGCTGTATACCTGAAACTAACACAACATTGTAAATCAGCTATACTCCAATAAAAATCAATTTAAAAATAAAATAATCAAAAAACAATCAAAAGGCAAACCACAATCAGGAAAAGCATTTGCAATATGGAAAGGATATCCTAATATATGAAGAGATCTAGGAAAAATAGAATTGGCAATGGACATAAGCAATTAACTGAAGAAACAATACAAATGGCAAAAAAAAATTTTGAACTTTTCTATTAATCAAAGAAATAAAACAATTTCCCATTAAAAATAAAGGGTAGGATGGAGGAGAATGTGAGGGTTTGTCTATGAAGAATTAGGTGAGCCTGGCAGTGGTCATCACACAGGTACCAGAAGCAACAGATCAGAAAGCAAGTGACAAGGACCCACTTAATGGCAAATGGATTTTGGAGAGGGAACTTCAGGTTCTAAGAGAATCAGTGGGAGTAAGATAGAGTTTTAGTTACAAAGCCTCTCAAATTCTTGAAAATATTTCCAGATGTGAAAAAAGATTCAGATAGGGCTTCCCTGGTGGCGCAGTGGTTGGGAGTCCGCCTGCCGTTGCAGGAGGCGTGGGTTTGTGCCCCGGTCCGGGAAGATCCCACGTGCTGCGGAGCGGCTGGGCCCGTGAGCCATGGCCACTGAGCCTGCGCGTCTGGAGCCTGTGCTCCGCAACGGGAGAGGCCACAGCAGTGAGAGGCCCGTGTACCGCAAAAAAAAAAAAAAAAAAAAAAGATTCAGACGTATTAACAGTGATTCAGTTAACATAACTGAACTGCAAGGCATTACTCATGATGAATAAGATAAGAGTTTGTCACAGGAAAAATAACAAAGCCGAAATGAGAACAATAGGACATTTAGTTAATCAGCAAGTGGTTTTTGAGTTCTAAACACACGTCTCACACTATATTAGGCCCAGAGAGGTACAAAAGTGTAGTAGAACATTGACCGCACCTTCAAGAAATTTATAATAAAGTTGCAGAAGTATCATTCTTCATTATAGAGGAATAAAACATTAAAAAAAAATTCAGGGAATTATTTGTGACAAATTGTTTGCTCCTGAGGTTATGACATCTGGTGCATTATGTGAACTAAAGCTAAAAGAGCAATTTGTTGTTCATCTCTTCAAAGTAATCTTGCCAATTCATAAATTCACATCAAGTAAATTTTCCCAGTAGTTTTCTCCTTACGTACTATAAACCTGAACCTAAACGGCATTGAGAGAAATTGATAATTATAGTCTCTGTCATTTACCTTGTAAAATATTCTCATTAAGATTCACTTTGTGGTACCCTGTCTGGATTGCTAATTTTTTTCAGTGAGAATGCTTGGGCTGAGTTGTTATTATTCAAAACATATGCCTCCCAGCAACTTTTTCTTTGAGGGACAAAGAAAGTAGTGATGACTCAAGAGAAAAAAAAAAATTAATTTGAAACCTGTATGCAATGTTGCTCTTTTGCTTTTGTTTGTTTTTTCCTAGTGGGAAAGGTAGTTTTATATTCCTGGAACTAGTGTTTACATAATAATTTTCTACATGACTTGGTGACAATATTGAGGATTTAAGATTTTGGTACATAATTTAGTCTCATTAATATATCTTAAGACTTCACTGTGTGCCTTGCCAGCATTTCAGTCCTCTTTGAAAAGGCATTTATTTTGCTATGTGATGAGATTTGTAACTGGTCCTGGTCGAGATAAAAGTTTCTGTTTTCATGAAAGAGAACTATCATACACAGAGACCATGAGAACTTTTTTTTTTTTAACCATTGTGACAGGTCAGGATTTCTTCCTCATCTCTCCAGCTTTTTGTGTTTCCATGATACACTGCTTGACTGTTTTGCATCTGGAATTAGCTCTGCAATAGATCCTGTTCACTTATGATTTTAAGTGGCTACTTAACAGCACTTCAGCAATTTCAGGGAGGTGCCCTCTCTTCATAGATTGTAGAAAATGATTCTTACTCCCATAGTCCTGGAAGCTCCCAAACTCAGGAAGTGATGAAAACGCTTTTAGAGTAGAGAGAGTTAAACATTATTTTAAATAAATGCCTATGAGGAATGGATACAATATGATTCATAACATGTGTGTGTGGTAAGACCGCTGATCCTTCATAATGGAAGAAGTAGTTTGCCCCAAAAGAATCTTGTTCCAGATCACTTCTTTTATTTTTCACAGACATTCCTTGAATTAGAAGCTTTAGATTAACAAATATTACATATGTCTGTGTGTCCAGTTTGTGTCATGCATATCAGAGAAAAGAATCTTCACGGGTCTCCAGAGTGATACTTTGGGATGGAGAGAGAAAGATGACCTGGTTCCAATGTGTGTATCACTGGACAGCTTCTCACAGAACTTCTAAAACACTCGTCTGTACTCTGGAAAGGGAGCAGTCAGAATTGAGCAAACATCTGACATCAAAGGAGACTTCAGAAAGTGCAAATTTCTCTTTTGGTGTTCTCCAGATTTTTTATTTATTTCTCTTCCTCCTCATTTTATGCATGTGGAAGAAATGTACTACCGTGCCTCTGAGGTAGAAGACATAGAGAGGATGGAGACTCACAGAAGAGTCTTGCAAGGCTATAAGTGAGGCAACCTACTATACATGTAACTCTTGGGTTAGGGGTAGAAGTAGATAGATAGGCTGAGGAGTGGGGCCAGCCCCTGTAACCACACGTGTGTTGAATATTGGTCTTAGCATAAATCAGCATGTGACTTCAGTAAGTTATTTTTGTTTGCTTATCTGTAAACTGGCAATAATAATAGTACTTACTTTAATAAATTTGAAGTAGTGATTGAAAAGCATAATGCTTGTAAAGCACTTAACATAGTACCCAGCATCAGAGAAACACGCAAAAATTACTAACCATTGTCACATGAATGAAGTGTACTAACAAATGCTTGTTATTATTTGAGAAACAATCAGAAGAGAAAAATGAAAGGGAAGAAAATGCATGGGGAATATGGGATGTGGAAGTACTAATATGTTGAAGTGAGTCCTTCAGGATGAATGTGTCCATCTGGCACATAAGGATACAGGGCCGTCCAGATACAGGGGTCAGCATATGCAGAGAGAATAGCACATGGGTAAAAGATTCCAAGGTCTGGGTAGGGAACTACAAAATCATTAGTACTGCAAGAGTGTACCGTGGAAGGCAGGGGGAGGTGGGAGATAGAATTTCAGCACTAGGTAGAGACTGTCTCATGAATAATATTTTATGTAAGTAGTCTCTACCTGTCCCTAAGTACAGTAGAATGCCATTGATGGATTGTAATCAAGAGAGTAACATGGCTTTTTCTCCTAGGCTGTTATGAGAGCAAAAATTTAAATAATAAATAAGTTATTCTTGGTGTAGTCCCTTCCTGAAACGCTTTAACTGTGCTATTACTATTATTTTTATCCACTTTGGTATTTACACCCATCTTTTTCCCTCTTAGGCTCCTGACTTTAATTGATCCTGTACTTGTGCATTGGTTTTGATTATACGTCTTCATTGTTTGTCATTTAACAGCAAACATGTTTGGGTTGCTTATTATATGATTATAATTTTCCTGGAAGCATATTAGAGAAAGGATAGGTTTGTCTTCACACAAGCATTTAGATAGGAAACGATGCTCATGTTCAGATGACTTTGTGAATCAGATTTTTCTTATGAAAATATTCAAATTGATATTAAAAATGTATTCACTCTTTTTTTTTGGCACTCAAGATTTTATTTCTATCTAAATAGAATGCACTAGAAAATCTTCAATCAGATAAGGTTTTATGAGAGTACAGCAATTATGCTGGATATAGAATCAATGTATGAAAATCAATGTATTACTTTATATCAGGAACAAACAGTAATCTAAATTTGCAAAAAATATTATTTACAAAACAAGTTAAATGAAAGCTTATCTAACAAAATCACCTTTATGGGAAAATAATATTTTATTTAAAAACCTCTAAATAAGATCTAAACAGTTGGAAAGATATGCTATATACGAAAGAAAAGACTTTTCTTCTGTCAAGATATCTATTCTCCATAATTGAACTATGAACTAACTACAGTTTGAATAAAAATCCCGACAAGATTTTTCATGGAACTTGAAAGGCAATTCTAAAATTTTTTTGGGAGAGCAAAAGACCAAGCCTGTCTAAGACAATTTTTTTTTGATTGCGTGGCATTCATGTTTAATCCAGTGTGTTTCCATAGACTGAACTGTACACAAATCCAGGGTCAGCCACTATTAGATGTATGGCATTGTACTAATTATTGATACTTAACATCTTATGTGATATAGCCTTAGTTCCTTGCATAAAAGATATATACAAAGTGCTATGCATCATGCCTGGCATATACTAGGTACTAAGTGAAACACACATGCATACATATACAATCTTTAGAATGTACATTCAATGAATAGTTTTGCATTGATTTTTTTTTCAATGCTTTTAGGTGTTTATTATTTTTAACATCTTTACTGGAGTATAATTGCTTTAATGTTGTGTTATTTTCTGCTGTATAACAAAGTGAATCAGCTATACATATACATATATCCCCATATCTCCTCCCTCTTGTGTCTCCCTCCCACCCTCCCTATCCCACCCCTCTAGTGGTCGCAAAGCACCGAGCTGATCTCCCTGTGCTATGCAGTTGCTTCCCACTAGCTATCTATTTTGCATTTGGTACTGTATATACGTCCATACTACTCTCTCACTTTATCCCAGCTTACCCTTCCCCATCCTCGTGTCCTCAAGTCCATTCTCTAGTAGGTCTGTGTCTTTATTCCCGTCTTGCCCCTAGGTTCTTCATGACCTTTTTTTTTTTTTTTTTTAGATTCCATATATATGTGTTAGCATACTGTATTTGTTTTTCTCTTTCTGACTTACTTCACTCTGTATGACAGACTCTAAGTCCATCTACCTCACTTCAAATAACTCAATTTTTTTATGACAGAGTAATATTCCATTGTAAATATGAGCCACATTTTATTTATCCATTCGTCTGTCGATGGACACTTAGGTTGTTTCCATGTCCTGGCTATTGTAAATAGACCTGCAATGAACGTTGTGGTACATGACTCTTTTTGAATTATGGTTTTCTTAGGGTATATGCCCTCTAATGGGACTGCTAGGTCATATGGTAGTTTTACTTTTAGTTTTTAAGGAACCTCCATACTGTTTTCCATAGTGGCTGTATCAATTTACATTCCCACCAACAGTGCAAGATGGTTCTCTTTTCTCCACACCCTCTCCAACGTTTACTGTTTGTAGCTTCTTTGATGATGGCCATTCTGACCGGATTGAGGAGATACCTCATTGTAGGTTTTTTTTTGTCGTTGTTGTTTGTGGGCCTCTCACTGTTGTGGCCTCTCCAGTTGCGGAGCACAGGCTCCGACGCGCAGGCTCAGCGGCCATGGCTCACGGGCCTAGCCGCTTCGCGGCATGTGGGATCTTCCCGGACAGGGGCACAAACCCGTGTCCCCTGCATCGGCAGGCGGACTCTCAACCACTGCGCCACCAGGGGCTCCCTCCTCATTGTAGTTTTGATATGCATTTCTCTAATGATTAGTGATGTTGAGCATCCTTTCATGTGTTTGTTGTCAATTTGGAGAGATGTCTGTTTCTTCTTTGGAGAAATGTCTGTTTAGGTCTTCTGCCCATTTTGGGATTGGGTTGTTTGTTTTTTTGATATTGAGCTGCATGTGCTGCTTGTATATTTTGGAGATTAATCCTTTGTCACTTGCTTCGTTTGCAAATACTTTCTCCCATTCTCAGGGTTGTCTTTTCGTCTTACTTATGGTTTCCTTTGCTGTGCAAAAGCTTTTAAGTTTCATTACGTCCCATTTGTTTAGTTTTGTTTTTATTTCCATTTCTCTAGGAGGTGGGTCAAAAAGGATCTTGCTGTGATTTATGTCATAGAGTGTTCTTCCTATGTTTTCTCTAAGAGTTTGATGGTGTCTGGCCTTACATTTAGGTCTTTAATCCATTTTGAGTTTATTTTTGTGTATGGTGTTAGGGAGTGTTCTAATTTCATTCCTTTACATATAGGTATCCAGTTTTCCCAGCACTACTTATTGAAGAGGCTGTCCTTTCTCCATGTGTATTCTTGCCTTCTTTGTCAAAGATAAGGTGACCATATGTGCATGAGTTTATCTCTGGGCTTTCTATCCTGTTCCAGTGATCTATATTTCTGTTTTTGTGCCAGTACCATACTGCCTTGATTACTGTAGCTTTGTAGTATAGTCTTAAGTCAGGGAGCCTGATTCCTCCAGCTCCATGTTCTTTCTCAAGATTGCTTTGGCTATGTGGGGTCTTTTGGGTTTCCAAACAAACTGTGAAATTCTCTGTTCTAGTTCTCTGAGAAATGCCATGGGGATTACATTGAATCAGTATATTGCTTTGGATAGTATAGTCATTTTCACAATATTGATTCTTCCAATCCAAGATCATGGTAAACCTCTGCATCCGTTTGTATCTTCTTTAATTTCTTTTACCAATGTCTTATAGTTTTCTGAGTACAGGTCTTTTACCTCCTTAGGTAGGTTTATTCCTAGGTATTTTATTCTTTTTGTTGCAATGGTAAATAGGATGGTTTCCTTAATTTCACTTTCGGATTTTTCATCATTAGTGTATAGGAATGCAAGACATTGCATTAGTTTTGTATCCTGCTACTTTACCAGATTCATTGCTTAGCTCTAGTAGCTTTCTGGTAGCATCATTAGGATTCTCTATGTATAGTGTCATATCATGTACAAACAAGAGAGTTTTAATTCTTCTTTTCCAATTTGGATTCCTTTTATTTCTTTTTCTTCTCTGATTGCTGTGGCTAAAACTTACAAAACTGTGTTGAATAATAGCAGTGAGAATGAGCAAGCTTGTCTTGTTCCTAATCTTAGTGGAAACGGTTTCAGTTTTTCACCATTGAGAACGATGTTGGCTGTTGGTTTGTCATATATTGCCTTTATTAGGCTGAGGTAGGTTCCCTCAATACCCACTTTCTGGAGAGTTTTTATCATAAATGGGTGTTGAATTTTGTCATAGGCTCTTTCTGCATCTATTGAAATTATGATATGGTTTTACCCTTCAGTTTGTTAATATGCTGTATCACATTGATTGATTTGTGCTTATTGAAGAATCCTAGCATTCCTGGGATAAATCCCACTTGATCATGGTGTATGATCCTTTTAATGTGCTGTTGGATTCTGTTTGCTAGTATTTTGTTGAGGATTTTTGAATCTAAGTTCATCAATGATATTGGTCTATAGTTTTCTTATTTTGTGACATCTTTGTCTGGTTTTGGTATCAGAGTGATGGTGGGCTTGTAGAATGAGTTTGGGTGTGTTCCTCCCTCTGCTATATTTTGGAAGAGTTTGAGAAGGATGGGTGTTAGCAGTTCTCTAAATGTTTGATAGAATTCACCTGTGAATCCATCTGGTCCTGGGCTTTTGTTTGTTGGAAGTCTCTTAATCACAGTTTCAATTTCAGTGCTCATTATTGGTCTGTTTATTTTTTTCTATTCCTGATGGTTCAGTGTTGGAAGGTTGTACTTTTCTAAGAATTTGTCTATTTCTTCCAGGTTGTCCATTTTGTTGACATATAGTTGCTTGTACTAATCTCTCATGATCCTTTGTATTTCTGCAGGGTCAATTGTTTCTTCTCCTTTTTCATTTCTAATTCTGTTGATTTGATCTTCTCTCTTTTTTTCTTGATGAGTCTGGCTAATGGTTTTTCAATTTTGTTTATCTTCTCAGAGAACTAGCTTTTAGTTTTTTTAATCTTTGCTATTGTTTCCTTCATTTCTTTTTCATTTATTTCTGATCTGATCTTTATGATTTCTTTCCTTCTGCTAACTTTGGGGAGTTTTGTTCTTTCTCTGATTGCTTTAGGTGTAATATTAGGTTGTTTATTTGAGTTATTTCTTGTTTCTTGAGATAGGATTGCATTGCTATAAACTTCCTTCTTAGAACTGCTTTTGCTGCATCCCGTAGGTTTTGGGTCATCCTGTTTTCATTGTCATTTGTTTCTAGGTATTTTTTAATTTCCTCTTTGATTTCTTCAGTGACCTCTTGATTATTTAGCAGCATATTGTTTAGCCTCCATATGTTTGTATTTTTTACAGTTTTTTCCCTGTAATTGTTATCTATTCTCATAGCATTGTTGTTGGAAAAGGTACTTGGTATGATTTCAATTTTCTTAAATTTACCAAGGCTAGATTTGTAACCCAAGAAATGTTCTATCCTGCAGAATGTTTCATGAGCACTAGAGAGGAAGGTGTACTCTGTTGTTTTTGGATGGAATGTCCTATAAATATCAATTAAGTCTATCTGGTCTAATATGTCTTTTAAAGCCATATTTATTTTATTTTGAATAATCTGTCCATTGGTGAAAGTGGGGTGTTAAAGTCCCCTACTATGATTGTGTTACTGTCGATTTCCCCTTTTATGGCTGTTAGCATTTGCCTTACATATTGAGGTGCTCCTATGTTGGGTGCATAAATATTTACAATTGTTATATCTTCTTCTTGGATTGATCCCTTAATCATTATGTAGTGTCCTTCTTTGTCTCTTGTAATAGTCTTTATTTTAGAGTCTATTTTGTCTGATATGAGGATTGCTACTCCAGCTTTCTTTGATTTCCATTTGCATGGAATATCTTTTTCCATCCCTTCACTTTCAGTCTATATGTGTCCCTAGGTCTGAAGTGGGTCTCTTGTAGACTGTATATATACAGGTCTTGTTTTTGTATCCATTCAGCCAGTCTGTGTCTTTTGGTGGGAACATTTAATCCATTTACATTTAAGGTAATTATTGATATGTATGTTCCTATTACCATTTTCTTAATTGTTTTGTGTTTGTTATTGTAGGTCCTTTGCTTCTCTTGTGTTTCCTGCCTAGAGAAGTTCCTTTAGTATTTGTTGTAAAGCTGGTTTGGTGGTGCTGAATTCTCTTAACTCTTGCTTGTGTGTAAAAGTTTTAATTTCTCAGTCAAATGTGAATGAGATCCTTGCTGGATAGAGTAATCTTGGTTGTAGGTTTTTGCCTTTCATCACTTTAAATATGTTCTGCCACTCCCTTCTGGCTTTCAGAGTTTCTGCTGACAGATCAGCTGTTAACGTATGGGGTTTCCCTTGTATGTTATTTGATGCTTTTCCCTTGCTATTTTTAATATTTTTTTCTTTGAAATTAATTTTTGATAGTTTGATTAATATTTGTCCTGTCATGTTTCTCCTTGGATTTATCCTGTATGGGACTCTCTGCACTTCCTGGGCTTGATTGACTATTTTGTTTCCCATATTAGAGAAGTTTTCATCTATAATCTGTTCAAATATTTTCTCAGTCCCTTTCCTTTTTTCTTCTTCTTCTGGGACCCTATAATTCAAATGTTGTTGTTCCAGAGGTCTCTGAGAGTGTCCTCAATTCTCTTCATTTTTTTTTTCTTTATTCTGCTCTGTGTCAGTTATTTCCACGATTTTATCTTCCAGGTTAGTTATCCATTCTCCTGCCTCAGTTATTCTGCTATTGATTCCTTCTAGAGTATTTTTAATTTCATTTATTGTTTTGTCTATCATTGTTTGTTTGCTCTTTAGTTCTTCTAGGTCCTTGTTAAATGTTTCTTGTATTTTTTCCATTATGTTTCTGAGATTTTGAATCATCTTTACTATCATTATTCTAATTTCTTTATCAGGTAGACTGCCTATTTCTCTTCATTTGTTTGGTTTCGTGGGTTTTTACCTTGCTCTTTCATCAGCTGCCTATTTCTCTATTTTCTCATTTTGTTTAACTTATTGTGTCTGGGGTCTCCTTTCACAGGCTGCAGGTTCATTGTTCCCATTATTTTTGCTGTTTGCTCCCAGTGGGTGAGGTTTGTTCAGTGGCTTGTGTAGTCTTCCTGGTGAAGGGGATTGGTGCCTGTGTTCTGTTGGGTGGGGCTGTATCTTATCCTTCTTGTAGGCAGGGCCACGTCCAGTGGTGTGTTTTGGAGTGTCTGTGAACTTAGTATGACTTTGGGCAGCCTCTCTGCTAATGGGTGGGATTGTGTTCCTGTCTTGCTAGATGTTTGGCATGGAGCATCCAACACTGGAGCTTTCTGTCCGTTGGGTGGAGCTGGGTCTTAGCATTGAGATGAATATCTCTGGGAGGGTTCTTGACGATTGATATTACATGGGGCCGAGAGGTTTCTGGTGGTCCAGTGTCCTGGACTTGGCACTCCCACCTCAAAGACTGAGGCCAACACCCGACCCGAACACCAAGACTCTGCTAGCCGCACAGCTCTGAAGAAAAAGAAGAGAGAAAAAAAAATACAAAAAGAGAAAAATGAACAGACAGAACCCTAGGACAAATGGTAAAAGTAAACCTATACAGACAAAATCACACAAAGAAGCATATACATACACACTCACAAAAAGAGAAAAAGGAAAAACTATATCTATATATTTTAAAAAAAAGAGAGCAAACAAACCAATAAACAAATCCACCAATGATAATAATGCACTAAATACTACACTTAAGACCAGAAACAAATTAGATGCAGAAGGCAAACCCCATGTCTACATTTGCTCCAAAAGTCTACTGCCTGAATTTTGGGAACATTTGTTGTCTGTTCAGGTATTCTTCTGATGCAGTGTTTATCAAGTTGATTGTGGGGATTTAATCTGCTGCTCCTGAGGCTGCACAGAGAAATTTCCCTTTCTGTTTGTTTGCACAGCTCCTGGGGTTCAGCTATGGCTTTGGCCCTGCCTCTGAATGTAGGTCGCCCTCAGGTGTCTGTTCCCTGCCCAGACAGGAAGGGGTTAAAGTAGCTGCTGTTTAGGGCTCTCTTGCTCTCTCAGTCTGGGAAGAGGGAAGGGTAAGGTAGTCATAATTGGAATGTGGGGCGAGCCTGAGGCGGCAGACGCCAGCGTGTTGTTGCAACAGCCTGAGGTGCGCCGTGTGTTCTTCCGGGGAAGCTGTCCCTGGATCTCGGGACCCTGGCAGTGGCGGGCTGCACAGGCTCCTGGGGGTTGGGGTGGGGTGGGGCGGGTGTGGATCCTGCGCTTGCACACAGGATTCTTGGTGGCAGTGGCAGCAGCCTTAGTGTTTCACGCCCATCTCTGGGGTCCGAGCTGATAGCCACGGCTTGCGCCCGTCTCTGCAGCTCGTTTCAGCAGTGCTCTGCCTTCTGTGGGCACATTGGGAAGGAATCCCCTCTCCTTGTGCACCCCGAAACAAAGGTCTCTTGCCTCTCTGGCAGGTCCAGACTTTTTCCCGGACTCCCTCCCGGCTACTTGTGGCGCACTAGCCCCCTTCAGGCTGTCTTCATGCAGCCAACCCCAGTCCTCTCCCTGGGATCTGACCTCCAAAGCGCAAGCCTCAGCTCCCAGCCCCTGCCCACCCCGGCGCGTGAGCAGACAGGCCTCTCAGGCTGGTGAGTGCTGGTCGGCACCGATCCTCTGTGTGGGAATCTCTCTGCTTTGCCCTCTGCACCCTGTTGCTGTGCTCTCCTTTGTGACTCTGAAGCTTCCCCCCTCCCACCTCCCCCACCCTGTCTCCGCCAGTGAAGGGGCTTCCTAGTGTGTGGAAACTTTTCCTCCTTCATGGCTCCCAGAGGTGCAGGTCCCATCACTATTCCTTTGTTTTTTCTTTTTTCTTTTGTCCTAGCTAGGTACATGGGGATTTTCTTGCCTTTTGGGAAGCCTGAGGTCTTCTGCCAGCGTTCAGTAGGTGTTCTGTAGGAATTGTTCCACATGTAGGTGTATGTTTGATGTATTTGTGGGAAGGAAGATGATCTCCATGTCTTACTCCTCTGCCATCTTGAAGGTCCCCCTCAAAAAGAATGTATTCACTCTTACCTATAGTGTCGAGCAGTTAAGACAAAGATAGATACTTTGATAGTCCAGTACACAATAGCAGACACGCAATCCTCGTATTCAGGAAAAACTGTAAACTCAGAACCACTTCAAATGTTAATGTCTTTTGTTCCTAAACCAATGTCCCCACCATAACTCTCCTATAACTCATATTATCTCCATGTGGCAAGCATGATAATTTCCTACAAGCCAAACAAAAGGAAATTTAAACTTCAGGAAATGGAAAAGCAATATAGAAATTTAGTGAAGGGCTTGAAAAGTATACTAGGAACATCAAGGATAAGAACAAAATGATTTGGGGAAATCCTTAGTTTTTGTTCTTAATACTAATGGTTGCATTCTGAAATTGAGCTAAGGAAGATGAGAGGTATTGAAAAGGTTCCACATTGTGTTCTAGCAGACGGTTAAGTAGTGTTTTTTTGTTAACTCATTCATCTAAAGCTCCTTTATCTGTATTAAAATTGTCCCAAAGGGAAAAAGTAGTTTCAGAAATGTTTGTGATCCTTTATTATGGGGGAAGAATCCATTTTCTATGATTTCTGTCAAGTGCAAAAAACCTATTTAAAGGAATTAACTGTGATAATTCACTGCTTTGAATTCATTCCTTTTGCAGTATTGCTTCCCACACTTTCATTTTATGTCATTTAATTCAAGTATCTCTATCTTGAAGTTTCATGATCAAAAATCTATACAAAGTGTGTGTGTGTGTGTGCATGCGTGCGTGTGTGTATCTCATGTGTGCATTCTAAATAACAAAAATCTGTTTAAAATGCAACATTTGAGCACCTACTTTTGTTACAGGCTCCCTCATCTCTACTCTGCCAGCTAATGCCCATTGTTTGCCTGCTCATTGATTGTCAAATACATTTTTCTGCAGGGATTGTATCAGTCCTTATCAAAATTCTGAGTTCACTTTTGAAGGTGGTCTTTATGTCTGTGTTTTTTTTTCTAGGGGGAGGGGTAACAGACACTGCTTAAAATTAAATACAAGTGCTGAAAAGCAGTTTTAGCAAAGTATCACAAAAGGAAACTGACAAATACAAGGAAAAGAAAATTGGCTTGTATTTTTATATACTGAAATTTATTATTTGTGAATTTGGGGATCTGAGAGTTAATAAAGGGAAATAATAAGACTAATGTCTTAACTGGAAATTGTGCATCCCACCATATTTGTTTTTCTAAGTAACATCTTTAAAAGGCTGTTCTTTACTTCCAGTGACTCTCTTATTACTCAAGAACGATTTTCACATGTGTTGTTAACAGCCTAGTCCCAAGCCATTAGTCCACCTTAGTCTTTTCAGTCCTCTAATTTTATCCATCCTGCCGTGAATGCAGACAGACTGCATAATAGCTGGAGCAAAAATGGAAAGGCATGGGTCAATATTCAGTATCTACATGGTTCAGAAGAGCCATCTGAAGGATAAAACAAAATGGCACTAACAGCACTGATGCTCAACACAGAATTAGGAAGCTATTTAAATAATGTGCCATGGGCTCTGAAGGTAGTTGCCAAAGAGGAGTTCCAAAAATATCTTGAGTAACAGGAGCATCAGTAAAAGAGAGGACTCGGGCTTCCCTGCTGGCGCAGTGGTTAGGAATCCGCCTGCCAATGCAAGGCACACGGGTTCGAGCCCTGGTCAGGGAAGATCCCACATGCCGCAGAGCTACTGAGCCTATGCGCCACAACTACTGAGCCTGTGCGCCTAGCGCCCATGCTCCGCAACGGGAGAGGCCACCGCGATGAGAAGCCTGCACACCGCAATGAAGAGTAGCCCCTGCTCTCCGCAACTAGAGAAAGCCCACGTGCAGCAACGAAGACCCAATGTAGCCAAAAATAAATAAAATAAATAAATTAAATTAAAAAAAAAAAAAAGAGAGGACTCAACACACATTTGAATGAGTATATTCTAGTGTTAGCAAGAAATCCAGTAAGATTTTCTAGAAATGTGGATTGGACTTTTTTATTTAAAAAAAAAACAAACATTCAGAGTTTCCCCCATCATCTATATAGTGATTTAAAACTTTTTAAAAGTAAATAACTCTAAAATCAAAGAGGAAACAAAAATGAAATTTCTTTGTATTGGAATTAAAATTGCATCTGAATGTTTCATTCATTCATAATTTAATAGACTGTATTCACATTTTTACTTTCAAGCAGAACAGATAGACCAAAAATTCACACCATATTTCTCCTCTGTATTTTAATAATAGATTGATATTACCACCAACATTCATATATCCATCCATTTCACACACCCAGAAAATATTAATTGAATACCTGCTATAAGTACAGAGAATTAAATGATGAAACTGTACCTCACTATTTTTTATCCTCTTATGTGACTACCTCTCCCAATAAGTTTAATTTCTTGAGAGCAAGGACTCATTATTATTCACTCTCATATCCTTAATGACTAAGCATACTGCTCAGAACATAGAAAACACTGAGAAAATGTTGAATAAATAAAAATGTTTTTAACAACAATTTATAAAAGTTTATAGTACATTACATATTGCCTTTTGAGTTCTTATTCCAGTATCATCTTCCTCAAATATACTATGTATATTTTATGAGTCATTGATCTTGAATGCAAATCCCAAACTCTCCCCCGTTTTCTATATTTGGCAGATATCTGGTTTTCCGCATTTTGCACAATAAAGTGCATGTCTTAATGGAGACATGTAAGGCCTATGATTGTCTTATGCCTGTTATTTTAGTTTGATCTCCTACTGCTCCCCGTCACCCCACTACATTCCATTTTGTTTCACAACTCTGGGAATTTACACATGCTCTTATATTTTGCCCAGACTCTTCTTCTCTCTCTTGGGTGTAGCAGACTTCTACTCATTTTTTAAGACCCACCCCAGTCATTTCCATGTTTATGAAAGTTTATTGATACTCAGATGTAACCACTTCACCTTGTGTGTCGTCACTTTGCCTAATTTATACTTCTATTGAAATACTCCTCAAACCAAGTTCCAAGGAAACTGCTTCTGTAGGATACAATAACAAGTGTTATTGCAGGAGTAAAGGGAGCAGGGACTATCCTCTAGTCCAAAAAAAATTGAGAAATTGTATATTATATAAAATTAAACAGGTGTTTTTATTCCAGGAATCATCAGAGCCTTTTCAGTTCTCATGTTCATTGTGAATATAAGAGTAGACTCTATAATGTACAGTGTTTCCCGTATATATTTCTCTGTGAAACCCATTTTTCACACAATACAGAGAATCCCATGGGACTCATGTATTCTACTAATTGTAGTTTGTGAAAACTTTGTTCTATTGTTTTCTTTTTTATAATTACTTCCTTAGAGCCTGTGGCTCCTTGAGATCAGGGTCTGTGTACTATGTGTTATGATTTACTCTTTACTTAGTTAAATGTGGATGATTGTTTGAAAATAGACTTAGTTTATAAATGAAATATCCTAAATCACATGTCAATATAAAGATAAGAATAGTAATTTTTTCATCTACCTTATTTGTTGTGATTGTGTTTGACATAGTACATATAAGCACTGGATAAATTAGTAATTAAGTGAAGCATGTAAATAAGATGAAAATACAGATAAAATAGAGGGCTCAACACACAATTGGATGATTATATTCCAGTGTTAGCAAGAAATCTGGTATGATTTTCTAGAAATGTGAATTTGAGCTTTTACCCATTTGAAAAAAAAATTCAGAGCTTCCCCTATAATCTATGTAGTGATTTTAAACTTTTATTTTTCTTATACTCTACCTTTTAGAAGTTAGGGTTTTTCATCTGTTGAATTTAGTCATTGCAGTATAGGTTTATCATTACAAAAATTTAAAGTTAATATACACAAAACTTACATGTTTTGTAAATATATAAAGTATTTAATGTTGGTAATTACTTAATGATGTTCATTACTTTGGACATTTTCAGTTGGAATTCTATAGAAAATGGCTAAATCATTTAAGCTATATTTAAACCTATATTTATAATATTTAAAAGGCATAGATGTCTCTAATTTGAACTCTAAAAGAAATCTCTTTATAGTATAAGATAATAACAGCAAAATATTCATACAGATGAACAGCAAAATTCTGCCCAGGTGCAAACATAGACATATACATTTATATTTAGCTCTCTTCCATCCTGAGGCACCGTTCATGTTGCTGATGAAGGTTTGTTCTCATATGTATTTAATGAGCACCTGGTTTAAAATGAGACTGAGACCCTTGCTACTCAAAATCAACACAGTTGGTGGCAAGACAAAGATTTTAATATTAAACAAAACTTGAGTTTGGTGAATATTAAGTGATTTGAAGGACTTTCTTTGATGATTTTATAGAATTCACTCTTTAATTCAATTAAAAGAAATAAAAATTTGGCGAAATTGTTTGTGTAGACATTCTATCCCTCCTTTTAAACATTATTTTCCAGTAGTTAGACCATAGCCTGAGAGGACAGATAAGCATTCCATTATCATTTCTCTTCTTTATTCCCCTCTATAATATAATTGTTTTTCTTGAGTTATTACTTTAAAATACTGAGAGAAAATAATTTTGACAGCAGTGTCCTTAAGGAACATTATCAAGTGGATCATTGAAACACCATTCCAAAATAGAGTAGCTATGAAACATAGAGGAGCATTAAAGGCCTGGAACTAATGATTGATCCTTATTGGTTAGGTACATGGATCTATATTTTTATTAAACAATTTGACACAATTCCACGCGTCCATTAAAAATTTGTGTCTCTTTTCACTTTGAAGTTATACTCGTCTCCTAAACTACTCTCCAGATGCCCTATTCAACACATGATAATTTCATAAGACCATCATTTCTACTCAAAACAAAGGATAGGACTCAGAATTATTCATACTGTTCACCTCAATTAAGTGACAAAATCAATGAGGAGAATGGGCCATTCAAATACAAGTATTAATCATTCATTTTTACATGGCTTAACGTTTTTTCAACAAAAAAGAGTATAAAATAAAAACATCCAGAATATCTTCTAGCAGAGTTAATGTACATATTTAAACATTCATGAAAACATAAAAGGTGTGTTTGTTTAATAATAGCACTTCAACTGACAGTCCTCACTATGCTATCCACATAATATATGGATTTATGATAGCAGAAAAATAATGTTCTTGAAAGAAGACAATCAAATAGGCAACAGGTACATGAAAAAGTGTTCAACATCACTAATCATCACAAATTAAAACCACAATGAGATATCATCTTACACCTGTTAGAATGGCTATTATAAAAAAGACAAGAGGTAACAAGTACTGGTGAGCATGTGGAGAAAAGGGAACCCTCATGCACTGTTGGTGGGAATGTAAATTGGGGCAGCCTCCATAGAAAATAGTATACAGATGATGGTGTAATACATGAGTGATGTGGAACGGTGGTCGCTGTGTATCTAGGGATTCAAAAACAGTCCCAACCCTCTCTCCTTCAACCCAGTGACCAGAGGAGTAAGGAAAAGAGATTCAGCCACAGCCAGTTTTCTAAGACAGGCAGAAACTGCTAGACATTTCAGCTGGTTATATAACTTCATTTACTTCTCTATAATCAATATCAGAATTGAGACTTCTCCCAGTCAAGATTGTAGCTCTTAAATATGTAGCAAGACTTTGACTCTTCAAACATATGTACATTTATATATATGATCACCATTGCCCACAAAATAAGTTCTATCTCCTTGACATGCCATCGATGGTTTTTACTACTAGTGGAATTGCTTTTCTCTGTTCCCTTGCCACTTCCTTTGACTTGCCCTACATTTTAGTTGAACTGGATAACTCACCATTCTCAAACTCACCATATTTACTACTGCGGCCATACTTTTCTCACACTCTTTCTTCTATCTGGCATATATTCCCTTCGTGTCTAAGCCTACCAGTCATTCAAAGTGTAGGTTAAATGTCACCTCCACCTGGGAGTCATCTATTCTTCATAATCAGAAGGAACTAAATCTTCTTTTCAATATCAGCCTGTTTAGCTTCCCCTTCTTTTCTGATTCTCTTTTCTCATTTATATTATGGTTATCTGCATGTGGATCCTCTCCTTTTTGAAGCTGTAAATTCCTTGGAATCAAGAACTATGTTTTTCCCCTCTTGAAGTTCACCTTAGCATCTAAGTTTGTATGTGCAGTAAGTATGCGATACATTTTTTAATGGCTGTCCTTCCCCTTCTGCATGCATTTTAACAAAAAGACTTTTAAATGTGAAACTTGAAATTTTGTAGGCAAAATGCTTTCCAACTCTGTACATGCTTATATGTCTATTAATAAGTCTAACATTGCGTTATGGTAGTTTTAGACTGATTTTTTTTAATGGCTGCTATTGTTTAAATTTTACCACGAGTCACATCCTTAACCATTAAAAGCTGTAGGTTTTCTCTAATTCCAGCTTCTATTTACCCAGGCAAGTCCTTCCAACTTTGTATTTGTACAACTTTCAAACCCATGCAGCATTTTAATGCTATTTTTAATTGTTGTCCTTTAGTCTATCCTTTCAAGTTATTTTTAGATCTTAATCAATTCTGCCAATAAATAGACTAGCTATCTCCTTCCCTGCCCCCACACCCTCATCCTCAGCTCCAAGCAATATCCTCACAGGAGAAGCTTCGTTTCTCTGTCTTTGAGGAATTTATTAATAAAAATGAACAGGACAGGGACTGGAATAGAGAACTCTCTTCTGATCGGCATCAGTTGAAATCAGCACATTATGAATCCACCAGTATGACCATAATCCTCTATCTTACCCACAAAAATGTCATGAGAGACACTTCACTGTCTTACTGTAATCAACATGTATTCTTTTTATATTTCTCATGTGATATCACAATAAAAAGAAGTGATTTCCTAGACCAATCAAGTAACTTAAAGCATTGTGTTATAAACCAGTTTACATTTTTTGGTAATTTATATAGTTCTCCAGTGTTAGATATACATTTATATTTTAATCAATACTAATATAGAAGGCCCTATTAATTCTTTCAAAAATAGTAAAAACTGATAGTTTTGATCTACTATGCTAGGTATATACCAAAAAGGTGACTTGCTTCTAAGTATTTATTTATTTATTTTAAATATTTATTGGGGTATATTTGATTTACAATGTTGTGTTAATTTCAGGTGTCCAGCAAAGTGAATCAATTGTACATATACATATATCCACTTTTTTAGATTCTTTTCTCATATAGGCCATTACAAAGCATTGAGTAGAGTTCACTGTGCTATAATAGGTGCTTATAATAGGTTCTTATTACTTGTCTACTTTACATAGTGTGTATACGTCAATCCCAATCTCCCAATTTATCCCTCCACCATATCGCCTGGTAACCATAGGGTTTCTACATCTGTGACTCTACTACTGTCTTGTAACTAAGTTCATTTGTACCCTTTTTTTAGTTTCCATGTGTAAGCGACATCATATGATACTTGTCTTTCTGTGTCTGACTTACCTCACTCAGTATGCCAATCTCTAGGTCCATCCATGTTCCTGCAAGTGGCATTATTTTGTTCTTTTTTATGGCTGAGTAATATTCCATTGTATATATGTGCCACATCTTCTTTATCCATTCCTCTGTTGATGGACATTTAGGTTGCTTCCATGTCTTGGCTATTGTAAATAGTGCTGCAATGAATATTGGGGTGCATGTATCTTTTTGAATTATGGTTTTCTCTGGGTATATGCCTAGGAGTGGGATTG
The DNA here is from genome assembly GCF_964270905.1 of Leucopleurus acutus. Taxonomy (NCBI): domain Eukaryota; kingdom Metazoa; phylum Chordata; class Mammalia; order Artiodactyla; family Delphinidae; genus Leucopleurus; species Leucopleurus acutus. Next base: position 76,259,062 of record NC_139150.1, on the reverse strand, counting down.
CTGGGTCATATGGTAGTTCTAGTTTTAGTTCTTTAAGGAACCTCCATACTATTCTCCATAGTGGCTGTACCAATTCACATTCCCACCAGCAGTGCAAGAGTGTTCCCTTTTCTCCACACCCTCTCCAGCATTTATTGTTTCTAGATTTTTTGATGATGGCCATTCTGACCGGTGTGAGATGATATCTCATTATAGTTTTAATTTTCATTTCTCTAATAATTAGTGATGTTGAGCATCTTTTTATGTGCTTTTTGGCCATCTGTATGTCTTCTGTGGAGAAATGTCTATTTAGATCTTCTGTCCGTTTTATGATTGGGTTGTTTGGTTTTTCTGATATTGAGCTGCATGGGCTGTTTGTATATCTTGGAGATTAATCCCTTGTCAGTTGCTTCATTTGCAAAGATTTTCTCCCATTCTGAGGATTGTTTTTTCATCTTGTTTATGGTTTCCCTTGCTGTGCAAAAGCTTTGAAGTTTAATTTGATCCCATTTGTTTATATTTGTTATTTTCATTACTCTAGAAGGTGGCCCAAAAAGACTTGCTGTGATTTATGTCAGAGTATTCTGCCTATGTTTTCCTCTAGAGTTTTATAATGTCCAGCCTTACATTTAGGTCTTTGATCCCTTTTGAGTTTACTTTTGTGTATGGTGTTAGGGAGTGTTCTAATTTCATTCTTTTAGGGAGGGAGATGCAAGAGGGAAGAGATATGGGAACACATGTATATGTATAACTGATTCACTTTGTTATAAAGCAGAAACTAACACACCACTGTAAAACAATTATACCCCAATAAAGATGTTAAAAATTTTTTTTCCCTTTTTTTAAACATCTTTATTGGAGTATAATTGCTTTACATCGCTGTGTTAGTTGCTGCTGTATAACAAAGTGAATCTGCTGTATGTATACATATATCCCCATATCCCCTCCCTCTTGTGTCTCCCTCCCAGCCTCCCTATCCCACCCCTCTAGGTGGTCACAAAGCACTGGGCTGATCTCCCTGTGCTATGTGGCTGCTTCCCACTAGCTATCTATTTTACATTTAGTAGTGTATATATGTCACTGCCACTCTCTCAGCTTACCCTTCCCCCTTCCCCTGTCCTCAAGTCCATTCTCTACATCTGTGTCTTTATTCCTGTTCTGCCCCTAGGTTCTTCAGAACCATTTTTTTTTTTTAGATTCCATATATATGTGTTAGCATATGGTATTTGTTTTTCTCTTTCTGACTTATTTCACTCTGTATGACAGACTCTAAGTCCATCCACCTCACTACAAATAACTAAATTTCGTTTCTTCTTATGGCTGAGTAATATTCCATCGTGTATATGTGCCACACCTTCTTTATCCATTCATCTATCAATGGACACTTAGGTTGCTTCCATGTCCTGGCTATTGTAAATAGTGCTGCAATGAACATTGTGCTACATGACTGTTTTTGAATTATGGTTTTCTCAGGATATGTGCCCAGTAGTGGGATTGCTGGGTCATATGGTAGTTCTATTTTTAGTTTTTTGAGGAACCTCCATACTGTTCTCTATAGTGGCTGTATCAATTTACATTCCCACCAACAGTGCAAGAGGGTTCCATTTTCTCCACACTCTCTCCAGGATTTATTGTTTGTAAATTTTTTGATGGCCATTCTGACTGGTGTGAGGTGATACCTCACTGTAGTTTTGATTTGCATTTCTCTAATGATTAGTGATGTTGAGCATCCTTTCACGTGTTTGTTGGCAATCTGTATATCTTCTTTGGAGAAATGTCTATTTAGATCTTCTACCGATTTTTGGATTGGGCTATTTGATTTTTTGATATTGAGCTGCATGAGCTGCTTGTAAATTTTGGAGATTAATCCTTTGTCAGTTGCTTTGTTTGAAAATATTTTCTCCCATTCTGAGGGTTGTTGTTTGGTCTTGTTTATGGTTTCCTTTGCTGTGCAAAAGCCTTTAAGTTTTATTAGGTCCCATTTGTTTATTTTTGTTTTTATTTCCATTTCTCTAGGAGGTGGGTCAAAAAGGTCCTTGCTGTGATTTATGTCTTAGAGTGTTCTGCCTATGTTTTCCTCTAAGAGATTTATAGTGCCTGGCCTTACATTTAGGTCTTGAATCCATTTTGAGTTTATTTTTGTGTATGGTGTTTGGGAGTGTTCTAATTTCATTCTTTTACATGTAGCTGTTCAGTTTTCCCAGCACCACTTATTGAAGAGACTGTCTTTTCCTCATTGTATATTCTTGCCTCCTTTGTCATAGATTAGGTGACCGTAGGTGCATGGGTTTATCTCTGGGCTTTCTATCCTGTTCCATTGATCTATATTTCTGTTTTTGTGCCAGTACCATACTGTTTTGATGATTGTAGCTTTCTAGTATAGTCTGAACTTAGGGATTCCTCCATCTCTGTTTTTCTTTCTCAAAATTGCTTTTGTTATTCAGGGTCTTTTATGTTTCCATACACATTGTAAAATTTTTTGTTCTAATTCTGTGAAAAATGTCATTGGTAATTTTACAGGGATTGCATTGAATCTGTAGACTGCTTTGGGTAGTATAGTCATTTTCACATTATTGATTCTTCCAGTCCAAGAACATGGTATATCTCTCCATCTCTTTGTGTCATCTTTGATTTCTTTCATCAATATCTTATAGTTTTCTGCATACAGGTCTTTTGCCTCCTTAGATAGGTTTATTCCTGGGTATTTTATTCTTTTTGTTGCAATGATAAATGGGATTCTTTTCTTAATTTCTCTTTCTGACCTTTCATTGTTATTGTATGCTTCTAAGTATTTAAAGTAATTCATTTTGTCTTTTCTTCCATACTTTTAATTATTATTACCTAAAAAAGTAAGAATAAATAAATAATGGAAGTTGTACCATCACAGGAACTGACAGATATTTAAAATTCTATTAGGTAAAAGAGCAACAAATTTAGAGTGTTTACTTTGTGAAAGGCACTATGCTCCGTGCCTTAGGCATGATATCTCGTCAATCTTCATTAAAATCCTACAAAATAAACATAATTATTATTATTATTCAATTCCACAGAAGGGAACCTGAGGTTCAGAGTTCAACTCATTTATTCAACAGTTATTGAAGAACTGCCTGTTATTTCCTTTGCAGAGTCCTTTAATCCCACTGAATTTACATTTTGATGGGGTGTGGAATTTCCATTAATTCACTGGTGAAATCCTACGAAGCTAATTAGAGGACAGATCAGTTGGTTGCAATTATGACACGTGCTACAGAGAAATCCAGAGCAGTATGAGATTATATAACCGACAAACCTGATCTAGTCTGGAATTTCAGCGAAGGTTTCTGAGTCCTGCAGAATAAGAGACAGTCAAGGAGAGGTTGGCAGTGGTTCGGGGAGGGTGAGGATAAGTTATTTGTAGGAGAGAGAGGAACATCTGCAAAGGTACTGAGATGGGAAAGGAGTCTGGCACATTTTAGAAAAATCAAAGGCAGCTAGTGTGAGTGCAGCACAGGTAGAAGGAATAGAGAAAGGAGACTGTGGACCATGCTTGGCCTTCCTGCAAACCACCTATTAATTTTAGATTTTAGCCTAAAGGAAAAGGGGAGACAGAAGGGTTATTTACTTATTTGTATTTTGTTTGTTTCTTTTAATTGGGTGTAAACTGGAATCAGATTTGCACTGTAAAAATATCACCTTGGTTGCTGCTTAGGGAATGGACTAGAAAACAACACAAGAGGATGGAGAGGCATCAGTTAGGAGGCTTTTGCAGGAGTGAAGGAGAAAGATCACAATGCCTTGGAGCAGGTAATGACAAAAATGACAGAGACAAGTGAATGGAGTTGGGAAGTTTAGGAAATAGAATTGGCAAGACTTAGTAGTTGAGTGAGCGAGATAATGAGAAAAAAAGAAAAAGCCAAGGCTTGTCTGACTGGGTGGATGTTCATTAAACAGTTGCCTAAGGACAGACAGCTAATGAGTGTTAGGGATTTGGACCTTGTTCAAAATTTGTGTTTTTAACATTATGACCTCTGCAACACAGCTTACAATGGTCAAGAGTTCCATTATTTGAAATTCTACAGTATACTTTTTACAATATAAATACTTGGATATGTGTGACAACATACTGGAGAAACAGTGCAAAAAGGACTGCAGAGCAGATTCAGTTTCTGCGGTCCAAAATTTTCTATTCTGACTCTTCAGAGTAGCTGCAAGATATTTCTTTCACTTGTGTTTCATTCTGTAACCTGGTGCTAGCAATAATAATCATAATGAGTTTATTCAAGATAAAATTAAAAGTATGCATTCCCTAGGATCCTTGGATGAAAGAAAAACTTTTTTCCCAAATCATAAAATCATGTATTTTCCATATTACTTTATATCTTACTCCGTCTTAGTGAATAATACTAAAATTTCAACATGTCTTGTCAAGTACTATGTATTTGTACAGATCACAAATACAGAATTAATCACATCTGAGATCAAGTAGAATATCTCCTTTTTTGAATGCAGATACCTTTAGAAATGTGAGGTAGTAAGTCATAACCCTTAATCATGGTCTTTCTCCTTCTGGGTTAAAAGATAATCAAGAAAAGAATTGTAGCCATAGGATTTCATCTTAAAAAATGTTGCCACCAAGAGGTAACTTTGTCATTAGGCAGAAGCTGGTGCATTTTTTTCCCCTTCACATCCTTAAATTTTTGTTTGAGATTTGCCTCCAAATTGTGAATTTCAAGTTTCTTGGACAGCTCAGAATACTGTTTCCTATACAGCGTATTATATTTTTTAGATGTAATTGCACGTGGATACTACACATTTTATTGAGATGAAACTAGTGAGCAATAAAATATTTAATTATTTTAAATGTTTCTAGAGCACCACAGATGGTGACATAGTTTCGTCTCCTTCACAAGCCTACTACTGTGTACATAGTTATTTCTCCAATTTATTCCTTTTCCAGCAGAGCCAAATCCAAACTATGCCAGATTATGCTGTGTCTGTGTCTGTGGAGCTCAATCTCTGGCTTTAACTGCAGTCCTCAGCGTGGTCAGGATAAGGTGCAGGGACCGTGAATCTCTGTCCCTGGGGGACATTGGAAGGAACATGGTAGATATCAATTGAGAAATAGTAAGTTGTTTTGCATAAAAGAAACTCCATCATCCCTGTGGACAAGGGGCTCAGAATTGAGTGAATCAAGAACTAATGATAGTTTCTGAAAGTAGAGGCTAAGAAGCAACATTTTTAGAACATAGATTATTATTGATAACATTATCACAGTGGGGTGGTTTAGAGCACAGGCTCTGGATCCTGACTGCCAGGGCCATCACTTACTACCTCTGTAACCTTGGCTAAGTTACTTAACTTCAATGAAGTAATCGCGGGGTCGTTGGGAGGCTTAATGACATGACTCCTAAAGTTCTCAGTACAGTGCCTGGTACATACTTAGCACTGGAGAAATGTTAGCTGTTATTATTATTATTGTTACTGTAATTCACTTACCCAGCCAGACCCTTTAATAAGCAGTGATAGAGGCTTGGTAGGAGAAACAGGGCTATAGGTATAGGCGCATACCTTCTTGTTTTGTCTCTTTTCTTTTGACATTTTGTCTCTTCTCTTTCATATGCACATCCAATGTCTATTTGACTTATTAACATGCTCTTCTTTCCTACATGTGCACATGCCATGATCCATCTAAAATTATCACTGGGATAGTTCTTACTTTAAAACTTATCAGTACATACATGTTGGGATCACCTCTTTAGAAATCCTCAGCTTGTTAAAAACAAGATTGTTCAGGCTCCTAATCAAGTACATTGAAAATATATACCATGTAATGAAGCTTCGCCAAAGGAAACAAATTCTCTACCACAAGATTCATGTGCCTTTAAAACCATGGGACTGTGATCTCAACTAATGAAAGACAATGAATTGTAATGAGAATATATAGCACTGACAGAAGAATGTACATAAGAGTGACAGTGATCAGACTCTAAAGAACTGTAGACGAGCCTCATTACTCAGCAGAGGATCCTGGCTCCCTGAACAAAATCTCTTGGTTGCCTTTTCGAGAAGAGTCTATGTTTAAAAAAAAGGAAAGAATGTAAATGCATCTAACTGAAACATTTGCTCCTTTGGCTCTAAAAACAGGGAGCTGGCAAGGATATGGAGAAAGGGGGGGCCCTGGTGCACTGTTGGTAGGAATGTAAATTGGTGTAGCCGCTATGACAAACAGTGTGGATGGAGGTTCCTCAAAAACTTAAAATTAGAACTACCTTATGATCTAGCAATCCCGCTTCTGGCATATATCCAAAAGAAATGAAATAACTATCTGGAGGAGGTAGCTACACTTCTGTGTTCATTGCAGCATTACTCACAATTGCCAAGAATGAAAACAGCCTATGTGTCCATCAATAGATAAAGAGATGATGAAAATGTGAGGGGGGTGTGTGTGTGTGTATGATGAAATATTATTCAGTCATATGAAAGGAAGAAATCCTGCCATTTGTACAGCATAGATGGACTTTGAGGTAGCATTACGCTAAGTGAAATGTCAGACAGAGAAAGACAAACCTTGTATGATCTCACTTACATGTGGAATCTAAAAACATCAGACTCATAGAAACAGAGAATAGGTTGCCAGAGGCTGGGGGTGGGGCTGGGAGAAATGGGGACATGTTGGTCAGTGGGGACAAATGTACAGTTATAAGAAGTATAAGGTCCAGGGATCTAATGTAGGCTATAGCATGATGACTAGAGCTAACCATACTGTACTGTATACTTGAAAGGTTCTGTGAGAGTCGATTTTAACTATCCTCACCGTAACGATAACATCAAAAAATAAGGTAATTATTTGAGGAGAAGTATGTATTAACTAACCTCGTTGTGGTAAACATTTTGTAATCTATACACGTATCAAATCATCACAGATGTCCACCTTAAACTTATGCAGTGTTATAGGTCAGTTATATCTCAATAAGCCTGGAAGCACCAACAACAACAAAAGAGGGGGATAACACAGAGGAACAGGTGGTAAGCATTGAGGGAGGAAACAGGTAAAAAGGAAAAAAGCAGGTTACAGAGCAGATGTAGAACATTGATCTGTTGGTTTTTGTTATTTTTCTTCTAGTTTTATTGAGATATAACTGGCATACAACACTGTATAAGTAAGTTTAAGGTGTACAGCATAATGATCTGACTTGCATACATAATGAAATGCTTATCACAATAAATTTAGTGAACATCCATCCATCATCTCATATAGATACAACATAAAAGAAATAGAAAAATGTTGTTTTTCCTTGTGATGAGAACTCTTAGGATTTACTCTCTTACCTTTCATATATAGCATACAGTAGTGTTAATTATACTTATCACGCTTTTTTATTTTAAAAAATTATATGTACACAGGATAAACATTCTAAAAGTATATAATAGAGGCCAAAATTTAACAGTGGTTATATCTTTGTGGAAGGATTTGGGGGTGGTCATTCATTTATTCATTTTTTCGCTATTTTTCAATTTCTATACTGTGTATTTCTTATGTTTTTAAAGAAGAAACAAACAGAAATGCAAAGGAAGCTGACCAAATGGCAATAAGTAAGGTCCATTTATTTTTATAATCTGTAAAACTGAACAATGTTTTTATTATGTTCAGGAAATGTCTCAGAGGTTCCCAGGGAAAATAAGAGAGCTCATAGAATTCAAGTCAAATAGAAAGAGATACACTTACAAAGGCATTGCCAGTGGCAGAAAGTTTTTATAAAACATTAACAAAATGGTCTAATCAGTGTAAAGTTTGAAGATTATTCTCAGTAGGAAACAATGGATGAAGTTAGGGGTGTCTGAGTTCAAAGAACTCAGAGACAATTAACACAATCTTAAATACAGTAAGTTATAACAGTCTAATTTTCACAATCACAGAATTTCTAAGGAGTTATTTGCTTGCCAGAAATGTCAAATAATATGTGACTTGAATAATAAATGTTTACTCATCTAATAAAAAATGAATAGTTTACTCTTCATCAAGGAAAATAAATCAATAGGATATGTTCTTTTCTTCTTTGTTGTTAGAGAAGAGGATTTTATAGGAAGCATGTTCACTAAAAATGCTTGATGAAAGTGGACAAAATCAATGTCCAGTACCTTTGTAAGGGCTCTGTCTTGGGTATGTTTCTCAATGGGTAATGAGTAGACTTGCATTAGAAATAACCTGAGAAGTTTGACCTCTGACCACCAAATCAAGCTCTTTGGAGTCACGGAGGAGGCTGCATTTTCAGTAAGCGCCCAAGGTAAATTTGATGTTCACTGAAATTTGAGAACACTGAATGTAAACTGTGGGCTAAAATCCATCAAAGATTTCACTCTTCTTTAAAAGCAAAGGGCTTCTTTATTTAGCTGAAAATTGTTTTAATGGTAAACTTTCTGATGAGAATGGGCTAATATAGCACAAAAAGATCAATGAGTTTATAATGCTGTGCATGTACACAGACTTTTTGAGATATAGCTCTAGATCATTTTCATTTAAATTGTTTCATATATTCTGAATTAATATGTGAACTGGGAAAACCTTAAAATACCTTGTTCTCATTTGCATAACTGATAGAAATAAAATATTCTTGTTAATCACTGAGGCATATGTAGTATGTTTCAGCTGATTAATTTTGTTTTAATGTGATCCGTGTTTTTTTCTCCACTCCATAGAACAGTCATGGTTGAAACAGAAAATCATTCTCTGAGATATTTATGTCCCTTTAGTTACTATATTCAGAGCTAAATTACTTTTATTTTCAGAGTTTTTTGTTTTCTTGTTTCCCTTCTATGGTATTTCTGAAAGACTTAACTTCAACTTAAAAAAGCCCTAGAAGGTTTAAGAAGCAAAAAAAACAAAGAACATAGGAAGAACTCATGAGACCAATAATATAGGAATATCAGAGGTAACCTTCCAACCTCATAATTTAGGGATTTGATTTTCCAGAGCGGGAATATTTCCAAATTCCTCTGAGGAACTATAAGACATTTTTTCTAGAAACACACTTTTAGAAATGTCCTTGTGTGTTCTGCTGATAGCATGCCTGTTACTTTATGTAATGACACTATTCACACCATTTTTTGTATCTTTGACTTGTGAAATATAAAATAATCACTTAAGTGTGAATGTTTAATATTCCAGAAATTTCTTGAGCCTTCCACATCCCAGATATATCAGTTCACAAAATGCACATGCTCCTGAGTATATTTTTGATCTTTAAAAACAAAATAGTAAAAATCAGGGTTTGGAGGAAATCAAGGTGTCATTGTGTAGAAACAAGATATTAGTGGTGTAAATTAGTCCCCTGAGGATTGGTATTAGTTCGTATGGGCTATGTAATGCCATGGCAACAAATAACACCAAATTTCAGAGTCTTGGAAACAATTGAGATGTATTGCTTGCTGATGGCATATTTGCATCAAGTTATACTCAGTTCAGGATCCTGGCTATCAGAGAAGTCACTGTCTGGAACACTGCTTAGTACCGTGATGGGGAGAAGGAGATAACAATATGAATCATGCATTGGATTTTAAAGTTTCCTCCCATAATTGACACACATTGTTGGACAAAGCAAACCTAACCATAACTTAACCACAGTGGGCAAGGAAATACAATGACACCACATGTCTAGGAGAGCCACAAATATTTGATGAATAGCACTATGACTATCCCAAAGATCCTGGCTTACTGGGCATTGACTACCTCAAGGATCATGGCTTCCTGGGCATTTGTTTGATAGTTTTCTTTCTTCTTTCCCAGACATCAAAATTATCTTCCATACTTGGCTTTCTGAAATGTAAGGGAAAGGTATTGGGCTTTGATAAACTTCAAGGCATTAGTGAAGATTTATAAGCTTAAATCATCATCACTATTCACTGATAGATGGTTTGGGAGAGAAAAAGACTAGATAGGCGATCTCATTTCTCAATAGCTCTAGAGGTTAGTATGACGAGAGAGAAGACCATCTTGAAAGCCCTAGGCTTTGGTGAACAAGGAAAGGAGAAAACTAGATTAATGGAACCAAAGCCAATATTTCCAACTTTATAATGTTGCCCATATCCCTAAATTAATTCTCATAATTCTTTTATGGAAAAAACCCTTTTTTATTGTATTAAATATATTTGAGAGAGGGGGAAATAGCTCTACAGTGTTAGCAATGAAAATTTAAACTGTTAAAAATGAATTTACAGTGCCTGCCAGAGTCTACTATGCTGCCTTAACAAATTATGAAAGGATCTTCTGTGCCAAATATGTTACGTTTGTCCTCTAGAACCCCTCTTTATTCTTCCCTACCTTTCTATAAACCCTAGAAGGCTGACATATGTGGTTCCCTTTCCCTTTGGCTTTCTAAATTTAGACAATGAAGAAACCATCAAGATATGAAAAGGGAGGAGAAGAGTGAGGTTGGGATATTTAATCCCCAGTTCGCTTTCTGCCAGTTCTTCACAGGGGGGATTTATCTCTTTACTAAAGGCTACAGCTCCTATCAAGTGGCCCTGTTCATAGAGGCACCTATGCTTTCAACGTCTCAATAACCATTTCTTAACCTTTTCCTTTGGGAAAAGTCTTGTGTAGTAAGGAATTCCTGCTCTTGCTAGCCCTCAAGTGCTGCACTATCCCTTGTTTGTTCCTTACACCTTGTCACACATCTATAAATATTTTTTCTTATTTATTTCTCCCATCAGACCATCATGCCTGTTTCCTGCCAGGGGCCTGACTAATCCACTCACTATCCAGGTGCTATGACAAATGTTTAGATCCAAAGCTAATAATCTAAACTACTAGGTTACAAAGGTCTTGGCAGAAATGAATCTCCGTTAAAATTGCATATTCTTAGGCTCGCAAAAGTTCCTATAGAGATCAAGATGATGAGAGAGGGGGTCATCATGAATAGGGACCAACACTATTACTTGAAGACTGAATTTAAGTCCTGACTTTACAAAGTTAAAAAAGAAATATTTGAAGTCCTTGCAATTGCAGGTTGTTTATATGGATAATTCATTCAAAAGTTTCTGAGATACCATAGAGTGGGCTATTTATTGTTAAGAACAGAAAGAGGAACTAAGCATTAATAAAACTCCAAGTTGAGAAACTTGGTAGCTGCTCTCTATGGTGGATCACTGCTGACAGACACAGACAGAATCCTTAAGGATAAAATAAGTGGCAAGAATGTTAAACAACCTGCCAGTCAGACACTAAGTATTTACTCCTCTAAAACCTCACATGCTCCCAGTCCACTACTTCTATTGATTTATCCAGAACTTTTCCAAGTTTTGTTCCTTCTATTACCTTTTATATTGATTTTTATTACTCTCTATTGACCCTATTGCACATAATAGCTGCAATATTACTGGTCTTTTGTTGTATTTTCTCCTTAGTCATTGCTCCATTCTCCAAGGAGTGAGCCATTCCATGCACAAAAGATCATTAGTCTTCTGCAGAAATCTTGAAGTGAGATGGAATGACAACTGGACATAAAACTTCACAACTCAGCTCATCAGAACATTTGTGGGCAACTCGTGTTTTATCCGTTGTCTCATTTAGCATTTCGTTAGACTTGGAAGATGAGGCATCACAACTTTTGCTAATTTAGGGATTTTCTTGGCTAGCAAAGCACAATAGCCCTTCTTCTTATGTATAATGGTATCCCTGTCATAGATGTGATAGATATGATTCTTAGGTTATATAGTTCTAAAAGTTCAAGATCACCAAATTATGACATGGTTAAAGTAATTTATGATAAACAATAGTTGAGTTATTTTACAATAAAAGTAAAAGTTTTTCCTTTAATTAATAGCTTTTAGTGCTTATACCCTGTAGAATTTGGTCTCTAGTGCCTAACTCTTTTCCTTAGTGACTTTGTGTTAATATTTATGTATTGAATGCTCACTCTGTGTTTTTTACCGTAAAAAAATCTCCATGTGATATACTTCTTTTTGCCAAAAGTTAAATCTGCCAAAGGGAAAAAAAAGTGGGCATTTATAAAGGGAAATATTTTTTTAAGTGAGTGGAAGTATGAGAAAAGAAAAATGTAGAGGTCATACTGGCTCAGGAGAGAGCGTGGGGTAGGTCTAAGCTATCCACAGGATAGTAAAATATATTCTTGGTAGGTTAGCTCAATGATTTTCCCCCCTTATTTTTCTTTTGTTTCTTTCATGTAAATGTTCTATTCTTTATAGAACATTTGCATACAAAAAAGGCCATTAAATGTTTCAAAAAGGAAAGAGAAGAATGGATATCAAAGCTATGAATGAAAGTAGAGAATAAAATAGAGATGGGTTCAAATGATGGATTAGAGAAGGAAGAGAAGAGAAACGTTCATATCTGTTTATTTTAGTTTTCTCATTTGAAGAAATTATGATGATAATTTTGGACCAAAAAGCAGAAGAGAATAAGACATTTATGGAGAATGTTGAAACCGAAGATCTCCAGCTTGAAGAAGCCCAATGCAGGAAGGAAAAAATGGCATTTCTCAGGTCTCTATTTGAGATTTTCCTATCCCCTTTAGAAATATGTCTCAAATCTCTTCCCTCCTTTTCATCAGCATGATTCTAGGCTTAATGAGATCTGTCTACTCATACTGGGCCATAAGACCTTAGGTAAAAGGGCCATTTTTATTCATCTGCTTTTCTGACATAGAAACTTTGCAAATGGTATCTGTGGAATGATTAAAAAAGGAAGTGACTTTAGAGGCTAGTCTCTATCCTGTGGTCTGGATCTTCCCATTTATATAGGTGTGGAGGATGGTAGCTGGGAGGGGAGGAGAGGGATTCCTAGCTTGGATTTTTTTAATTGAGGAAGTCTGTCTTCTAGATCATATATTATATACTTTCCCAACTCTAAATTGTATGTAGTGATGTCTTTTCACCACACCATCCCTCCTCTTACTTATTCCACCTTTTTTATAATCCACCTCTTTTCAGAGAGATGATAGCCATTTTGAATGCTAAAAAGTTATGTCTAAGAACACTAAATTATGTCTAGTCTTTCTGACACCAGATTATTTCAAGAAAACCCAGGATTGGAATTTTTAAAAGTGCATATTTTAATTGGGTTATATAATGTCATTTCACACTCATTCCAATTCTTCCTAGAAATTAAAATAAGACTTCATACAACATTTGTTTTCTATGGATGGAATTGTGATTAATTTTCAGTGTATTTGGTTGATAATAAATTGAAAATATAGTTAAGCTGAAGTTAACTTTTTTTAACTGCAGTGTTCTATTATGGAAATTAATCAGAATTAAATACAGATGTCAGAATCTTTTATCCTAAAAGTGCAATTAATACAGTCAGAGTGTATCATATAACAATATTTTTTCTATTCTAAGTTCATGATTAATGTGACTATAAATGCAAAGAAAATGGAAACAGAATTCAGGTCTGAAAGCATTCAAACTGTCCTTTATTAGTTCTGAAGCTGGAATAAAATTAACTCATGTGAATAAATGTATTGTTTGTACATTTTAATTGCCACAAAATCAATCACAATTAAGCTGAACTAGAAACTATTGAATATTACAGTTGCCTCTCTGAGCAGTGACAGGGAAAGTTTTGCTTTGTGATTCTTCCATTACTGCTTCCTTTTCTTTTTCTTGAAATTGCAGTTGAAATGCTCCTAATTTATTTTGTTATTTTAAAAATTAAATTGATGCTCATTAGGACAGAATAATTTTTTGAAATCCTATACCACTTCAGGTCAAATGATGTCTTTTAATGTCAAAGTGGGCTGTTAGTAAAATTAAATAAATAAGTTTCAAGAATTCTGACCCGTAACTAAATTATCTTCCTCCTGTGACTTGTTTCTTTTAAGAAATATGGCAAACCATTGCATACTTTCTATCTCATCATTAAAAGTGTATATCATGTCTCATCTGTTACCTTCTGACCTCTTCCAGACAGAGCTGATCACTCCTTTCCTATGATCCTACAGTATTTTGAATATTACATTCACATTATAGTATATTCACATTATATAATGGTTGTTTCACACTGTATTATGGTTATTTGATTGCATGCCAAACTGTATGTACATACACTGGATTCTGAGAGCAGGAACCAGATTTTAATCAGTTGTGTTTTCACCTACATGTTTAAGGAGAGAGTGAAGGAGGGAGGGAGGGATGGGCTGAGAGCTATATTTCAAAGGGAAAAAATATCATATCAAGTATTTTAAAGCAAGAGACTTGGCACTTCTCCATTTTACATTTGAGGAGAAATCAGCCTAAATTAGAGTTTGCTTTGGATACAGCATTTAAGAGAGCCCATTTAAGATAATTGAACTTCTGTTTATTACATAAAACTGCATGTCAGTGTTGCAGCTATAGGGCCTTTTGGTCACAAAATATACCACAAGGAGCCTCCATGAACTAGGAGAATGAATAAAATTGGTCTTTATGTTTCTAACTTCAGAAATTCTTTTCCAGACCTATATAACAGTGTTAAGCTGCAAATTCTTTTTTTGTTAAATGTCGTAATCAAAGGCCACATTGCTAGAAATTCCATGTAATTTCAGTCTTGGCTAAGATATTAAAATTGTGTTTATTTCTTCCAAACAGTAGTTTTATAGATTGGTCATTTCCAGTTGTTTAAGGGATTTAATTTATAATTTGACTTCGATGGCTATTACCTTTTCTTTCTCCTCCCTCTCTTCTTCCTTTCTTCAGTGTTTACTATGCCAGATACTAGGCAGATGATAGGGAAACACGGAGCAATTAATTGTGGTTTCAACCCAGTTAGGGAAGATACTGAATGTGATAGGCTGACTGTTAGATGATTTGCAGTGATTCCTGACTCAGTATTCGTGCCCTTGTGGTATCTCTTCCCCATAAGTATGGGCTGAACTTACTGACTTGCTTCTAGTAAATAGAATCTGACAGATATGATGAGATGTCACTTCTGAGACTGGGTTATTAAAAAGACTGTGGCTTCTGCCTTGGGGTTTCTCTCTTTCTCTTGCATCACTTGTACTGAGGTAATCAAGTTGCCAGTTGTAAGAAGCCCAATGGAGAGGCTCACTGCTATGGTGGAGAACCAGGGTCCTCAGTCCAATGACCTTCAAGAAACTGAGGCCTGACAACAACCATATGAGTGTGCTTGGGAGTGGAACTTTCAGCTCCCATCAAGTCTGGCAATGACTGCTGTCCCACTTGACACTTTGACCACAACGTAATGAGTCACCTTGAGCCAGAACGATCAACTGAGCCAGTCCTAGGTTCCTGACATAAAGAACATTTGTTGTTTTAAACTATTTAGGGCAATGCGTTGCCCAGAAATAGATCACTAATATGATATTGAATGTAAACAACCCCCTTTATTATACCAGTTTGCTGAAGTCCTCTATGGGATAACATGGGGAAACAAAAGAAGTCAGATCTATTTAGGATGTAGTGATGTCAGAAGTCTTTTGAGTTCAAACTTGAAAGATAGAGAGATTTTCTCTAGGAGAAAGATCTTAGAATGAAAGGTAAATTATTCCAGGAAAAGGGAGTTGTGTGAATAGAGGCTTCAAGATGTGAAACGGTACGGCACATAAACTGCAAGTACTTTGTCGTTCTTGTGTGCTATGCCGGAACATATGATGCAATATGGAATGCATCTTTTATGGCATACTAGTAAGCTTGAATTTTATCCTGTGGGCCCTGGGATGATACACTGAAAACACAGTTGGTGCTTTTCCCCCACCTTGTTTATATGGCTGACCCTCTGACCAGGGCCCTCTTCTGTCAATCCTACAAACAACCTCAGGGGCTTATTTTACCCTGTGCTCCAGGCAGCTGTTATCAATCGACCAGCACTGGAATAAAACACATGCATATGAGTCTTTGAGAATTGCAACAAACTACCTAAAATCTCTCTCTCACACACACACAGAGGCACTGGAGGAAACCACCTTCCCTCCTCTCCCACCTTGGAGACAATTTACTCAGGGTCCTATCTGGTGGTTTTTGGAAATCAGGCATATATATCTAACTCAGTGTGAACAATTTGAAGATATATTTACCTCATCTTTGTAGGTACCTCAGGGGGTTGAAAAAGCAGGGATTCGATACGTATTTGTTGAACTGCAAATCTTGTTCAGCCCCATCTAGGCTAGCCTCAGTTTTTTGCTTCTCTCCCTCTTTATTTCACTTCTCAACTTAAAAGCATGAACTCAGGGACAGCTGAACACCATAAGCAGCATCTTTGGTAAGCTTAAGAAGCCACCAAAGAACAGAGAGAGAAATGAAAAAGCGGAAGGCCTTTAGTGATGGTGGGAATAGTCATTACCAAGTTTTGTGTAAGAACTTGAAGACTATTTTTACCATCAATTTCTACTCTAAAGCTAAAGGATTCCTTGGGTTATTGCAATTTTCTAGCATTTCCAAGCTCCTAATTGAAAAAGGTAGGGAACATTGGCCTACTGAGGCATCTCCAAATAATGTTCTCTGTTACGCAGTGCTCCATAGTATTAGTTTGCCACTGCATATTACAGAACGGTTAAGGGGAGGTGTATCTCATCCACCCAAGTGAGAATGTTGTTTCTCGATGCAACTTTTTCATCTGATTCATAACTCAAGGTCATATCTCTGGAACTAATGCATTGCCCTTAGGCCATAGTGGGAAGAAACGGCTTTATTATTACTCTATCACATTTTTGGTCTAACATTTAAATCTTCTGTAAGGTTTTGGGAAGAAAAAATCCAGGGTACACAATAGATTCTTAATTCACAGTGCCTTTGCAGTACGTTCTGCAAGCTTGCAGAGGCAGGATAATAGCAGAGTACTCTCTATTTCTATCTCATTTTTCTTTAAACAGATAAAAGTGCTAACCCAACATTAAAAACTTACTGAGCTGTTAAGATGATTTATTAGAATAGTACTGCTTCCATTTTCCACTGCTGTGATACAATTGTCAGTAAAGTATGTAAGTAAACAGTGTGCTTTATTTCAACCAAAGTTATTTAACGAGTTAGACAGAAAGTTACGGGAAGATGAAGAGTCATGTTCTCTCCAGCTACCTGTTCATATTGCCTTTATATCGCAAGGATAATAGAGCAGAACTAGGATGTACTAATAGTTTACTACTTAATACTACTTTACGTTCTCCCTATATGCAGTAGATATTAATTTCATTACTATGCAGATGAGGGAACACATCCTTGAAAAATTCAAGTAAGTTGTCAAAAGTCATTCATAGGGCGTCCCTGGTGGCGCAGTGGTTGAGAGTCCGCCTGCCGATGCAGGGGACAAGGATTCGTGCCCCGGTCCGGGAAGATCCCACATGCCGCGGAGCGGCTGGGCCCGTGAGCCATGGCCGCTGAGCCTGCGCGTCCGGAGCCTGTGCTCCGCAACAGGAGAGGACACAACAGTGAGAGGTCCGCGTACCGCAAAAAAAAAAAAAAAAAAAAAAAAAGTCATTCATAGACGACAGAGGTGGTTTCAAATCCACATCTGATTCCAAAGATTGTGTTCCTTCTACTATAACCAATGGCAACTACATTTGAGTCCATTGTGACCCCAATGAAAAGCAGAGTCAAGCTTTGTAATAGCCTCACTGCTCTGATTAAAGCTGAATAAATCACCCATTTTTGAGTCAATTGAGGTTGATAACTGAAAACCCTTCTGCACTGCCAAGTAGTTGGTGAGGTCCAGTCATTTTGATCAGATGACGTTCTCAGCAATTAACCATTCGGATGAAACAGAATTGATTAGACACCTACTTTTGGAAAATGAAAACACTAAAACAACCTCATAGTTTCCTGCTTCTACAGAGAAGCAGAAGTTCTGCTTTATCAACCAGAGGGTGAAGGCAGACAAGATCCCATTCCTCCCTCGGTTATTATTCACATTGTGATTTTCTTAAACACTTTTCTCAAAGATTAGCCAAAGAATCCTCTCAAATATCAGAAACACTTGTTCCTGATCCAGAGATGAAATATAAAAACAAAATGGATGGCTGTTTTGTTTATTGTTCTGTGAAATTACATTATTAGGAGAGGCATCATTTTAAATTAGGAAGTGATGCATGGCTATAACTGGTTTCAACCCGTTACCTTTTTATGATTAAGGAATATTTTGCCATGTTAAAAAATCCTGGGGAAACGATAGTATATATTTCTTGCTGCTCCTGTCCTGGGTGTACCTGATTATATTATACACACACAGTCAGTGCAAAGGAAGCACAGATGTAACATTGTTTGGGGGAATGTAGAATAAGGTCTAGAATGTATTATTATGATACTTATCTTGGACTGACTTTGCATTCATGTAAAAAAAAATCTGTGGAATAGGATCATGATATGCTTGGCAAGAAAGCAACTTTAGGGTAGAAACTCATAGCGGAGGCTTTAAGAATGAAACAAACCTTTGCAAAATCAATCTCTGCCACTTATTAGTTGTATGAATTTAAGCAAATGACTTCATCAATAAGCAGTCTCAGTTTCCTAATATGCAAAATGAAGATTATTACCTCATAGGGTTATGGTGAGGATTAAGAAGAGAGTCTGTGTATCAAGTGCAAAGTACATAATGGATGTTCCATAAATACTAGTAGCTCTGTGCCTGAGTGGTGAAGAGATATTCACTCACATCAGCCTACGTATCTCCTAAGAAGGAACATGTATGATAGCAGCTGGGCTACCTGACTTGCAAGAAACCCACCCAAGTTTCCTGCTATTCACCAATAGCAGAGCCCTGAGAAGAAGGGAGCTCTTAGTGAGTTTGTCTTCTCCTCTGGACTACATACGTCTTTTGGTATCTTTGTGTCCCTTGAGTATCTAGCATAGTGTCTGGCATATAGGAAGGATTCTTTTGTAGTTTTTTAAATGAAAGAGAAATAAATACAAAAGTGAAAGAAGATTCCTTTGAAACCCAGAGCATCTGAGAGATAAGGAATCACAGAGCAGTTTTTCTAAAGTGCCTCTTTTGTGCTGTGTCCCAGTCTTTGGTTACTTATTGCAATATGTGAGAGCTCCAAAGACTGCTGATAGGCTACTCTGGACCCCACTCGCCTGCAGACAGAGCATACTTTGACGTGTCACTGAAAGTCTTTGCTAGTTAACATTGTTGGGCTGGATGATGGCAAGAGGCGGACTCTAAACTCACTTGCTGATACTCTTTGTCTCCAACTCCTAGGATCACGTGAACTGATGCCCCATTTTGTAGATCCGTCAACCACGCAGCATTGTTCTCAGAGTTTACCTCAGTCTTTATTCAGCATTTACTGAGGTCCTACTACACAAAACATTCTGTGTTAAAATAATAGGCATGACATTCACTCAGCACTTCAGTCATGGTGATTTTTTTTTCCCTATTTTCTGATTATGCTGTATCTCACCAACAAGCCTTTAAACACATTTTTTTCCTCCCATTCATCCTATAAACCTCACATGAAGTGTCCCTTCTTCCAAGAAACCTTTCTTGAGCCCTCTAATTTCATATTAAGGGTTCTCCCTTATATGACCTCTTAGCACTTTACTCTTCATAGCATATGTAAGGTAATACAGTAATCATATATGTACTAGTCAGTGTTCCCAACTAGATACAATGGCTCTTTATAGTAGAAGTTGTGCTTTTTAAAATTTTTGTATCATTAGTCACTGGTATATTATCTGGTTTTTAGTAGGTGCTCAACAAATATTTGTTGAATAAATGGATGAATCAGTGAGGTGAAAATCTGATGACCTTTCCCTTTGAAAGGATACTAATATTGAAGAGAGAGTGAGCGTGAAAGAGCAAGAGCTAGGATACCTTTTAAAAGATAATTATAGCAAGACATAATAAGAGTTCCAATAAAAATCTGGACCTCGTGCTCTTAGGTCATAGAGGAGAGAGGGGACAAAGTAACACTGAGCTGGATCTTGATTGTTAAAGAGGAATTTGGCAGGTCAGTGATGGTCTGTGTGCTTCTTGTTGCAATTAACAGAAACAGTCCAGGAATGAAAGCAAGGAAAAAATGCTTGGTACATTTTCCCTTCATTCAAACACCTTCAGACTTCATCTTTGAGCCTCATCCTTTTGGATGGACCTGAAACCTCCATTTAAGCCCCATGCCTCTCAGGAGCCGCTTCTCTGCTCTCATCTTTTATGAATATGTCAAAGGATATACAAACATCATTACAATATACTATATATTTTAAAACTTCTATTGATAGCACTCCTTCAAAACTAACACACAACAAAAACAAAGCTAAATATTATCTGGAATTATTTTTCTAGCAATGGTGGAAGAATTGTGCTATTCCATACAAAATATTTGCCATCTTTTCCACTTTCCAAATTAATGTGGTTGTAAATGCAACCTTTGATTCACTGAACTTACTATTTTATTTAAAAACATCAATTAAAAAGTTACTTATTTTTCAGATATATGAGATCAGTCCTGGTATTATAAATCCCATGTATATTTCAAATGATGGTTTTTTTTCTTTTAATAAACTAGGCAGTTACTTATCCACCAGAAATATAGAGTAAATAGACTTTATTCTTAGATTTCAAAACTGTCACTTATCTGATTTTTAATAGCCCTCACACACCACTGTAATTGACCGTCTGAATTTAAGAACAACTGTGGTTACAAAGTTCAGTTTTAAAAATTAGGAGAAGGTGCTTTGAATCCCTGAGTAGAGCAAGCTTTTCAGGTATATTTTCTATCTAGCTAGCTAGTTACCTATCCACTATTTTATAATAAATATTCACATGTATCACATGTTTTAAGATGCATTATGTGTTCATATATAGTCATATAAGTGTAGACACTTTGGGGGGGATGTTTTATTTAGTTTTTAAAATGTTTACTGATAGGATAAATTTTTATTATTGTATTACAGTGTTTGTGTATTAGTCTTCCGTTTGACCTTAATAATGGCAAAAAGAAGAATTTTGTTTTAAGTAGCTGATTCAGTGATACAGTTCAAGGTACCTTAAATGTGTTCAACTTCAAAACAAATGATTTTATCTCCTCTAAAGTAAAGCAAATTATACTTATAGATGAATTTAATCTTGAAATGAAAATACAGCTAAAGTGTATCTCAAAGAAAACAGGCTGAATAGTCATTTCAAAAAGAAAGTAATTTATCTGCATTTAACAATAACAAAAAAACATAGTCAGACTGTAAAGAAATTGCTCTGTGAAGGAGTTCCTGTTTTGGCTTCTCTGTCCAGCCCTCATGTTGTGAAAATACATTTGATTAACACAGGTTGTAGACAACTGGTACACTGGGTATTAAGACATCACTACTACCACCCCCATTCCAAAAAATAAAAAAATAAAAAGGCTATAATGTTGTATTACACCCATATCAATATGATCACATGATGGGAAGGTTCCAGATCATGATAAAAGGAAAAAGACCTGCAGTCCCACACAGTATTGAGAGCATCTACAATAGTTTCTTCCACATAGTGGGCTGTATGAGGGTTTTTTTTTTCATTATAAAGATACAGAATATAAAGACATTTTTTTAAAAAAGCTATGGGAATTAAAGGGGTTGGAATAATATATTAATTATACATTAATCAAAAAACATCAAGGTCACTTCAGTGTGCTAGAAAATTTTAAAATAAATATCCATTAAATACCTACTACTCGTGAAACATTAAATATGCTATTTTCTTCTCACTACAGCTTTATAAGGTAAATGTTATTATCCTTATTTTATAAGAAAAAATGGAGAAATTTATTTATTCATCTAAAATCAAAGAATCAGTATGTGGTGGGAAGGGCTCAGAAGAAAGTGCTAGGACCTGAACACTTAACTACTGTATTATGCTTCCTCTTGTGTAACCCCAGTCTTTACATGTGGAACACATTAACATGAGTATAGGTATATTTAGTGCCTGATTTTACAAAGCATGTAAAAGAGAAATCTAGCCTGGTTGTAATAACTGGGATACTAGTTGAAATTATCGTACAAAAATATAGTAATTAGTTTGGTAGCACACAGATGTGCTAAAATGACATGGAGTTCAGGGTCAGTTATTTATTGTTCCATAAAATAGTATTCCAAAATGTTGTGGCTTAAAAGCAGCTACCATTATTGTAGTTCACAATTCTTCTGAATAGTTCTGTCGATCTTGGCTGGGCTCTGCTGATCTTAGTGGGATTGATCATATGTGTACAGTCAGTTTGTATGTTAAATGGGGGCTTACTAGTCTCAGATGATTATCATTCTCATGTATGACAGTTGGCTGGCTGATGGCTGGGGGGCCTTGGTTCTCTTACACTTGGTCTCCTTTCCAGCAGTCTAACCTGGGCTTATTCACCAGGTGGCAGCAATCCAAGAAAGGGCTGTTGAGGTCTAAGGTCAGGATTCATACAACTTCAGTTCCTTCACCTTCTTTTAGATAAAGTAAGTTACAAAGCCAGCCCAGTTTCAATGGTGAGGCAAGACATGCCTCTTCTTGATGAGAGGAGCTGTATAAAATATTGTCATTCTTTTTGCCGTCTAACCACAGCTTATATGGAGGTGATAGTACAAAGTGACTTAATTTCCTTAGAAGTTAGCATGGTAGACAATGTGGAAAAGAGGAAAGCAATCGATGAAAATTAGTGGCATGAGTCCATGGTACCAACCTTAACACTACTTCCAGAGATCTAGAAAAGAGAGTCCCCCTCTGACCAAGGTTTTCTATATTTCCACTGAAACCTAACCTGGGAAATAGGGCAGTTGATAAACCTGCTTTTGAAATTAAAACTTGGAAGACAAGAGGAGAAAAAGAGTACATTATGCTATTTCTTTGAATTATATCCTGAAAAGGAACAAATAAGTAACTATTCTACACCTTATTTGCCCAACCCAAGAAGAACAACTATTAAGCACTTAAATTTTAGTCGTGAGATTAGTCCTCTAAAACAGATACCCTATGTTTGTAAAAAACAATAGAAAAAAATGAAATATTGCCTAATTCAGCTTTCTTCACATGTGACTTTTTTACGAATATGCATTATTATCACAAGATTTATCTCCTCTCAGAATTATCTCCGGGAATTTTAAACCATGCCACTAGTCATCCTAGAAATTTTATTCTAAACAGTGTGTCAATTAATTTAGTGACAGAGAGCATCATTAATTGATGTAATTGTCAAAATGCATATGGAATTATTTAAACATAGCTGAAAAACAACAAAAAAGTATTCACTGATAGTTCAGTTTCATGAAATTTTTTTCCTTTAAAAATTTTTTTAGATTGTCAGTGATTCACTTAATATTTTATTTCTTTTCCATTGTCTCAGGACAATTTGGAAAATATGGAATCTGTTCTGACATTCAGAATCTTAGGATATTTTATTAATATTGCAGGATATACTTTATTTCAAACTGTACTCAGAAAGGTAAGCTTTTACAAAGATTTTATAGGTTGCTAATCATCTCCAAATTTTCTCAAAATTCTGCACTTTTCTATATCCATAATTACCTTTACTCCATAGTGATCAGGAAAATTGGAACAGAAGAAAAGACATTTGACATTTGCCCTGAGAAATCTTAAATTTTAATTTGTTGAGGTATACTACCACCAACTGTATCATCTTCAACCATTATAGAACCTTTGAGACATGCTTAGTGTTTTTAGTCTTTTTCTAGCATTCGTATCACAGCATCTTGTGATGCAGTTCACAGCATCACAAGAATGATAAACCATCTGAGGGTGAGGATGTGGATTTGTTATTTTTTTTTTGATTTTTTATAGTAGGTCCTTTTTGGTTATCTATATTAAATATAGCAGTATTTTTAAGAAAGTCTTGAAGTTGACATTTGAGTAGGGTTTTTGGAGGTCAGTTAGAGTTCACCATGAAGAATGAAATAGCTTAGCAATTTTTTCAGGGAACTATAAACAATTGGTTACATAATTAAGAGAATTTTTTCTTACCTTACAGAATATCATCCCTTAACAATCTTGTAATATATACATTTCTACATTATGAGATCATTTTTCAGGCCAATACCACATTACAGATATAATTAATTATCACTGATAGAAAACACAAATAAAATGCATTAAAGTGACCTGCTTTTATTTTATTCATTGTGACATTTAACTATAGCACCACATTTAAAATAAAACATGTTCTACAATATTAAATATAAATAACTAGATCACTAATATGTCTTCAGTTGCCATTGAATATAATTATTGAATTTAAGATTTGTAAGGGATATAGAAAGATGTCATTGATTTCCTTGATTATGGGTAGATAACAAGTTGCTAAAAGTCATTCAATCAAGAAATAAGCAGATGAACTTGAACTCAAATCTTTTTGTTCCCTTTTATCTCTTCTTTTTCTTTGGCAATACCTAACCCTAGCTCTTATATTTAATAAAATTTAGGATTATAATATACAGGAATATTATAAAAACATAATCCAAGAAGAAAATAATGGAGAATGCTTTTAAAATATGTAATTAATGCTTCAGCACTTTATCATTTTATATGTAATATACATGTAATTACTGCTTCAGCACTTTATCATTTTATGTTAAAGAGGGAAGATTTAGCAAGCTGCAAGTGCAACAGACACAGTCTGTAATAGTAGAGATGACTTTCCCCTTACAAATGTTTGCCACTAAACTGGTATACTTAGAAAAGCTAAGTGAGGGAAGAGAGCAGTGTTTAAGTGTGATCTGTGGACCATTATATCAGAATCACCTGAGCTGATGCCTGTCCTGCCCAAGGTCCACTTAATAATTTCTGAGAATGGAACCTGAGGATTTTAATGTCTATAGAACCATTGGGATGGATCTTTCCTTTGAAATCTTCATTTACTTTGTGTCAACTGTATGTAAATGTGTCCACTTTCTGGGTATGTACTGTATCACTTGGTGATGTCTCCATAAGCTCAACTGGAAGTTACTCCGAGTCATGCAGGTGGACCTTGGCAAAACCATCTCTATCTTTTCAAGTATATTCATTCTTTTTTCAAGTACCTTACTCTTCTCTTTATATCAAATTCCCTATTGTACATTTCCATTTGAAGGCATTGAGCCATTTACTATACATAATAAATAGTCATTAAAAGGATGGTGATGAGGACTATGGTTCTCTAGAGCCTTCCATTTCATTTCTTTTCGTCTTGTCCACAAATGAACTGGTCCACTATCAAATCATTACTCGTGCTTTCTTCCATGTAGAACTTAAACGAAGTATTCGTTTCTTTTTCAGTTTCTCTTGTGGCTAGTCTTCAAGTTAATCTCACTATTTACTCTCCTCCATTTATTTGGATCTCTTTTTATCAATTTACCCCCTCTTCTACTTGGGAAGGAAAAAAGAGGGTGGAGAGGGGAAGGACAATACATGAAAAATGTGAATGCCAGAAATCTCTGCATATTGGTGATTTAGCTACTTCTTAGATCAGTCTGGGAGTTTTACATCTGAAATCTGTATTATACAGTCAAAGCCTTAGGATACCAGCTATATTTTATTTATTATCTTATATGGTACCAAACTCCAAAATAGCTGAGTCGAGTGTTGGCTCACTGGCATTTGTAAACCACCACCAAGTCTTGAAGATGTCAGTGAGGATGCTGTGACATCTCTGTGAGCTCTATGACAATGAGAGTTAGTTATTTTAAAAATTATAAATTTCTTTACTAATTGCGAAATTCAAAGAAGAGGAAAGACATGAGAGTATCATATCAGAAATTTTAGTTTTTCCTCTGTCATTCTTGGAATCACTGAAAAGGGATTGCATCCCAGTCCTTGGCAGTCCTCCTTCTCTAACTTTCTTTCTTTCTTGGGATGAATACTGAGAAAGTGGAAGTGTTTCTTCACCAAGTGTGTAATTGCATGGATACATCTTTGCTATCACCTCAACTAATACTGTTTGCCCCTTTAAGGACCTTGCATAAATGACTTTATGCATAGCAACCCTATGGGAACATTTTAACTCTTTTCTCCCTCCATTACTGATAACTTACTTCTTAGTTCTAAGTTTATA
Source organism: Leucopleurus acutus (assembly GCF_964270905.1). Lineage (NCBI taxonomy): Eukaryota > Metazoa > Chordata > Mammalia > Artiodactyla > Delphinidae > Leucopleurus > Leucopleurus acutus. Next base: position 76,233,161 of record NC_139150.1, on the reverse strand, counting down.
CCTGAAATTCCTCTTTCCAGACTAATTCCAGATTCCAATTCACTACCTCATTATGTGGTACCCTGAACTATAATTATCTTTTTATATTTACATCTCTTCCTGTGAGACTGGAAACTCCTGCAGACCAGAGTTGGAGACTTATTTGTCTCTATAGACCAAAGCCTAGGACTATGTGACGTTCGTGGTTTGTCTTTTAAAGGAGTGGGGTCAAACTCCACTGAGCTACAGCCATTCCTAATAGAGCTTAGTTTAACCTACCCCACTGACCTGAAATTTCCTTCCCTAACCATTCCATGCTCTAGAAAATCAAGGACAATTTGGCCTTGTCAGAGTCTTTCACAGACTGATCATTTTCCCAACTGCCTCTTTTCTATAAATCTTAACATCAGTACATAATTGAAACACTCTGTTTATCTGAACCTTTTACTATATTGCAAAAGAAAATTTCTTTCAGCAATGATTACTTTCCCTGCTAGGTCAGAGTTACAGTTGCAACCTACCCACTTATATACTTGATACTTGTAATGAATTGTGTGCTCATAAAGGGCTATTGGGGTATATAAATACATATGTGTATTCCATGTATTTCTTTTATCAGTACAACTGATTGAGTACGTGCATATAATCCCAATCTCTGAAGGGACAGTAGGAAAATGTGTGCATTAAATTTAAAATACAAAGAACTTTATGGTATACTACCTGCCTTTATCTTAACATTCACAGCTTAAATATACTCTAATAAAAGCAACTTCATAGACTATACAGGTCTCTGAGCAAAACCACTCCACTGTTCATTGCTTTTCAGACAGGTTCTGACCTTTTCTAAGATACTTACAGTAAAGAGATAACATGTCAATTTTTTTTTCTTGATACACATGTTGAGGGTCTCTCATATGGGATATGGAGCTGCATATGCTGGGATAGGAAGCATCCACTCATTATAATTCATCTGGAACACTTTGTAATCTTGAGTTTCCCTATCTCTCTTTAAAAATAATTAATACTTCACAAAAGGTAATATCTCTTGAAGCAGATTTAATTTAAAAATCTGTTTTAAGTGATAGTGAGGTGATAACACACTTTAGTAAATGGTGGATGTTCAAAATGTTCTGAGAAACAGGGTGTGTGTGTGTGTGTGTGTGTGTGTGTGTGTGTGTGTGTGTGTGTGAATGCTTTAAATTCAAGAACAACCACAAAGGAAAGAAACCATAGCAACTCTGTTCTTTTTCAGGAATGCTGTTGATGATAATGAAAACTCCTGTCCAAGCTTATTAATCTAGAATCTTTAATTAAAGTGGATAATGATTAAGTATATTTATTTAACAGGAAATGTTTAATATTACGAAAAAGAATATAATTTTATGGCTTTACTTTTGCAAACAGAGAAGCCAGATTTTTTATATATTTGCTGTAGTTCCTGAGAGCATTGTGATAAGCATTTTGCCTATGATTTTGATAAACTCATTGAACAACATGAAAAATCCTCAATATTTAAAATCCCTTTTTTGGATAAAGTAAAAGCTATACAGATAAAAGGAGCTAATTTTGTTTAAGCCTTTGATTTAATAGGGTGTATTGTATTCTACAAAAATTAAAACCTCAACAGTGTCTTAAACTATTGTTGATCTTTCTGATTGTAATAGAAGTCACAACCATAGTTCATGTGACTATACCAAAAATGATAAGATTTTTCTTCATGAATTCATGTAACAGTTGTTTTTGTTTTTTTATAGCCCCACTCCAGGGGCAATGTTTATTCTCCTTTGTGAAATAGGCACAATTAGTTTACTCCTTTTTTTTTTTTTCCAATGCAATCCGTTCTGTTTTTTTTTTTTTTAAACACCTTTATTGGACTATAATTGCTTTACAATGATGTGTTAGTTTCTGCTTTATAACAAAGTGAATCAGTTATACATACACATATGTCCCCATATCTCGTCCCTCTTGCATCTCCCTCCCTCCCACCCTCCCTATCCCACCCCTCTAGGAGGTCACAAAGCACCAAGCTGATCTCCCTGTGCCATGTGGCTGTTTCCCACTAGCTATCTATTTTACATTTGGTAGTGTGTATATGTCTATGCCACTCTCTCACTTCGTCCCAGCTTACCCTTCTGCCTCCCTGTGTCCTCAAGTCCATTCTCTACATATGTGTCTTTATTCCTGTCCTGCCCCTAAGCTCTTCAGAACCATTTGTTGGTTTTTTTTTTTTTCAGATTTCATATATATGTGTTAGTATGCGGTATTTGTTTTTCTCATTCTGACTTACTTCACTCTGTATCACAAACTCTAGGTCCATCCACCTCACTAAAAATAACTCAGTTTCGTTCCTTTTTATGGCTGAGTAATATTCCATTGTATATATGTGCCACATCTTCTTTATCCATTCATCTGTTGATGGACACTTCGGTTGCTTCCATGTCGTGGCTATTGTAAATAGAGCTACAATGAACATTTCGGTACATGACTCTTTTTGAATTATGGTTTTCTCAGGGTATATGCCCAGTAGTGGGATTGCTGGGGCGAATGGTAGTTCTATTTTTAGTTTTTTAAGGAACATCCGTACTGTTCTCTATAGTGGCTGTATCAACAGTGCAAGAGGGTATCCTTTTCTCCACACTCTCTCCAGCATTTATTGTTTGTAGGTTTTTGCTGATGACCATTCTGACTGGTGTGAGATGATACCTCATTGTAGTTTTGATTTGCATTTCTCAAATGATTAATGATGTTGAGCATTCTTTCATGTGTCTGTTGGCAATCTGTATATCTTTTTTGCAGAAATGTCTATTTAGGTCTTCTGCCCCTTTTTGGATTGGGTTGTTTGTTTTTTTAATATTGAGCTGCATGAGCTGCTGGTAAGTTTTGGAGATTAATCCTTTGTCACTTGTTTCATTTGAAAATATTTTCTCCCATGCTGAAGGTTTTCTTTTCGTCTTGTTTATGGTTTCCTTTGCTGTGCAAAAGCTTTTAAGTTTCATTAGGTCCCATTTGTTTATTTTTGTTTTTATTTCCATTTCTGTAGGAGGTGGGTCAAAAAGGATCTTGCTGTGATTTATGTCATAGAGTGTTCTGCCTATGTTTTCCTCTACGAGTTTGATGGTGTCTGGACTTACACTTAGGTCTTTAATCCATTTTGAGTTTATTTTTGTGTATGGTATTAGGGAGTGTTCTAATTTCATTCTTTTACATGTAGCTGTCCAGTTTTCCCAGCACCACTTATTGAAGAGGCTCTTTTCTCCACTGTATATTCTTGCCTCCTTTATCAAAGATAAGGTGACCATATGTGTGTGGGTTTATCTCTGGGCTTTCTATCCTGTTCCAGTGATCTATATTTCTGTTTCTATGCCAGTACCATACTGTCTTGATTACTATAGCTTTGTAGTATAGTCTGAAGTAAGGGAGCCTGACTTCTCCAGCTCCATTTTTCTTTCTCAAGTTTGCTTTGGCTATTCGGGGTCTTTTGTGTTTCCATACAAATTGTGAAATTTTTTGTTCTGGTTCTGTGAAAAATTCCAGTGGTAGTTTCATAGGAATCGCATTGACTCTGTAGATTGCTTTGGGTAGTAGAGGCATTTTCACAATGTTGATTCTTCCAGTCCAAGAACATGGTATATCTCTCCATCTATTTGTATCATCCTTAATTTCTTTCAGCAGTGTCTTATAATTTTCTGCATACAGGTCTTTTGTCTCCTTAGGTAAGTTTATTCCTAGATATTTTATTCTTTTTGTTGCAGTGGTAAATGGGAGTGTTTTCTTAATTTCACTTTCAGACTTTTCATCATTAGTGTATAGGAATGCAAGAGATTTCTGTGCATTAATTTTGTATCCTGCTACTTTACCAAATTCATTGATTAGTTCTAGTAGTTTTCTGGTAGCCTCTTTAGGATTCTCTATGTAGAGTATCATGTCATCTGCAAACAGTGACAGCTTTACTTCTTCTTTTCCAATTGGGATTCCTTCTATTTCTTTTTTTTCTCTGATTTCTGTGGCTAAAAGTTCCAAAACTATGTTGAATAGTAGTGGTGAGAGTGGGCAACCTTGTCTTGTTCCTCGTCTTAATGGAAATGGTTTCAGTTTTTTACCATTGAGGGTGATGTTGGCTGTTGGTTTGTCATATATGGCCTTTATTAGGCTGAGGAAAGTTCTCTCTATGCCTACTTTCTGGAGAATTTATATCATAAACGGGTGTTGAATTTTGTCAAAAGCTTTCTCTGCATCTATTGAGATGATCATATGGTTTTTCTCCTTCAGTTCCTTAATATGGTGTATCACGTTGATTGATTTGCGTATATTGAAGAATCCTTGCATTCCTGGGATAAAACCCACTTGAACATAGTGTATGATCCTTTTAATGTGCTGTTGAATTCTGGTTGCTAGCATTTTGTTGAGGATTTTTGCATCTATGCTCATCAGTGATATTGGCCTGTAGTTTTCTTTCTTTGTGACATCTTTGTCTGGTTTTGGTATCAGAGTGATGGTGACCTCGTAGAATGAGTTTGGGAGTGTTCCTCCCTCTGCTATATTTTGGAAGAGTTTGAGGAGGATAGGTGTTAGCTCTTCTCTAAATGTTTGATAGAATTTGCCTATGAAGCCATCTGGTCCTGGGCTTTTGTTTGTTGGAAGATTTTTAATCACAGTTTCCATTTCAGCACTTGTGATTGGTCTGTTCATATTTTCTATTTCTTCCTGGTTCAGTCTCAGAAGGTTGTGCATTTCTAAGAATTTGTGCATTTCTTCCAGGTTGTCCCTTTTACTGGCATATAGTTGCTTGTAGTAATCTCTCATGATCCTTTGTATTTCTGCAGTGTCAGTTGTTATTTCTCCTTTTTCATTTCTAATTCTATTGATTTGAGTCTTCTCCCTTATTTTCTTGATGAGTCTGGCTAACGGTTTTTCAATTTTGTTTATCTTCTCAAAGAACCAGCTTTTAGTTTTATTGATCTTTGCTGTCGTTCCCTTCATTTCTTCTTCATGTATTTCTGATCTGATCTTTATGATTTGTTTCCTTGTGCTAACTTTGGGGTTTTTTTGTTCTTCTCTAATTGCTTTAGGTGTAAGTTTAGGTTGTTTGAAATGTTTCTTGTTTCTTAAGGTAGATTGTATTGCTATAAACTTCCCTCTTAAAACTGCTTTTCCTGCATCCCATAGGTTTTGGGTCATCGTGTTTTCATTATCATTTGTTTCTAGGTATTTTTTGATTTCCTGTTTGATTTCTTCAGTGATCTCTTGGTTATTAAGTAGTGTGTTATTTAGCCTCCATGTGTTTGTATTTCTTACAGATTTTTTCCCTGTAATTGATACCTAGTCTCATAGCATTGTGGTCGGAAAAGATACTTGATACAATTTCAATTTTCTTAAATGTACCAAGGCTTGATTTGTGACCCAAGATATGATCTATCCTGGAGAATGTTCCATGAGCACTTGAGAAAAATGTGTATTCTGTTGTTTTTGGATGGAATGTCCTATAAATATCAATTAAGTCCATCTTGTTTAATGTATCATTTAAAGCTTGTGTTTCCTTATTTATTTTCATTTTGGAGGATCTGTCCATGGGTGAAAGTGGGGTGTTAAAGTCCCCTACTATGATTGTGTTACTGTTGATTTCCCCTTTCATGGCTGTTTGTATTTGCCTTATGTATTAAGGTGCTCCTATGTTGGGTGCATAAATATTTACAATTGTTAAATCTTCTTCTTGGATTGATCCCTTGATCATTATGTAGTGTCCTTCTTTGTCTCTCGTAGTAGTCTTTGTTTTAAAGACTATTTTGTCTGATATGAGAATTGCTACTCCAGCTTTCTTTTGATTTCCATTTTCAGGGAATACCTTTTTCCATCCTCCCAGTTTCAGTCTGTATGTGTCCCTAGGTCTGAAGTGGGTCTCTTGTACACAGCATATATATGGGTCTTGTTTTTGTATCCATTCAGCCAATCTGTGTCTTTTGGTTGGAGCATTTAATCCATTTACATTTAAGGTAATTATCGATCTGTATGTTCCTATTACCATTTTCTTAATTGTTTTTGGTTTATTATTGTAGGTCTTTTCCTTCTCTTGTGTTTCCTGCTTAGAGAAGTTCCTTTAGCATTTCTTGTAAAGCTGGTTTGGTGGTGCTGAATTCTCTTAGCTTTTGCTTGTCTGTAAAGGTTTTAATTTTTCAGTCAAATCTCAATGAGATCCTTGCTGGGTAGAGTAATCTTGCTTGTAAGTTTGCTCCCTTTATCACTTTAAATATGTCCTGCCACTCCCTTCTGGCTTGCAGAGTTTCTGCTGAAAGATCAGCTGTTAACCTTATTAGGATTTCCTTATGTGTTATTTGTTGTTTTTCCCTTGCTGCTTTTAATATTTGTTCTTTGTATTTAATTTTTGATAGTTCGATTAATATGTGTCTTGGTGTGTTTCTCCTTGAATTTATCCTGTATGGGACTCTCTGTGCTTCCTGGACTTGATTAACTATTTCCTTTCCCATATTAGGGAAGTTTTCAACTATAATCTCTTCAAATATTTTCTCAGTCCCTTTCTTTTTCTCTTCTTCTTCTGGGACCCCTATCATTCGAATGTTGGTGCGTTTAATGTTGTCCCAGAGGTCTCTGAGACTGTCCTCAGTTGTTTTCATTCTTTTTTCTTTATTCTGCTCTGCAGTAGTTATTTCCACTATTTTATCTTCCAGGTCACTTATGCGTTCTTCTGCCTCAGTTATTCTGCTATTGATCCCTTCTAGCGAATTTTTAATTTCATTTATTGTGTTGTTCATCACTGTTTGTTTGCTCTTTATGTCTTCTAGGTCCTTGTTAAACGTTTCTTGTATTTTCTCCATTCTGTTTTCAAGATTTTGGATCATCTTTACTATCATTATTCTGAATTCTTTTTCAGGTAGACTGCCTATTTCCTCCTCATTTGTTAGGTCTGGTGGGTTTTTGCCTTGCTCCTTCATCTGCTGTGTGTTTCTCTGTCTTCTCATTTTGCTTAACTTACTGTGTTTGGGGTCTCCTTTTCGCAGCCTGCAGGTTCATAGTTCCCCTTGTTTTTGGTGTCTGTCCCCAGTGGCTAAGATTGGTTCCGTGGGTTGGGTAGGCTTCCTGGTGGAGTGGACTAGTGCCTGTGTTCTGGTGGATGAGGCTGGATCTTGTTTTCTGTTGGGCAGGTCCATGTCTGGTGGTGTGTTTTGCGGTGTCTGTGGCCTTATTATGATTTTAGGCAGCCTCTCTGCTAATGGATGGGGTTGTGTTCCTGTCTTCCTAGTTGTTTGGCATAGGGTGTCCAGCACTGTAGCTTGCTGGTCATTGAGTGAAGCTGGGTCTTGGTGTTGAAATGGAGTTCTCTGGGAGATTTTCGCTGTTTGATATTACATGGAGCTCGGAGGTCTCTTGTGGACCAGTGTCCTGAACTTGGCTCTCCCACCTCAGTGGCACAGCCCTGACACCTGGCTGGAGCACCAAGAGCCTGTCTTCCACACAGCTCAGAATAAAAGGGAGGAAAAAAAGAAAGAAGAAGATAAAATAAAATAAAGTAAAATAAAATAAAATAAAGTTATTAAAATAAAAAATAATTATTAAGAGAAAAAAAATTTTAAGTAATTAAAAAAAAAATACAAGAAAAAACGGACAGGGCTTCCCTGGTGGCGCAGTGGTTGAGAGTCCACCTGCCCATGCAGGGGACGTGGGTTCGTGCCCCGGTCCGGGAAGATCCCGTATGCCATGGAGCCGCTGGGCCTGTGAGCCATGGCCGCTGAGCCTGCGCGTCCGGAGCCTGTGCTCCACTGCGGGAGAGGCCACAATAGTGAGAGGCCCGTGTACCGCAAAAAAAAACAAACAAACAAACAACAAAAAAAACGGGCAAATAGAACCCTAGGACAAATAGTAAAAGCAAAGCTATACAGACAAAATCACACACAGAAGTATACACATACACACTCACAAAAACAGAAAAAGGGGAAAAATATATATATATCATTGCTTCCAAAGTCCACCTCCGCAATATGGGATGATTTGTTGTCTTTTTCAGGTATTCCACAGATGCAGCGTGCATCAAGTTGATTGTGGAGATTTAATCCGCTGCTCCTGAGGCTGCTGGGAGAGATTTCCCTTTCTCTTCTTTGTTCGCACAGCTCCTGGGGTTCAGCTTCGGATTTGGACCCGCCTCTTTGTGTAGGTCGCCTGAGGGCGTCTGTTCTTCTCTCAGACAGGACAGGGTTAAAGGAGCAGCTGATCACTCAGGCGGGGGGGAAGGGAGGGGTAAGAAGTGCGCAGTTCGCCTGCGGCGGCAGAGGCCGGCGTGACGTTGCACCAGCCTGAGGCACGCCGTGCGTTTTCCTGGGGAAGTTGCCCCTGGTTCCCGGGACCCTGGCAGTGGCGGGCAGCGGAAGCTCCCGGGAGGGGAGGTGTGGACAGTGACCTGTGCTTGCCCACAGGCTTCTTGGTGGCTGAAGCAGCGGCCTTAGCGTCTCATGCCCGTCTCTGGGGTCCGTGCTGATAGCCGTGGCTCGCGCCCGTCTCTGGAGCTCCTTTAAGCGGAGCTCTTTATCCCCTCTCCTCGCGCACCAGGAAACAAAGAGGCAAGAAAAAGTCTCTTGCCTCTTTGGCAGCTCCAGACTTTTCCCGGACTCCCTCCCGGCTAGCCGTGGTGCGCTAACCCCTTCAGGCTGTGTTCACACCGCCAGTCCTCTCCAAAGGAAGCCTGAACCTCAGCTCCCAGCCCCGCCCGCCCTGACGGATGAGCAGACAAGCCTCGGGCTGGTGAGTACTGGTCAGCATCAATCCTCTGTGTGGGAATCTCCCCGCTTTGCCCCCCGCACCCCTGTTGCTGTGCTCTCCTCCATGGCCCCGGAGCTTCCCCCTCCGCCACCCACAGTCTCCGCGCGCGAAGGGGCTTCTAGTGTGTGGAACCCTTTCCTCCTTCACAGCTCCCTCACACTGGTGCAGGTCCTGTCCCTATTCTTTTGTCTCTGTTTTTTCTTTTTTCTTTTGCCCTACCCAGGTATGTGGGGAGTTTCTTGCCTTTTGGGAGGTCTGAGATCTTCTGCCAGCGTTCAGTGGGTGTTCTATAGGAGTTGTTCCACATGTAGATGTATTGCTGATGTATTTTGGGGGAGGAAGGTGAACTTGACGCCTTACTCTTCCGCCATCTTGAAGCTCTCCTCATTAACAGTTATTTTTATCACCTAGTATGTGCCCGCCACCGTATCATAATGAGTAAAAGAGGCATGATTACGACTCACATGGAACTTACTGTCTAATACTTTTTCTCCAAAGGCTAGACAGACAAATAAAATTAAAACCGATTAAGGTGTTGTTATAGAAAATGATATAGGCTATAGCATGGCCTGCTTTCGCTGAGATTGTATGTCTGAGGAAATGTCATTTAAGCTGGAACTGGAAGAAAGAGAAACTAGAGAATATTTCAGGGAAATGGACAGCATATTCAGAGACTCTGAGTTGGGGAAAACTTGGACAAATGTTAGTGTGACAGGAGCTGAGTGAGCTCCAGGGAGAGCATCATGAAATGAAAGAGCAGACAGGTGCAATGTTGTTTCATGCAAGGCCTTGCAGTCCATGATAAATTGATGGGATTTACCATCAATGTAATGGGATGCCATTTTGCTAAGTGTTAACATCCAAATTTCATTTTAAATGCGTCATCCTGGCTGCTGTCTTCAGTAAAGTTTTTAGTATGTTGAAGTGGAAACAGGCTGGAGGCTAAAAACAGAAAGAATTAGCATGTGAATTGATGTATATTCTAAATGCATTTTGAAGAACTTGCTATTATGAGGGATTTTGGTGCATATTTAGATTTTCTTCTGTTCTCTGTTTATCACTATCTCCTGTTATCTGTAGTGTGCTGTTGGCACTTTACAGTAAAATTAATGCCTAACCTGCATGTCATTAAATGGCATCCTACAATGTCATATTTAAAACACAAATTTTCAGAGTTTAGACATACTATACATTTATTTAAATAGCTCCTTATTCTGGGACTCTGGAGTTGTTTCCAAAGCCATGCTATAGTAAATAACTTTTCAATAATCCTCTACTCACAAAGTCTTAATGCATATTTTTAATGACCTTCTAAGGATATATTATTGGTGTAAATGCATCACTTTCTCAGAGATGAGCATTCATCATTTCTGTGCCAAACCCCACAAAACAGTGAGGCTGAGCAGAGATGAGGCTGTAGTACAGTCACCTCGGTTCACTCATTAATAAATCGTTCACTGCCATACATCAGGGATGCCCCCACCCTCTTCTCCCTCCACCTCCATCAAAAGATGATTCCAATTCAGCAGTCTAATAGGTTGTTACATGTCAGGGACCATCAGGGTTTTTAGCAAATAGTTAGAACTGCAAATATCAAATCCACAATTGTTAAGGTGCACTTTCTCTAATCTCCTTATTCCAAACCAGCTCATGGTTTGGAAAAACATTACCAAACACCAGCCCCTTCGTTGCTGCAATGTACTGAATGTTTGTGTCCCCCCACCCAAATTCATATGTTGAAACCCTAATCCTAACATGATGCTATTTGGAGGTGGGATTTGGGGGTGGTGGTGGTAATTAGATCATGAGGGTGGAGCCTTCATTTATAGGATTAGTGCCTTTATAAGAAGAGGTCAGGTCAGAGAGCTAGCTAGCACTCTTTCCACCATGTGAAGACACAGCAAGAAGACAGCCCTCTATAAACCAGAAATTGGTCATTAACTAAGAACCTGACCAAGGTGGCACCCTGATCTTGGACTTCTACCTTCCAGAGCTGTGAGAAATAAATGTTTGTTTTTAAACCACCCAAACTCTGGTAAATTGTTAAAGCAACCCAAACTGCCTAAGGCAGTTGCAGCAGATTTTAAAAGCTAGGAAGAATATGGCAAGGGAAATAATTTTGAAACATCTCTATATATTTATCTATAAATGGTGTGTTTAAACACACACTCATGCACACACACACATAAATATATATATAAAAGATGTTTCAGCTCATCAGTTGTTTTATGAGTTTCTATCTGCTTCAAGGGCTAGATCAGAATAAATAGGGGTTAACTAAACAATCTTGTGGACCTTAGACATAAATAAAATTCTAAAAAATCAGGGACTGTCCCCCACCCCAAAATATAAACAAAACATAGTTTTGAAAGTCATTATTTTTAATTTTGATAGCTGGAAGTCCAGAATGGGAAACTGGGGGGTAAAAGTTTATGGAGTCTGTTCCCCTCACTTGGAAAAATATATTGTGTAAAAAAAGACAGGATGCTCCTTTGCTTATGTGTAACTCTGATTCAGTACTAATATATGTCTTGGAGGAGGCAGTTTTGTGATTCACTTTATTAAGAGACACGTTTAATATTGGGATCAAATAATTATTATTAAGTTAATGCTGATTAAATTATAATATTAATACTTCTTACATTTTTAAAAGCCTCTGTTCAAAGCACTAGTCCTTTTGATCATCATAATAACCAATAGTGGCAGAATCCTGACTTCAAATGAATCTTATAATTGAGTATCAATTTATAACCCAGACATAAGCTTAGCCTCTGCAATGAAGTATATGGCAATAAGAAGGGGCAGTCCAAGCTCTACCTGCATAGTAATTGCCACCCCAAACCTACCCACATCTGAGCCCCCAGTTCTCAATTATTGTCCCTGAAGTAATCTTCTGAACTATTCAGCATAGTGGGGCATAGCTAGAGAAACACTGTGGCAACCTGTGCAGGCCAGATGAAACTAACAGAGTCCCTTCTATGTTTTTTCTCTGGATAAGGAAAATCAAGCCCAGTGAGAGCAATGATTTGTCCATTACCACAGAACTACTGAGAAGGAGGGCTAAAGCAAAAAGGGGTTTATGCCTAATAGAGTTCGCTTTTCACTATTCCTCAATTATATTTATATGCAGTTGTGTGTATGAATTTCATGGGGAGGGAAGCAGGTAGCATAGAATATGAATAAAGACCTAGCTGTGAAGACTTGGGCAAGTCACTTTCCAATCATAAAATGGAGGCTCAAATTGCAGAGAAACCATAACATATCTAAAATTAAATTATTGTATTTATCATTTTAAGAAAAAGACAAAAATGAATTAAAAGTTTATTATGAAAGTTATATTTTAAATGACAAATCAAAATTTCTAATGCATATTTTGATGTTATTTCCTCATTTTTGCCTCCAAACATATTTTTGACATAAATTCTTAAAAAACCAAGAAGCTGTTTTCTTAATTTCCTTTTTGGATTGTTCATTGTTAGAATGTACAACTGTAACTGATTTTTTTGTATGTTGACTTTGTATCCTTCTACTTTGAATTCACTTCAAGCTGAATTCACTTATTAGTTCTAAAAGTTTTTTTGTGGAATCTTTAGGGTTTTCTACATATAAAATATCAACATAAAATCATGAGTAGACACAATTTTACTTCTTCCTTTCCAGTGTGTATGTTTATTTTTTCTTTTCTTTTTTTGTCTAATTGCTCTAGCTGAGAATTCAGTACTGTGTTGAAAGGAAGGCAAAATTGAGCATCCTTGACTTTTTCCTGATCTTAGAGGAAAAGCTAAGTCTGTCATCTTTGAGTATGATATTTGTGGTGGTTTTCTTGTATATAGCCTTTATTATATTGAGGTAGTTTCTTCTATTACTACTGTGTTGAGTTTTTTTTATCATGAAAGGGTATTAAATTTGTCAAATGTTTTTTCTGCAACAGTTGAAATTATCATAAATCTGTTTTTCCTTCATTCTGTCAATGTGGATTATTTTACTGATTTTTTTCATATGTTGAACCATTCTTGAATTCCAGGAATACAGCCCATTTGGTCATGGTGCGTAATCCTTTTAATATGCTACTGAATTCAGTTTTCTTGAGGATTTTGCATTGATGTTCATAAAGGATATTAGTCTATAGTTTCTTAAAGTGTCTTTATCTGGCTCTGGTATTGGGGAAAGGCTGGACTCATGGAATGTGTTAGGAAGTGTTCCCTTCTTTTCATTTTTTTGGAAGATTGTTGTTAGTTGCTCTTTAAGTGTTTGGAAAATTCACCAATTAAGCCATCGGGTGCAGGGCTTTCCTTTGTTGGGAGATTTCTGTTTACCAATTAAGAAAAGTTTCAAAAAAAAAAAAAAAAGGAAAGAAAAGCTTCATTTATAAAAGCATCAAAAAATAATAAAATACTTAGGAATTAACTTAACCAAGGAAGAAAGACTTATACAATTAAAACTACAAAGCATTCCTAAAAGGAATTAAAGAAGACAAAAATGAGGACATTCCATGTTCATGTATTGTTAGAATTAAAATTGTTAAAATGCCAATACTATTCAAAGTAATCAGCAGATTCAGTACAATCCCTATCAAAATCCTAATGGCACATTTTGCAGAACTTTAAAAATTCATCCTAAAATTCAAGGGACTTCAAATAGCCAAAACAATGTTGAAAAACAAGAACAAAGTTGGAGGACTCACTCACACTTCCTCATTTCAAAACTTACTACAAACTGTGGTAACAAAAACAGTGTGGTACTGGCATAAAAACAGACATATATACGGATGGAATAGAATAGAGACCCCAGAAACAACCCCTTGCATATATGGCCAAATGATTTTTGACAAAGATGCTAAGACCAATCAGTAGGGAAAGAACAGTTTTTTCCACAAATGGCACTGGTAAAACTGTATATCCATATGTAGAAGAATGAAGTTGGACCCTTACCAAACACCATATATAAAAAGTAACTCAAGTTGGATCAAGAAGCTAAATGTAAGACCTAAAACAAAATTCTTAGAAGAAAACATAGGACAAAAGCTTCACAACATTGGATTTGGCAATGATTTCTTGGATATGACAAAAAAGCACAGGTAACAAAAGAAAAAATATACAAATTGGACTTCATGAGAACTAAAAAATTTTGTGTATCAAAGGCTACTATCAATAGAGTAAAAGGCAAGCCACAGAATGGGAGAAAATATTGCAAATCACATATCTGATAAGGGATTATTATCCAGAATATATAGAGTACTCCTAAAACTCAACAACAAAAAGTCAACCTGATTCAAAAATGGGCAAAGGACTCAACAGACATTTCTCCAAAGAAGATATACAAATGGCCAGTGAGCAAATGAAAAGATGCTCAACATCACTAATCATTAGATAAATGCAAATCAAATCCACAATGAGATACCATCTCACACCCATTAAGATGGCTACTATCAGAGAAACAAAATAACAAGTGTTTGTGAGGACATGAAGACATTAGAACTAGACATTGTGCACTCTTGTTGGTGATGTAAAAGGTACAGCCATTGTGGAGAACAGTACGACAGTTTCTCAAAAAATTGAAAATAGATTTACCATATAATCCAGCAATTCCACTTCTGGGTATATACCCAAAAGTATTGAAAGTAGGGTCTCAAAGAGACCTACCCAACACTCATGATCACACCATTATTCACAATAGCTAAAATATGGAGGCAACCCATGTGTCCACGGACAGATGACTGGGTAAGCAAAATTTGGTTTATACATACAATGGAGTATTATTCAGCTTTGAAAATGAAGGAAATTCTGACAACTCTTACAGTATGGATGAACTTTTAGGACATTATGCTTAAGTGAATTAATCCAATCATAAAAGATAAACACTATGTGATTCCATTTAAATGAAGTACTTAGAGGAATAAAAATCATAGAAACAAAAAGTAGGATGGTGGTTGCTGTGGCTGTGGAGTAGGGAAAATGGGAAGTTGTTTAATGTGTAGAGTTTCACTTTTGCAAGATGACACAAATTCTGGAGATGGTAGGTAGGGTTGCTTGCACAACAATATGAATTAATTGGTATCACTGAACTGTACACTTAAAAATAGTAATATGTAATTAAAATTTACTGAGGGTAGCTCTTATGTTAAATCTTAACACACATGTACAGACACAGACACACAGACACACAGACACACACACACACACACACACACACACACACACACACAAAGAGTAATAATGGGAGCAGGAGAAAACTTTGGGAGTTGATGGATAAGTTATGGTCTTGATGATGGTGATGGTTTCACAGGTATATACTTATCCCCACACTCACTGAGTTGCTGTATACATTAAATATGTACAGCATTTTACATATCAATAATATTTCAATAAAGTGGTTTAAAAAATACCTAAGATGGTCAACTTTACATTATAGGTATTTTATCACAATAAAAAATTTGGGGAAAAGAAGCCAAGGGTAAAATTCTTTTGCCCCTTTGGGTCCCTGTTAGATTTTGAAATAAAACTAAAAAGGAGCATGTAATTCATTAAGGAAAGTCTGGTCTTTAAATAACTGATTTTAGCATGTTTCTACATAGCCAGTTATAAAATTCATACATTGTTTTAGAACGCTCTCCTCAAACACCTGATTTATAATGATGTGTTGACATATTTAAATAGAAAAAAGAAAATTCCTAGAAATAAGCAGCTTGCATTGAGAATTTGTTTTCTCAGCTAGCAGCCTTCAGAGGGGTGTGTCTGTGAACTCTCTCTTGGCAACTTCTTGAATCACAGCCAGTTTTGGTTGTCTTGCATGTGACACTGAGGAGAAAGCTATTTGTAAGAGAACCAGACCTATTTCATCAATTAATTACTTGTGAAGCAGTGCACATTTACCTCATTTTCAGAAGTGTTCTATGACAAATGTTGAAATTGTTGCCCAACAATTGACTTTTCAGGTGTGCATCAGAAGAAAAAATAATTGGAATTTCAAGATAACCTGAGTAAATTGTCAGAGCTTATGCTGCAAGAAAAAGCAAGTAAAACATACACCATGCATTTTCCACTTTTTGTGTTTGTTGTTCAGAATTTTCAAGTATAGATTCTAGTCAAGAACAAACTTTCCATTACTATATTTTGTTGGTCTTCGTCTTGGAAATAATGAGCCACTGACAGTCACGAAGCGGCAGCCTCATGCTCTCATTAATGCCAGGGCTTAAGTCATAGGAAATCTCATGGGACTCTTAGCTCTGACACTCCTTTTTGTTTTTTATTGTATGTTTGTTTTCTTAGTTGAGCAAAAAATGTAAATAGCCTTTTAGCTGGTTTGGGGGAATATTCTTATCTTTAGGCCTGTGCAGTCCTTCTAATGACTCTCAGCATTTTTATTTTAATATGAGAAGTGTCTTATTATTTTTTTATCAGGAACCCCCATAAAACAAACAGCTGTTCAACTCTGAGTAGTTCTTATGACTCCTAGCTTGCCTGGTTAGTAATTTAAATTATATACATATTATAAAATAAAATGAAGGATAAATTTTGAAGACAGCTGAATCAAATTCTAACCCCTTTTCTGTTTTGTTTTCTTCCTTCCTCCCTTCTTTCCTCCCCCTTCTCCTCCCTCTCCCCCTCTTCTTCTTCTCCTTCTGTCTGTCTGTCTCTCTCTCTTTCTCCCTCTCTCCCTCTTTCCCTCCCTCCCTCTCTCAATAGCCAAATGTATGATTTTCATCTCCCTGGACCTCAGTTTCACCATTAGTACAATAAAATTCATGGCCCAGATGAAGTCTGATGTCCCTTCCACTCTAGCATGTGATGACTCTGATTCTAGTGGCCAGTTAGGAGGAGGGTAACAACTGTACCAGCATGCTCTATTGTTCATGGTATCTTGGGCTCTCTTACTGTGTGATCATCAGTGCCGTTTCCCTTTACAATGGCTTTAAAATATAACACACACACACACACACACACACACACACACTTGCACATCTGTTGAGTCAGGTTTGAAATAAGAAATCTGAATTTTAAGCTTTCTTAATAATCTGAATTTTATATATCAGAATATCATCTAGGAAATATGGTTAACCATTTGACACTATTCAAGAAAACCACATCAGGTTCAATTCAAATGACTCAGGAACACCACTCTCAACAGCAGAGTTCAATATGAACTGTAACATTGTGCACGTGTGCATGCTATCACAAGAAATGAGTGGGATAGGTCTGATTTCTTCTTTCTGAAAGGAAAGCTGATATGGGTATTAAAATTATGTTGGCTTGCTTTTCTGAAAGATGAAATGGCTGAACTCTATGTAAAAGTCATTTGAGTGAAAACTTGGGCAAGGAAATTATCTCATAATGGAAGCACAGAAAATAAATACCATCAGTAACTGGGCACACAACATGAAATTTTCCTGCTTGCTCTCAGAAAGTTTTAATTTGAACACATGAACCATGATTTCTATAAAAATGCCTACATGAAAAGAATTTTGCTGACAGGTGCCTAGTGGGAGTTAAGGTGGCATGAGGGAGGGGCTGATTATTGGAAACCTGTCCTGTGTTCCTGATGTCGTTCATTCAGTAGTGAGGCAGATATGACATTAAAGAAGATGAAATTAACTTCTAATAATGTTTACAGAATCTTTTGGAGGAAATGTTAGAAATTCAGTCACCATCCATGAAGCAAATGCTCTAAATTCTTCATGAGTTTCAAAGCAGGCTGTTCTCTTTTGTCGTATACAAGGGCTGTGGACTGTGGAACGAAAGACCATCTTCCTATTTGGGTGACTTTCAGAAAGTTGGAAAACATCTCTGAGCCCAAGTCCCCTCATCTATAAAGAAGGCTTTTCCAAACCTACCAGTCCATGTTCCAAATAACAAGAATGGTAATACTCAAGATGTTTTGAGTATTTCTTTGTACGGGCACTGTACAAAGTGCTTGATAAAATGATCTCAGTAGTTGTGGCACATGGGCTCAATACTTACCATATAGAGGTAAGTATTTATAATATTCCTGTGCTGTACATATGAAGAAACTAAAAAGTAAAGGGGATAAACGATGTATCCAAGGTCTCCCCGTGCGTTACTGACCAGATCTGAACCCAGGCTGTCTACTTCCAAAGACAAATGCTGGTCTTACCCAACAGTCACTCAGCACTTCTTCCCTTCATAGACCACAAGACTGTTGAATTTTAAGCAAGCTAGTGAAGTAATCAGATTGCCTCTCTTTCCTGTCTTTCTTCCCTACTTCTGTGTCTCACACTACTCCATCATGATTTATTTTGCCCAGTCAAGGTTCGGGCTGTCTGTACACTATTTCAAATGCAAGTTGTTCTACAAGTTGTTGTTCTGTTAGGATGCCTTGGCCAACTAAGAGGGCTTCATTAGAGTGAATCTTATGGTTTTCTTGCTTCCACAAGGGTTTATGGGTGAAACTCAAACACCCACTTATTTTACTTTTTTTAAAATTTATAAATTTATTTATTTATTTAGTTTTGGCTGCGTTGGGTCTTCATTGCTGCGCGTGGACTTTCTCTAGTTGCAGTGAGCAGGGGCTGCTCTTCCTTGTGGTGGGTGGGCTTCTCATCGCGGTGGCTTCTCTTGTTGCGGTGCACGGGCTTCAGTAGTTGTGGCACGTGGGCTCAGTAGTTGTGGCTCGCGGGCTCTAGAGCACAGGCTCAGTAGTTGTGGTGCACGGACTTAGCTGCTCTGCGGCATGTGGGATCTTCCCGGACCAGGGATCGAACCTGTGTCCCCTGCATTGGCAGGCAGATTCTTATCCACTGAGCCACCAGGGAAGCCCAAACACCCACTTATTCAATAACCAATAATGTAAGGAAAAGGCTAACAGTTAATTATAAAGAAAATAAGCATCCTTTTAAAATAGAACTGTTCTCCACTTCCCCTCTCCCAGCTTCCACCCTTCCCTCTAGCATGTGTCCTTTCACACTTGTACGCTTGTTTAGCTATCTGCTGCAAGTTAGCAGGAACCCTTAAGAAAATTTGCAAGTGTGGGCACCAAATCCAAGTTTCATTTCTCAAGTTGTTTTCTGTGCTGTGGCCCTAGAAACCTCTTCTCTCTGATGAGCATGTCTTTGCACAGGGAACTAGGTGAGTTGCAAACCCTGAGTCCTTGCCTTTAATTCTGTTTAATCATCTGTCCCCAAATAGAGTCATTCATTAAGGAGTAATCATAACTTTTGAATAGCACCTTTATGCATGGGTGCTTCCCCTTTCTGCCACAACTTGCTGAGTTACAAAGAAATTGATTTTCTATATCATAAGTGATTTGTTTTACAACCTCACTTTGGCTGTGACTCTTAACTTTTCTATCTTGTATTTTATCTTTGCCTCAATTTTCATTCCTTCTATCCCTCCTTCTTTTTCTTTTCTTTCTGTTTTCCTTCTCTCCTTATTTTTTCCTTCTTTCTTTACTATTTATCTTATCTTGATAGTTTATAAATCATTACAAACCATAATAAATACATTTTAGAATAAATAAATAAGTATATATATATATATATATATATATATATACACACACACATCCCTAGAAACAAAAAATGTGGTAAGTACCATATACTCTTACTTATAATACTTAGCCCCTGTAACTGGGGATTAATTGAGTAACCTGCACTCAGTGCAGAGATGAAGAGATTAATTGTGGTTGTTGCTAGTGGTAATCCTGATTGGCTGGACTGTAGAGCCATCATGAACTCCACGAGCCAAGTTTCAGTAGAACAATGCAGTTGGAAAGTCATTATTTAACAGAGTTCTGGCCAGTCGGGTATCTTTCACCTTGACTGATGTTGTTAGGAAGAAAGGATTAAAATAGCTCCTTCTCAAATGCCTTTTTATTTGCAAGCATATGTTTATCCCAGTTGTATATTTAATTTAAACTTAAAGAATAAATAGGACATAACAAGAAGAAAAATTTGCTTGGGGTATGCTGCAGATAGCCTCATGTTTGTTGAGAAATGCTAAATCAAATTTTCTTAAAGAATAGAAGAGTAAGAACCTGGGTGTAGACAGAATAGGTAGTGTTGTTTTCACCTGTTGTTTTAATTGATTTGAAAATATGGCTTTATTGTTCAGAGGTGAGGAAATAGAGAGTGCACACAGAGAATAGCAAGCTAATATACCTGCTAGAAATGATCATAGATTAAGTATATTTGGCAATTATGGAAGGCAGAGTTGGACAGGTAGGTAGTAGAAGTCTAATTTACATACTAGAAATCTTAAATGTAAATCAGAACTGATGGGCGATGGTACATCACTGAAATTCTGGAAACAGAGATTAAAAAAGATAAGACATTTTAATGCGCTGCAAGTGCAGGAGGAACTAGAGCCACAGAGAATAATTAGAAAGCTGTTGGCATATTAGAAATTAAAGTACCACGATGCTTTGCCAATAGCAGTCATTTAATAAATTCTTTTAGGTTAAATGAGTAAAGGAATGAGCTGACCTTTAATCTCCACATGGTTGGTGAAATAAAAAGTGAAATGGAAAGATGAAAGAGAGATCATATAACAAAATGAGAGTGACTTAAATATTGATAGGGATGTAGGAAGGGACAGGAGGCGTTTGAAACATTCTGATAGAAAGAGAAATATCTTGTATTCTAAAAATAATTGTCTCTAAAACTGTTTTCCATGGGTATTTAAAACAAGCATAATGATGCAGTAGTTATACTTTATTTTTACCCTTTTCTTTCTTGAGTGGGAGAGAGAGTTTGTGTTTCTACTATGCGGTCAACGCTGCAAAGCTAAATGTGATAGAGATAAATCTGATAGATTTTCAATTCATTTTTTTAACATCTTTATTGGAATATAATTGCTTTTCAATGGTATGTTAGTTTCTGCTTTATAACAAAGTGAATCAGCTGTACATATACATATATCCCCATATCTCCTCCCTCTTGCATCTCCCTCCCACCCTCCCTATCCCACCCCTCTAGGTGGTCATGATGCACCGAGTTGATCTCCCTGTGCTATGTGGCTGCTTCCCACTAGCTATATATTTTACGTTTGGTAGTGTATATATGTCCATGCCACTCTCTCACTTCGTCCCAGCTTACCCTTCCCCCTCCCTGTGTCCTCAAGTCCGTTCTCTACATCTACATCTTTATTCCTGTCCTGCCCATAGGTTCCTTAGAACTTTTTTTTTTTTTTTAGATTCCATATATATGTGTTAGCATGTGATATTTGTTTTTCTCTTTCTGACTTCCTTCATTCTGTATGACAGACTCTAGGTCCATCCACCTCACTACAAATAACTCAATTTCATTTCTTGTTATGGCTGAGTAATATTCCATTGTATATATGTGCCACATCTTCTTTATCCATTCATCTGTCAATGGACACTTAGGTTGCTTCCATGTCCTGGTTATTGTAAATAGAGCTGCAATGAACATTGTGGTACATGACTCTTTTTGAATTATGGTTTTCTCAGGGTATATGCTCAGTAGTGGGATTGCTGGGTCATATGGTAGTTCTATTTTTAGTTTTTTGAGGAACCTCCATACTGTTCTCCATAGTGGCTGTATCAATTTACATTCCCACCAACAGTGCAGGAGGGTTCCCTTTAGTCCACACCCTCTCCAACATTTATTGTTTGTAGATTTTCTGATGATAGCCATTCTAATTGGTGTGAGGTGATACCTCACTGTAGTTTGCATTTGTATTTCTCTAATACTTAGTGATGTTGAGCATCCTTTCATGTGTTTCTTGGCGATCTGTATATCTTCTTTGGAGAAATGTCTATTTAGGTCTTCTGCCCATTTTTGGATTGGGTTGTTTGTTCTATTGATACTGAACTGCATGAGCTGCTTGTAAATTTTGGAGATTAATACTTTGTCAGTTGCTTCATTTAAAAATATTTTCTCCCATTCTGAGGGTTGTCTTTTTGTCTTGTTTAGAGTTTACTTTTCTGTGCAAAAGTTTTTAAGTTTCATTAGGTCCCATATGTTTATTTTTGTTTTTATTTCCATTTCTGTAGGAGGTGGGTCAAAAAGGATCTTGCTGTGATTTATGTCATAGAGTGTTCTGCCTGTGCTTTCCTCTAAGAGTTTTATAGTGCCTGGCCTTACATTTAGGTCTTTAATCCATTTTGAGTTAATTTTTGTGTATGGTGTTAGGGAGTGTTCTAATTTCATTCTTTTACATGTAGCTGTCCAATTTTCCCAGCACCACTTATTGAAGAGGCTGTCTTTTCTCCATTGTATCTTCTTGCCTGCTTTATCAAAAATTTGGTGACCATATTTGCATGGGTTTATCTCTTTCTATCCTGTTCCATTGATCTATATTTCTGTTTTTCTGGCAGTACCATTACTGACTGTTTACTGTAGCTTTGTAGTATAGTCTGAAATCCAGGAGCCTGATTCCTCCAGCTCCTTTTTTCTTTCTCAAGATTGCTTTGGCTATTCGGGGTCTTTTAGTTTCCGTACAGATTGCGAAATTTTTTTTTCTAATTCTGTGAAAAATGCCAATGGTAGTTTGATAGGGATTGCACTGAATCTGTGGATTGCTTAAGGTAGTATAGTCATTTTCACAAGGTTGATTCTTCCAATCCAAGAACATGGTATATCTCTCCATCTGTTTGTATCATCTTTAATTTCTTTCATCAGTGTCATAGTTTTCTGCATACGTGTCTTCTGTCTCCTTAGGTAGGTTTATTCCTAGGTATTTTATTCTTTTTGTTGCAATGGTAAATGGGAGTGTTTCCTAATTTATCTTTCAGATTTTTCATCATTAGTGTATAGGAATGCCAGAGATTTCTGTGCATTAATTTTGTATCCTGCTACTTTACCAAATTCATTGATTAGCTCTAGTAGTTTTCTGGTGGCATCTTTAGGCTTCTTTGTGTATAGTATCATGTCATCTGCAAACAGTGAGAGCTTTACTTCTTTTCCAATTTGGATTCCTTTTATTTCTTTTTCTTCTCTGATTGCTGTGGCTAAGACTTCCAAAACTATGTTGAATAATAGTGGTGAGAGCAGACCACCTTGTCTTGTTCCTGATCTTAGAGGAAATGTTTTCTGTTTGTCACCATTGAGAACGATATTGGCTCTGGGTTTGTCATATATGACCTTTATTTTCTTGGGGTATGTTCCCTGTATGCCTACTTTCTGGAGGATTTTTATCATCAATGGGTATTGAATTTTGTCGAAAGCTTTTTCTGCATCTATTGAGGTGATCATAGGTTTTTCTCCTTCAATATGTTAATATGATTTTTCACATTGATTGCTTTGCATATATTGAAGAATCCTTGCATTCCTGGGATAAGCCCCACTTGATCATGGTGTATGATCCTGCTGTTGGATTCTGTTTGCTAGTATTTTGTTGAGGATTTTTGCATCTATGTTCATCAGTGATATTGGTCTGTAATTTTTTTGTAGTATCTTTGTCTGGTTTTGATATCAGGGTGATGGTGGCCTCGTGGAATGAGTTTGGGAGTGTTCCTCCCTCTGCTATATCTTGGAAGAGTTTGAGAAGGATAGATGTTAGCTCTTCTCTAAATGTTTGATAGAATTTGCCTGTGAAGCCATCTGGTCCTGGGCTTTTGTTTGTTGGAAGATTTTTAATCACAGTCTAAATTTCAGTGCTTGTGATTGGTCTGTTTATATTTTCTATTTCTTCCTGGTTCAGTCTTGGAAGGTTGTGCTTTTCTAAGAATTTGTCCATTTTTTCCGGGTTGTCCATTTTATTGGCATAGAGCTGCTTGTAGTAATCCCTCATGATCCTTTGTATTTCCGCAGTGTCGGTTGTTACTTCTCCTTTTTCATTTCTAATTCTATTGATTTGAGTCTTCTCCCTTTTTTTCTTGATGAGTCTGGCTAATGGTTTTTCAATTTTGTTTATCTTCTCAAAGAACCAGCTTTTAGTTTTATTGATCTTTGCTATTGTTTTCTTCATTGCTTTTTCATTTATTTCTGATCTGATCTTTATGGTTTCTTTCCTCGTGCTAACTTTGGGGGTTTTTGTTCTTCCTTCTCCAGTTGCTTTAGGTGTAAGGTTAGGTTGTTTATTTGAGATGTTTCTTGTTTGTTGGGTTAGGATAGTACTGCTATAAACTTCCCTCTTAGAACTGCTTTTGTTGCATCTAGATTTTCAACTCTTAAGAGGAAAATCTAATACAGTGAAGGAGTTAGAAATACACTAGAAATAATGTGTTAAATTGAGTTAGAAGTGACAGTGAGACCTGCAGGTGGAGGTGATAGCCCTAAATTCCCCAGAGAAAACAAGAAAGGACACATAGCTTTAGAGTTAAATACAATAGATGTTTCAGAAGGGTCACTCTTTTTGAAGGGCTAACTTGTATTTCAATTAAGGGGACACCTATTAATATAACAATGTTGAAAAATAATGCAGTTTTTCTAAAGCCCATGGGAGAATAAAAAATAAAGTAGCTTAAATGAAAATGCAAGTTACTTTAATATACATTGGTGTCTTTAGAAAGGTTTAAGCTTGTACAGTATTAAAATACCGAAGAACCTAATCAAGAGCTTCTGTATAATATTCTTAGGCAGGGATTTGTTTTGGAGGACCTTTGTATGCCTCCTGAAGAGAAAGGCACATTCCTCCTCTTGGAGTTAATCTCTTAATCTAATTGGAAATTCAGTGTCCTCTGCCTGGCTCCATATGAAGTTCCCCAATTCAAGGGTTCCTATGCCAAAGTGAAAGGTGTGGTCCTCCTGGAATTTTGCAATGAAAACAAGGGCAGCTCAGTTTCTTCTATTAACAGTTATGTTCCTGCTTACATTTCAACAGCTATAACTTTGTAGTCCAGATGTCACTGCAAGCCACTGTGGATGAAATGATTCAGCCTTGTCATATTTACAGTGGCAAAATGTCAGTACACAAAGTGAGATTATGATAAAGACCTGATTGTCAAAGTTTAACCTGAATACAGGCACTCAGATGAAAAATACACCTCTGGAGTATTTGTCAAAAGAATCAGGTCCTTTCTAATTATGCATCCCGAGATGGCAACGTTTAGCTTCTCAAGCCAAGTTTGAAATAACTCAACAAGGTAGTGGTATCGGTCCTCATACTTAATATCCCTTTTTTTTTTCATTTACATATAGTTGCATTCATTTTGCTGTGACAGACAAATGTAAAATAACCCATTGTGGGAATTTGTTCTTGACACTTTGGATAGTCTTTTTCAGTAACACAATTTAGAGGAAATAAAATCTATGAGATTTCTAGTTTTGAAATATTTGAAATAGAGTACCTGTTAGGCTTGATAATTTAAAAAAATAGGTGTATGTAAGTTAATAAATAAGTGAGCTGATTTGTCCTTCAAACTCCTACCACAGATTGTTTGGAGAATATATGTATTCCTTTGTGATACAAAATAGGATGAATAATCAAGCAATGAAAGAAAGTTCAGTTATTATCATGGGCTGAAAGAGAAAAAAGATACTATGGGAAAAGTTTATTGAGTAATATGAGCACTTCTTTAGAGATGTGGTGGTCAAAAATTATGAATGTTTATCAGCAAGAAAAAAGTTATTCCTACATGACTGTCACACATATTCACTTGTTCATTAAGGAGGAAAGATGTTGGCCCTAGGTCAGCTTCTGGACTCTCCTTTGTCTGTCTGTCTGTCTATCTCTCTCTCTATATAAATCTAGGTAAAAATATTATCAAAGAGATAACTAGAGAAAGCAGGAAAAGTAAATTAATCTCTACTATAAATAGCTAGGGGAAGAAAAGCCCCTAGCTTTTCTCATGCCCAGAAAAATGTTCGATTTAATTTAAAAAGTCTTACCTCCACACTCTATGTGTAAATCACTGTGCCAAGTGCTTAGAGGGTGTAAGATTGAGTAATACCCAGTCCCTGATCTCCAACAGGCTCACAGTTTTATAGGCAAGAACCAGATCACTATTATGCAAACTCTGCTACTTGCCAAATAGATTAAAATACAAGCATATTGCTTTGGGATTCCAGGAGAAGAAGACTTATGATCACTGTTTTTTCTTTTTATAAAGGAGGGGCACTTTGGGAATAATTCTTCAAAATAAGGCATTTTTGTTATTCTTTAAAGATGAGGTAGGGCATCAGTTTGTTTAGAAGAGGTTTAATAATGACATTTTAGGCCAAAACAACACCATCATCATTAGGTATCAGTCAGAATCCTGGTAGGACAGGAGGTGCTCAGATGATGTGAGGTACAACTCTTGGCCAGAAGCAAATAACAGAGGGGGCTGTCAGATGTTGGAGAGGATAGCTGTAGCCATGAAAGTGGGCTGCTTCGTAGGAGCTGTAGCTTTGGGTGGAGTAATGTTACCCTTTAGGGTAGCAGGGAGGGAGCACTGGGGATAAATACTCCCAGGTCCCTCTCCTCCCTCTAGTCCATCTCCTGCAGGAACTTCCGTTTGGCCTCATCCAACAGGAAGCCAGAAGGAAAGGAGACCATTGATTAAGTCCATGAATGTCAGCCTCCTGGGATATAGATCCAATAGGGAAAGGAAGGAGCAGATCTGTTGAGGCAAAGGGGGTGATCGTTTTTATCATCACTAAATTTAACAAAATATCAAAGGTATCTTAATAGACAGTTCACATATGCCATCTCATTTATTTCTCACAATAATCTTAGGGAGGGTAACATCTCTATTTTATACATTAACAATTTGAGACATTGAAAAATTTTCCCCTTCATACTGCAACTGCTAAGTGCTAGAGA
This sequence comes from Leucopleurus acutus, assembly GCF_964270905.1. Lineage (NCBI taxonomy): Eukaryota > Metazoa > Chordata > Mammalia > Artiodactyla > Delphinidae > Leucopleurus > Leucopleurus acutus. The sequence continues at coordinate 76,206,753 of NC_139150.1, read as the reverse complement.
CCAGATATGAATTTTTGCCAAAGCCGTGCTCTTTCTACTACATGTCCTGCCTTCTTTTCACTGGAGGCTGGAAGTGTAAGATATGTGGAGCTGTCTTGCCCATTTGTTGCTGAAGCTTAGTGTACACTGAGAAAGAAGAGGGGAGAGATGTGGCAGGAAACATAGCCTGGGATATAGTTGGGAGAGTATTGGCTCTTACTGTGTATGTAATATAACACTTTCAATCAAGAATGTTATAATCACATCTGTGCCTTAAAGGAACCCTTATAAAGGTGATTCTGAACTAAACAGAGATGATGGGTTGGAGGGGAGAGTGGAGCAGAGCAAGGACCTAAGGGGAAAAGAAAGAAAGAAGGAGGGAATGGAGGAACAGAGAGAGCAGGGAGGATGACAGGAAGGAAGTCGAGGGATTTACTGGTCAGGTTGTTCATAACAAAAATTTGTAAAGTCAGCAATGATGATGATTTTTGTTGCACTTATCATTTACTATGTTTTAATACCTTGATGATTTCAATACTTTCTAATCTACTTTTTAAAAAATGTTTTATCTTCTGTACTGCATTATATTTATATATAATGTGAAGTTTTCCTGTAGCTATCCCTCTTTTCACATACTTTTTTTTAATAAATGGGGAGGGGGGCGAAAGAATTATAAATAAATGAAATAGAATTTGGTTGGCACTTTATAATGCTGATACGATATCAAGTTTTGTTTTCTTTTATTGTGCAGTTATAAGTGCTCATAAAATGAGAAAATAGACAAGGTGGCGGTCCCAGGCTGCATTATGACACTGACTCCATCCACGTGGGTGGGGTTTTATTTTATTTTTAACATCTTTATTGGAGTCTAATTGCTTTACAATGGTGTGTCAGTTTCTGCTGTACAACTGAGTGAATCAGCTATACATATACATATATCCCCATATCTCCTCCCTCTTGCATCTCCCTCCGGGTGGGGTTTTAGACCTATTTATGCTGCTCTAGTGAGGCCCTTGGTCCCTGAAGTGCCAAAACATTTGTCTTCCCCTTTGAACCTCACCATGTTTTATCTGTTTAAAGAACACTTTACAGTCTTAATTTGTCACTACGTGCCCTTTACATGCAGAATTATTTATAAAATTGCCTAATATTACATTTTATCTTTTCATGTATAAATATTGTGTATATGATTGTTCATAATGCAAATACATTTCTATGCATTTATTTTATTGGCAAGAGCAGTCACTTTGGTTCAATATCAATGAAAGAAATAGAAAGGGAAAAATGATTTCAAAAGATCTCATCTGACCTTTCTAGAACATTAAACAAAAGATATCTTTTATATTATTTGCAGTTCTGCCTAAAATTTAATTGCTATCATATTATGGCCTAATTTATTTTTCGGAATGCTTTTATGTTCCCTTTACCTAATTCAGATTGTTCTTTTACCTTCCACCCTTCGTTCGTGTTTTCCTGCACCCTCACAAAGTTTTAAGTTTTAGAAAGCCTATTTCAGTGTCATTAATTACCCTCGTCTCTCAACTATATTTTTTCCATTAGAAATAAAAGATGCAAAAAAAAAAAAAAAAAAAAAAAAAAAAGAAATAAAAGATGCCGTTGATATCTCTTCGTTCTAGGTTTGTGCTATCAAACCAGTATGCACAGAAGAATATCATTAACAAAACCTCACAATACATGCTGTTTTACAAGGTGCTTTTAAATCCCTTAGTCATATTATTTGTGATTTTTTAAATTAATTTTTATTATTGAGGTAACATTGGCTTATAGCATTACATTAGTTTCATGTGTACAATATTATGTTTCTACATCTGTATCCACTCCAGTGTCAAAAATTTAGTTTCCATCAGTCACCCTAGAGTTGACCTCTTTACCCATTTTGCTCTCCCTGTACCCCTTTCTCTGTGGTAACCACTACTCTTGCCATTTACGACAACATGAATGGACCTTGAGGATATTATGCAAAGTGAAATAAGTAAGACTGAGAAAGACACTGACCATATAAATCATTTGTATGCAGAATATAAAAAACAAATGAATAAACAAAATAAATGAACAGACCACACAAACACATGGATACAAAGAAGAGAGCAGTCATTCATAATTATTCAACAACCCATTGTTTAAACCAGTGGTATACTGGAAATGTTTTACTACTGACTTATCTGGGTGGGAGGAACCCTGGTTTATGATGTTTGCTAGTTTCCTTGATAGAAACACACCCATCATGCTTAATTTCAAGCGACTAATGTAACATCACTGAACAGGGGACTGGGAGGAGGTATTCATGATTGGTTCCCACAGCCAGTATGAGCCGGTTTCTGCACACCACTGTAACTGAAATTCAGGAAAATTCATGAGTTTTGTAAGCTCTCACAGACGATAAAAGAAAGAGCTGGCATTTGGATCTAGGTCTTCTGACTCCAAATAAATTCTCTTCGCAGTATAGACTGTCATTCAAAGATATGATTATATCTAGGTTGGTCTTTCTGCTGCCAGAGGGTTACAGTAGAGCCACTCTGTTTTAGCTGCCCCCATCGCATTCTGCAGTCCAGCTGTTGTGTCCATATAGATGGACCTGCCACTACTACTCACTTCCAACAAAATAAGGCCGCACAATTAAACTTACTGCTTTTTGTTGAGCCATAGACCAATTGTTTCAATTTAATTTAATTTAATTAATTAATTTTTTTAACATCTTTATTGGAGTATAATTGCTTTACAATGGTGTGTTAGTTTCTGCTCTATAACAAAGTGAATCAGCTATACACATACACATGTTCCCATATCTCTTCCCTCTTGCGTCTCCCTCCCGCCCACCCTCCCTATCCCACCCCTCTAGGTGGTCACAAAGCACCAAGCTAATCTCCCTGTGCTATGCAGCTGCTTCCCACTAGCTATCTATTTTACGTTTGGTAGGGTATATATGTCCATGCCACTCTCTCACTTTGTCACAGCTTACCCTTCCCCCTCCCCATATCCTCAAGTCCATTCTATAGTAGGTCTGTGTCTTTATTCCTGTCTTACCCCTAGGTTCTTCATGACCTTTTTTTTTTTCTTTTTTCTTAGATTCCATATATATGTGTTAGCATACGGTATTTGTTTTTCTCTTTCTGACTTACTTCACTCTGTATGACAGACTCTAGGGCCATCCACCTCACTACAAATAATTCAATTTCATTTCTTTTTATGGCTGAGTAATATTCCATTGTATATATGTACCACATCTTCTTTATCCATTCATCCGATGCTAGACACTTAGGTTGCTTCCATGTTCTGGCTATTGTACATAGCCATATTGAACATTTTGGTACATGACAATTTTGTACATAGCCATATTGAACATTTTGGTACAATTTTGTACATAGCCATATTGAACATTTTGGTACATGACAATTTTGTAAACTAAGTTCTAATCCAAGTATGGTATTGGTTAAATCATTACTCATATTAATGATTCTTCAATAGATACCATTAGTATGTTCATTACAGAGATTATTTTTAAAACATTCCCACTGCAAATCTATCTAAAGAAGTATCTTAGATACTTAGAAAATAGAGTGAATCTTAAGTGCCTTAAGTGCCTTTAGGTCAAATTCCATAATTTAACATGCTAATTAGCATAATTCCCCCCCTCTGCCTTCCTGTGAACTCTATAATGTTCTGGGCCAGCTCCAGTCAGAAACATTTCCTGACCATCACAAGTAACACTAACCCTTTAGTATAACATAGTCATTATTGGGGTGGAAATGATATCACTTATGGTTTCAATGTGCATTTCTTCAGTTACTCTGAAGCTAAATATTTATTACTGTTTTCTGGTCATTGGTATCTTTCGTCTTTAATGAAGTTTTCTAATCATGTTTTTCCCCATATTTCTCTTTGTAATTGTTCTCAACAGTTATGGGAATTTTTCTTTTATTAATTGTATTATATTTCATTATGAAAATCTATAAGTCAGCCATAATTTATTTAACCAGCCTACTACCACTGTTGATATTTACATTCTTTCCAGTTTTTCACTTTCATAATTAATATTGTGATAAAGAATGTGCACACATTTTTTTTTATTATTTCTCTAGGATAAATTCCTAGAATTTTACTTTGGTTAAATGTTATGTGAACATCTAAGACTATTGCTCTGTATTGCCCAAGTTGCCAGCAGAAAGGCTGTCCAGTTTATGTGTCCATCTTCTTGGGCTCCTCACCTTTGCAGAAGAATACATATGTAGTCGTTGTTTGGGGTCCAGTCTTCGGAAATTTGCTTTGACACAGGTTCTTCTTGGGTAGGATATCTGAACGAACTAATCCTGTTGACCGTGAAGGAGGTGAGAAGATGCTACCAAGCTCTCCAAAGTTCAGGCAGATGCCTTTGAATAATAATTATCCTACTTCTTGTACAAGGGCAGGGGTATCTCTAGGATTGCTACTTTTTTTTTTTTTGTGGTATGCAGGCCTCTCACTGTTGTGGCCTCTCCCGTTGCAGAGCACAGGCTCTGGACGCGCAGGCTCAGAGGCCATGGCTCACGGGCCCAGCCGCTCCGCGGCATGTGGGATCTTCCTGGACTGGGGCAGGACCCCACGTCCCTTGCGTCGGCAGGCGGACTCTCAACCACTGCGCCACCAGGGAAGCTCTATGATTGCTACTCTGAATGCTGGACCATGACTGAAAGAACTGAGATGGAATTAGAGTTTTCTTGAATTTTGTGCTTTAGGGAATTTGAATTTGAGAGAGGAGGTTTACAAGTAATATCACCATGATCTGATTATCAGAACATTGGAAGTGATAGTTCTTGAAATACTTAACTTAATCAGTCTCCTAGATATTGTTTGCATGCTTCCTTCAAAAAAGGAAATTTCCTAAATGAATAAAAATATTTAAAAAACTCAGGTTGTAGAAGCAGAGAATTATTCAAGGTATGTAGTCTCTCCTTAGGCTTTCTCTCTCTCAATCTGGCCCTCACTCATCTTCTTACCTGTTCTAACAAACTGACAGCATGGATTTCTGCTGCTTCTCAGCTTGCTCGGAGATTTATAATAGTCTGTTGGCCCCAGTTGCATATTCAAAACACTACATTTTCTTTCTACCTTTATAGCTTAACTCTTTTCTGAATAGATTTTAATCCCTGTTAGCAAATTACCTTACTTTACCTTTTAGCCAAACTATACCTAAGACAGTTCTTACTCCAAATTATCTAGGCAAGATTTCTGGAAAAAAGAACAAAAGAAAGGAAATGACTACAGAAAGATTTATTATAAAAAGATTAAGAAAAGAATTTCTGCTAAACTTGTACTAGAAAGTAAAATGTCTGGATTTGGATATTAAAGTACCGCTAGCACTTTTCAACTGATAAAACTGACCCATTTATTAAACACCTTCTAAATCCAAGTACTAATGCGCTAGATAACACAGTCCCTGTATATATCACTTATCCTGTAATAAGCTATAGATTCAATAGTCTGACCTCCACATAACATGGGCCATGTAAATAATCCCCTTCCAGCTCCTGACCAGCCTTTGTGAATAATCATAACACTTGCTGACCTTGTCCTCCTCAGCCCTCAACCTGCATTTAGAGCAGCATTCTTTTAACATGCAAATTTAACTCCAACAATAATTTTCTCAATTTATAACTTTCGTCACTCAATTTAAATGGCATTTATTAAAGCCTGTTGGAGTGAGCACATGTGTAACAGCACTCCATGCTACGAAGGAGTTACGGCGTTTGATGAGATGAGAGCTTTTATGCGAACCATGAAGAAAATACACGTAAAATAGACATAGATGATGATGATGTTAATGATGATAATAATAATAGCAACCAGTTATTGAGTGGCCTGCTAGGTGTCAGGCAAAATTTCAGGTAATTTGCATGTCTTTTTTCTATTTTTCATAATAATTTAACAAGGCATATATTCTATTTCCACTTTGTAGTAAGAAGGTCAGAGAAGTTAAGTGATGCCTCCAAGTTCACCAGTGAACAAGTGGTAGAGCCATGTAGAGCTGCTTTAAGATGTAACAGATCTTAACACTCTTCATTTTGAAGGGCCTATCCACATTATAAGTATGTATATTAAAATACATTCATATCTCAGATTAAATATCATTTTTCCTATAAAAATTCTAAAACTTCAAGTTTTATTTTTTAAATTACTTAGTTACAAATATTACACTCAATTTATGATTGGTTGTGACTTCTCACGGATATTGGATATACTTCGGAATTATTGCCAAATTTATTTTTGGGTATAATAATTTTTATGGGTGTCAGAGTTAACCCTTATATATAGGTCAGCATAATACATTTTGGAAAAACTGAATTGCGTACGTATTACTTTTAATTTTTTACATTGGAGCCATTTTTTTTCTGGTCTTAAGATACCTTTTGACCTTGGCGTTCACATTAGTGCCTACCAGAAGAAATGACCTTGGAGCCGGGACTGGAATCCAGTTTTGTCACAAATCAAAATTTATACATTTTATCCGTTCTGTTTCTTAGGGGAAAAAAATGGTTAAAGGCAACGTGAGCTAGCGCATAGAGTATACTATAGAGCATATCTATAAGTGCTGAAGCTGTTCTAAGTAATGAAGTGTATTATGTTACTGTGGTTTAAGCTAGGTAATATGGTAATGTCTTCTGTGTTATACTTACATTCTGTATCACACAGATGTAAAGTTTTTATTTTCATATGTTTTACCCTACCAAGAAGATCTCGAAGGAGATGCCTCCTATTCTTCCTTTGCTGCCTCTTCCATAGTAGTTAGTATGAATTATGTACCTTATAAAGACTCACTAGATGCCAAATGGTAGAATTCTTCTTAGAAAATTAAGTCTGGGCTTGTGAAGAAGGATGTACTGATGAGGTTGCTGGAGGGACACATTCCCAAGAAAAAAATGTGTAAACAAAGATAATAGGCTCAGGGCATTGTTTAAAAATGGAGGGTGTATATTCATATGAAGAAACTAAAAATTAAAGGGGATAAATGATGTGTCCAAGGTCTCCCCGTGCGTTACTGACCAGATGTGAACCCAGGCTGTCTGCTTCCAAAGACAAATGCTGGTCTTACCCAAAAGTCACTCAGCACTGCCTCCCATTATAGACCACAAGGCTGTTGAATTTTAAGCAAGCTAGTGAAGTAATCAGATTGCCTCTCGTTCCTGTCTTTCTTCCCTCTCCTTCCCTACTTCTGTGTCTCGCACTACTCCATCATGATTTATTTTGCCCAGGATTGAGCTGCCTTACACTATTTCAAATGCATATATGTAAGCATCCAGGAGTAGGCTAGATTAGAAAAGCACTTGCAGAATCAGCTTGGAAGGATGGCAAATCATTTTGCTTCCACCAGCTATAAAGTAAACCCAAACTCTTTTCCTCTCTGATCTCGCCTCCTACTCCTGTAGTCTCTGCTAGCCGGTCTGTCTGCTAGCTCCTCTCTGGGAAGCTGACCAGCTTGCTAGTTATCTACACCTCAAGCATATTTTCATCTCTGAGCCTCTGCACTTGGTGATCTGTCTGCTTGAAACATTGCTCTTGCAGACAGTTACATGGATGGCCCTTTGATTTAGTCAGAGCTATTCAAATGTCACTTCTTATGTAGTCAACTCCAAATATATCATATAAAATACTAAATAAAATAATAACATATCATGACCACACTTTAGAATAGTCCATTCCCATCTACCTCTCCTTCCTTACTTGGATTTACTTTGCACGTTATTCATGGCACTTATAACTCAAGACCTTTGTGATAAGATTAAATGAGTCAATACATGAAAAGTGCTTAGAGCGGCACTTGGCATGCAGTAATTTCTATGTAAGTGTCTGTTGAATAAATAGTCTACCACATTTTTTCAGAGAGGAAATGGAGTCTCAAAAGTGAAGTGCTATATACCTAGTTGGATGGGATCCTTAGTTTCTGTTATGTTACCAAGAGCTCAGTGTGAATTATGGTGGTCAACTGACCCTTTCCTTAGTCTCCTGCTGCCCAATGAACATTCTGATTTTTAATATATTTTTTGACTGAGACAAACTGGTAGGAGAGTGATGCAGGGCACATTTCTGGCTTTACCAAATGAATCTACATATCAAAGACCAAAGGGCCAAATTTAAGGTCTAATATTAATTTTTATGTGCAAAGAGGAAAGGTTTGCTGGAATTCCTACAACCACTAATAACCAAGCTTAATAAGTGCTTTTCAGGATTTTCCAAAAAAGCATCCTTAGTGCAGGAGCAGTGAACTTGCCCTACAGAGGTCTGGACCAAATCCAAAATGGACAACCTGCAATCGTAAAACTTATCTGAATGCTAATGTTTTATCTCAAGGAGTCATACAATTTTTGCATTCAACTTTACCCTGTATCTATGTGGATATTTTTTTGCAGAAAAATTTTTTATCTCATTGAGTTTATTATAACTTCAAGTTTGTTTGTTGTTTGTTTTTACTGTAGCCTAGTTTACTGGCTACAATAACAATAGAGAAATTAGTATCAGAAGTGGAGTATGCCGTAACATGTCATTTTGTGTTTTTTAATATATATATAAATAATACTCTGAGTCACCTCCCACTGAGCCAGAGCCATGTGCCAGTTTTGTCCACTGTCTTGGTATGAACCCTGCCATACTGATGTACGTGAAGGGGACCAGGCTCCCCACTCTGAGCAGCAAGAACCCAAATATCGTTTCACTTCTGTTATTGTAGAGATGCCTTTATTTCCATATCTTTGGCTTTTACTTCAATATCACAGTGGAAGTGCTTTTGAAATATACTTTACACAACAATATCCACGTTCCTGGCAATGAGTACCTAGTCTTTCTTGTAAACATCTAATATATTGACATTGAAAAGAGAAACAATGCCAATTTGGAGTAATATCACAATTAAGAAAGTGACATTTTCCAATACACCTCACATTGAACTTCTTGAATATAGTTTGCCATTCATAAATTATTTACATATTTTACTTTTGTTATCGCCTTTATTTCTTACAAGCACATAATTGACCTAGTTTAGCTTGTGATGATAGAGCTTACTTTAGGGGGTAGAATGAAAGGGCTCTCATCTGTTTGCTTCAAGTGTGGACAGTTATCTGTTGTGATGACAGGCTGGGACTGACTTGCCAGCAGAACCTTTATGAAGTACATGTTAATATTGTTTCCCGTGTCAATGATTCTACGTGTTTTAATAAAATAAGAAAGTCTGTCTGTTCCCAAGTGCCAAGATAGGTGGTGGTTTGAGTTCTGATAATTTAATGAATGAGATAGCAATAGCCTCGTGCCAAATGGGAGTTAAATACAAAAAGATGGGATGAGTTTAGTTCTTCTACCTTGTAATGAAATTAATACATTCTCAACCTGTGTTCATTTTACTAAAGGAAATGGCAAGGGGTTTGGGCTGAGAATTCTATTGTTAATTCTGTTCTTTCTTTTAGCTATGCCGTGCTCATTTGGAAAATGAACTGGATTATTTCCTTCACAGAGGCTTTTCTTTCTTAATAAGAATCTATGTGTATTGTATTGGGTAATAAAAAAGAGCTTTAGGTACAGCTCAGGATCTAGAAATAATTTTTTTTTCTTACTTAGTACCTCTACCTACCTCCATAAATCTTCTGAGAGGTTTAGAAAACAAAAGATATCAAGGGAGGAAAGGTGATATTAATCAGTTACCTTGTATCTGCCTGCCTTCTTAACTAAAGAAATGTCTCTTTTCAAAAAGGCTATGATTTAGGTAAGATTATACATGCTGTATGATGAAAGGAAGGAGGGAATAAGATGAGAGAGGAGGTCATGGATGGAGGCAGGAAGGTGGGAAGGAAGAGATGGAGGAGAGAGAGAAAACATTGGCGGTAGGGTCAGTGGGGAAAATAGAAAGGGCAGGAATCTTCCCTGTGATCTGTTTTGGTGATGGAGGAATCAATCGCTGTTTGATTTGTAAGCAGGAACTACATTTCATATCCCTGACAGCATTCAGAATTAGAGAATATTGCAGTGAATTCCTCAAAGGGAAAATTCATCAACTCTATGCAGAGTGAAACACTCCAAGAGATTTTTGGATTTGTCAATATGGCTTTGATACTCCATTGATTCTAAGGTTACTGGCTGGGTGCCCTCACTTTGGTGAATCAATTGATACCTTAGTCTTGGTTCCCCCAGAGAGAGACTCTGGCGCAAAGGTAATATATTCGGGAGTTAACCCTAAGAATCACTGGCGAGGAGTGAGATAAGGAATAGAAAGGCAGTAAAGGATGCAACCTCAACCAACTTAGCCTTCCTGGTAACTGGAGCTGAATTCTGGTGAGCTGAACTCTGGCAGCCAGCATGGGAAGACTTCTCTCAGAGTTAAACACCTAAGGGGCAAAGAATGTGTATATACCAACTCCCATTAGTCCTTATCCGACAGTTGCTTGGGAGGAGGGAATCAGTGCTAATTCTCTGTCGCCTCTGGCCTGCCTGCTACACGGCCCCGGCAATCTCCAAATAAAGCCATCGAGCAGAGGGATGGAAGTTGCTGGAAGATGGAAATCAGGCTGTGTTCCACGTGGTAAGGATCCATGTTAGCATCTGACAATCAGTCTTGCTTGGCGTTCCACTCTATAGCTATTTATCTGCCTTTTGTTACTAACCACCACCCCTTCCCGTCTTAAGGATAAATGGTTGGTCTTGCCTTGTATTTCACTCTATTGCTGTTAATATGATCACCATGTCTTCCACGTTAAGGATAAAATTTGGACTTTTCATTGATTTGGCAATCAGCAAAACATCAGGTTTGAGCCAGAAGATGTAGGCTCCGGTCCTGTCTGGTCAGCTTCAGTTTCCTTGTCTATGAAAATAGGATAATGTGATTTGCCCTGCTGAATTCCCAGGGTACCATAAGGACTTCATGAGCTAACAGAGAGAAAGTTTGCTCCACCAAATATCAGTAAATATCAGTTTTCTTATCCTATGCTCTAGGATGTGAGCTCCCTGAGGGCAGTGTTTGTGCTTTGTTCATTGTGGTGTCCTCAGGGCCTAGAAGAGCGCCTCCTACGTAGTAGGTGCAGCACGGCTGTTAGAAATACTCATTAGAAGAAGGTAAACATTGGAGTAGATTGTCTTGAGTTCAAGTGTTAACTCAGCTACTTGCTGGCTGCTTTATTTCAGGCAAGGTTTTATTCTAAGAGACTTTTCCTGAAACTCGCCACTCAGATACCTTTCTCACAAAGTTGTCTTAAGAATTAAGATGGGCCCTAATGATAGATTCTCCCTCAATATGTGATTCAGTTTCACCCTTGGGGTGAGTATACCTTCTAACTAGAGTTGAAAAAAAATCATAACTTGTTAAACTACTCATTCATATTCTAATCATCAAATCCACATTTTATCGTTGAAAACAGTTGCAGTCATTCTATTGTGTTGATATTCTGCTCTGAGTTAATAGAAAATAACTCACTATAGAATTTTGTATTTGATTCCCAAATTTACATTTTTGCAACAAAGCTTTGAATAATTAAAAATGTATTAGATTAGGCTTATCTGTGGCTACTTTTGAAATATTCTCAAATTAATATTCATCAAGTACCTCACCTAGTATCATGCATACAGTGGGAACATACTGATAATAATGACTAAACATGAGAAAAGCTGAGGTGTTGTTTTATAGACACATAATTGTGGATTCAATGTAAGTAGGGTCTGCTTATCAAAATTCTTTTTCACCCTTAGATCTCCAGTACAGTGCAGTCCACCTGCCTACAGTAGGTACTTAATAAATATTGTATAAATTAATTAACTGTTTATTAGTATATTCAAAAATACTTATTGAGCACCTCCCTGTGCCAGGAAAGTGGCAGGCATCAATTAAGAACATAACAGCAATAGGAAAAAAAAAAAATGATTCCTAATTTTGGAAGGTCTCAAGTCTAGTGAGTGGTATAGACATTAAATAAACACACACTCACACACACACACACACACACTCGCACACACATAAATAAATAGGGAATTATGAGTTGCAGTGAAAAGGACAAAGGAAAAGAACAAGGTGCAACAAGAGAGAAAAATAAGGCCCTTAGATGGAGAAGGCCTTTCTGAGGAAATGATAACTCAGAAATAAAAGGATAACAGATGATTCCCAACTGCCCCAATGCCCATCCCCCAGGCAGGAACCCAGGAACTGGATTTTTGAATCCAAGATAGTATCATCAATTTAAACACAGACCTGATTTCTAATGAATAAAAACTGGGTCTATGCAAAGAGGCGTGAGGGAAGTTTCTGATGACATGAAAACATCCTATATCTTGATCAGTGTGGTAGTTATTATTTGAATTTATAAATTTGTCACAGTTCATTGATTTTACAGTTAAACTGTGTGAATTGTATTATACATACATTATACCAATATAAAGTTGATTTTAAAATAAATCTAGACTTAAGTTAATGGGTCAATAAGCAAGCAAACTAAAGATGAATTAGAATTATTCTGACAATTACCTGTATTTGTGTTTTAGTGGTTTTACATGTCTGAGAGTCGTATATTGTTAGATCAGTACCTGCATATAGATTACCTTTCCATCTGCAACAATAGTTCTTTCTGACTTGTCAAGTAATTCAGGCATCTTTTAAACTAATGCTGCCAAGATAGAAGAGCAAAGAAAAAAAGCTTTTTAAATGATGTGCTTAGCATGGATTTTGTTTTTATACTTCGGCTGCATTTCTGAGGTTTTTATAGTGCAAGTGAATAATAACAAGAGCATCAATGATAATGCCTTTTGTTTATAAAATTCTTAGCTCTGAAGAACTAAATTGCTTTGCATTCATGTCTTCACTGAATCATTTCTACCTGAGAGAAGTCAAACAGGTATTATCCCCATTTTACAGGAAACTGGAGCACAGGAAGATTTAGGAGATAGCAGATGCATGATTGTATCAAGGTCTACCAGGCTAGGATCATAAACTCCTTTGTGAAGGGTTTTCTTTTTTAATTTATGTAACATTCAAAGGAAACCTTTTTCTATTCTGGTGTGCGTATGTCAACATTTTAATAGCAGGAGACCAATGGAAGCTGTCCATCAACACCAAAGCTGGAAAAATCTTCTGTGCCATTTTTTTATTATGTACTTGGTAGATTAGTACATAAAGTGATTTAACTAGATAATTATTAAATATATAAGGCTTTGGGGTGAACACCTCTTATGCACGGATGCGAATTAAGATTTCACAGTAAAAAGGTTCTTCCATTGTTATCTGCCAAACAATTTGAAACCTGTTTGTGCTGAAAGAAATAGTTTAATTTTGTAGTCACCTGCTGGATTTGAACAATAAGGAGGCTGTTCCTCACGATGTGTGGCAGGTTGTAGAGTGTAAGGCAGAGACTGTGGAAGCAGTGACCTGAGGTAGAATACAGCTCAGGCATTTACTAGCTTGGCAGTCTTGGGTCATCATGGAGATCTGTAAGGATTAAATAAATGTATGTAAAACACTAACATATTGTCTGGCAGATAGTAGACACTCAAAAACTTGGTAGCTAATATTAGTCAAATGGCTCATCAAGCTATAAAAACTGAGCTTGATTCTAATAAAAATAGAAAACAGATTGCTCAGTTACAAGAGACACAAATTTGTCCAGACCCCAGAAACATTTTTGATTGATTTGTCAAATTAACTCAGGGCCTTTGACAACAGCAACGTTCCAAATCCTGACACAGGGAGAAAGGGGAATATGGAATGTGGAGCATGGTGCCAGGGATAAATTAAGACTTTATTTCATCTCGACTCAGAAATTTCTAGTGCCCTCCATAGGTAAATCAAAATAAAAATTTATTCAACTGCACAATAAAATCTTAGACTTCTGTTGAATTTAACATAGTTTCTAGATTTTTCTAATTGCAAAGTTCTGGATGTATTGATCACAGTGTTTTTTTGGAGGTGGGGAACTGGGATGCTTGTTCTCTAGAAAGATGCATAGGCTCCCTGTTGGATGGTGCATCACTGAGTGAGGTTGACTGTGGAATCTTCTAGGAGATGGGGGCAAAAGTTGGGGGTGATGATGTCTAGAGGTGCTGAGTAAGTGAAAATGATGCCTCTGTGCCATGGTTGTCATGCCCAGGAATCTGGGAACCTAAAGGGCTGTGCCTTTGCTTTAATGTAAATTACCAATAGGTCATCTATGCTCCAGAGAACGGCAAGAATATTTGCCATCCTTGAACCTTGACATTGAGTGTAGAAAGAAAAAAATCCCCAGAAAATTTGGTAACCATAAGCAGGTTCTCATGTGTATTTTGCAGCCTACATTCATTCTACCTGGGGGATCCAAACAAGCCCTCAAGCCTAATGTTGAGTTTACAGTTGCTGAGCTTGATAAAGCATCTAAGTGAATGGCAGGAAAGAAATGTAAATTATATTTGGGTGAATCTACATTTGGCCCAACCATCAAACATTTATTGCATCAAAGAATTATTCAAGGAGTGTGAGTTTGGAGTAAAAAAATCACAAAACACACCAAAAATACCTTGAATAGCCACGTCCCATATGAGAAATCATGTATCATCAACCTCAATAATAACTAAAAGAGAGAGTTCCGGGAAGATGGCGGAAGAGTAAGACGCGGAGATCACCTTCCTCTCCACAGATACACCAGAAATACATCTACGCGTGGAACAACTCCTACGGAGCACCTACTGAACGCTGGCAGAAGACCTCAGACCTCCCAAAAGGCAAGGAACCCCCCACGTACCTGGTTAGGGCAAAAGAAAAAACTAAACAGAGACAAAAGAATAGGGACGGGTCCTGCACCAGCGGGAGAGAGCTGTGAAGGAGGAAAAGTGTCCACACACTAGGAGCCCCTTCGCGGGTGGAGACTTCGGGAGGCGGAGTGGGGGAGCTTGGGAGCCGCGGAGGAGAGCACAGCAACAGGGGTGCGGAGGGCAAAGCGGAGAGATTCCAGCGCAGAGGATCGGGCCGACCGGCACTCACCAGCCGAGAGGCTTGTCTGCTCGCCCGCCGGGGCCGGCGGGTCTGGGAGCTGAGGCTCCGGCTTTTGTCGGAGCGCCGGGAGAGGACTGAGGTTGGCGGCGTGAACACAGCCTGCAGGGCGTTGGTGCGCCGCGGCTGGCCGGGAGAGAGTCTGGGGAGGGGTCTGGACCTGCCGAAGAGGCAAGAGACTTTTACGTCCCTCTTTGTTTCCTGGTGCACGAGGAGGGGGGATTGGGAACGCTGCTTGGGAGAGCTCCGGAGACGGGCGCGAGCCGCGGCTAAGAGTGCGGAGCCCAGAGACGGACATGGGACGCTAAGGCTGCTGCTGCCGCCGCCAGGAGGCCTGTGTGCGAGCGCAGGTCACTAGCCACACGCCCTTCCGGGGAGCCTGTGCAGCCCGCCGCTGCCGGGGTCCCGGGATCCGGGGACGGCTCCCCCGGGAGAGCGCACGGCGCGCCTCAGGCTGCAGCGTCACGCCGGCCTCTGCCGCTGCCAGCCCGCCCTGCAATCCGTGACCCTCCCTACCCCCCGGCCTGGGTGAGCCAGAGCCTCCGAATCAGCGGCTCCTTTAACCCCGTCCTGTCTGAGCAAAGAACAGACGCCCTCCGGCGACCTACACGCACAGGCGGGGCCAAATCCAAAGCTGAGCCCCTGGGAGCTGTGAGAACAAAGAAGAGAAAGGGAAATCTCTTCCAGCAGCCTCAGAAGCAGCGGATTAAAGCTCCACAATCAACTTGATATACCCTGCATCTGTGGAATACCTGAATAGACAACGAATCATCCCAAATTAAGGAGCCCTGTGGATGAAAGGCTCTTGGTGCTGCAGCCAGGACTCAGTGCTGTGCCTCTGAGGTGGGAGAGCCAACTTCAGGACACTGGTCCACAAGAGGCCTCCCAGCTGCACATAATATCAAACAGCAAAAATCTCCGAGAGATCTCCATCTCAACGCCAGCACCCAGCTTCACTCAACGACCAGCAAGCTACAGTGCTGGACATCCTATGCCAAACAACTAGCAAGACAGGAACACAACCCCACCCATTAGCAGAGAGGCTGCCCAAAATCATAATAAGTCTACAGACACCCCAAAACACACCACCAGACGTGGACCTGCCCACCAGAAAGACAAGATCCAGCCTCATACACCAGAACACAGGCACTAGTACCCTCCACCAGGAAGCCTACACAACCCACTGAACCAACCTTAGCCACTGGGGACAGACTCAAAAAACAACAGGAACTACGAACCTTCAGCCTGCAAAAAAAAAAAAAAAAAAAGGAGACCCCAAACACAGTAAGATAAGCAAAATGAGAAGACAGAAAAACACACAGCAGATGAAGGAGCAAGATAAAAACCCACCAGACCTAACAAATGAAGAGGAAATAGGCAGTCTACCTGAAAAAGAATTCAGAATAATGATAGTAAGGTTGATCCGAAATCTTGGAGATAGAATGGACAATAGAATGGACAAATTGCAAGAATCAGTTAACAAGGACCTAGAAGAACTAAAGATGAAACAAGCAACGATGAACAACACAATAAATGAAATTAAAAGTACTCTAGATGGGATCAACAGCAGAATAACTGAGGCAGAAGAACGGATAAGTGACCTGGAAGATAAAATAGTGGAAATAACTACTGCAGAGCAGAATAAAGAAAAAAGAATGAAAAGAACTGAGGACAGTCTCAGAGACCTCTGGGACAACATTAAACGCACCAACATTCGAATTATAGGGGTTCCAGAAGAAGAAGAGAAAAAGAAAGGGACTGAGAAAATATTTGAAGAGATTATAGTTGAAAACTTCCCTAATATGGGAAAGGAAATAGTTAATCAAGTCCAGGAAGCACAGAGAGTCCCATACAGGATAAATCCAAGGAGGAATACGCCAAGACACATATTAATCAAACTGTCAAAAATTAAATACAAAGAAAACATATTAAAAGCAGCAAGGGAAAAACAACAAATAACACACAAGGGAATCCCCATAAGGTTAACAGCTGATCTTTCAGCAGAAACTCTGCAAGCCAGAAGGGAGTGGCAGGACATATTGAAAGTGTTGAAGGAGAAAAACCTGCAACCAAGATTACTCTACCCAGCAAGGATCTCATTCAGATTTGATGGAGAAATTAAAACCTTTACAGACAAGCAAAAGCTGAGAGAGTTCAGCACCACCAAACCAGCTCTACAACAACTGCTAAAGGAACTTCTCTAGGCAAGAAACACAAAAGAAGGAAAGGACCTACAATAACAAACCCAAAACAATGAAGAAAATGGGAATAGGAACACACATATCAATAATTACCTTAAATGTAAATGGACTAAATGCTCCCACCAAAAGACACAGATTGGCTGAATGGATACAAAAACAAGACCCATATATTTGCTGTCTACAAGAGACCCACTTCAGACCTAGAGACACATACAGACTGAAAGTAAGGGGATGGAAAAAGGTATTTCATGCAAGTGGAAACCAAAAGAAAGCTGGAGTAGCAATTCTCATATCAGACAAAATAGACTTTAAAACAAAGACTATTAGAAGAGACAAAGAAGGACACTACATAATGATCAAGGGATCAATCCAAGAGGAAGACATAACAATTGTAAATATTTATGCACCCAACATAGGTGCACCTCAATACATAAGGCAAATACTGACAACCATAAAAGGGGAAATCGACAGTAACACATTCATAGTAGGGGACTTTAACACCCCACTTTCACCAATGGACAGATCATCCAAAATGAAAATAAATAAGGAAACACAAGCTTTAAATGATACATTAAACGAGATGGAGTTAATTGATATTTATAGGACATTCCATCCAAAAACAACAGAATACACATTTTTTTCAAGTGCTCATGGAACATTCTCCAGGATAGATCATATCTTGGGTCACAAATCAAGCCTTGGTAAATTTAAGAAAATTGAAATTGTATCAAGTATCTTTTCTGACCACAACGCCATGAGACTAGATATCAATTACAGGAAAAGATTTGTAAAAAATACAAACACATGGAGGCTAAACAATACACTACTTAATAATGAAGATATCACTGAAGAAATCAAAGAGGAAATCAAAAAATACCTAGAAACAAATGACAATGGAGACACAACGACCCAAAACCTGTGGGATGCAGCAAAAGCAGTTCTAAGGGGGAAGTTTATAGCAATACAAGCCCACCTTAAGAAGCAGGAAGCATCTCGAATAAACAACCTAACCTTGCACCTCAAGCAATTAGAGAAAGAAGAACAAAAAAACCCCAAAGCTAGCAGAAGGAAAGAAATCATAAAAATCAGATCAGAAATAAATGAAAAAGAAATGAAGGAAACAATAGCAAAGATCAATAAAACTAAAAGCTGGTTCTTTGAGAAGATAAACAAAATAGATAAACCACTAGCCAGACTCATCAAGAAAAAAAGGGAGAAGACCCAAATCAATAGAATTAGAAATGAAAAAGGAGAGGTAACAACTGACACTGCAGAAATAAAAGAGATCATGAGAGATTACTACAAGCAACTCTATGCCAATAAAAAGGACAATCTGGAAGAAATGGACAAATTCTTAGAGAGGCACAACCTGCCAAGACTGAACCAGGAAGAAATAGAAAATATGAACAGACCAATCACAAGCACTGAAATTGAAACTGTGATTAAAAATCTTCCAACAAAGAAAAGCCCAGGACCAGATGGCTTCACAGGCGAATTCTATCAAACATTTAGAGAAGAGCTAACACCTATCCTTCTCAAACTCTTCCAAAATATAGCAGAGGGAGGAACACTCCCTAACTCCTTCTACGAGGCCACCATCACCTTGATACCAAAACCAGACAAGGATGTCACAAAGAAAGAAAACTACAGGCCAATATCACTGATGAACATAGATGCAAAAATCCTCAACAAAATACTAGCAAACAGAATCCAACAGCACATTAAAAAGATCATACACCATGATCAAATGGGGTTTATTCCAGGAATGCAAGGATTCTTCAATATACGCAAATCTATCAATGTGATAAACCATATTAACAAACTGAAGGAGAAAAACCATATGATCATCTCAATAGATGCAGAGAAAGCTTTTGACAAAATTCAACACCCATTTATGATAAAAACCCTGCAGAAAGTAGGCATAGAGGGAACTTTCCTCAACTTAATAAAGGCCATATATGACAAGCCTACAGCAAACATCATCCTCAATGGTGAAAAACTGAAAGCATTTCCACTAAGATCAGGAACAAGACAAGGTTGCCCACTCTCACCACTATTATTCAACATTGTTTTGGAAGTTTTAGCCACAGCAATCAGAGAAGAAAAGGAAATAAAAGGAATCCAAATCGGAAAAGAAGAAGTAAAGCTGTCACTGTTTGCAGATGACATGATCCTATACATAGAGAACCCTAAAGATGCTACCAGAAAACTACTAGAGCTAATCAATGAATTTGGTAAAGTGTCAGGATACAAAATTAATGCACAGAAATCTCTGGCATTCCTATATACTAATGATGAAAAATCTGAAAGTGAAATCAAGAAAACACTCCCATTTACCATTGCAACAAAAAGAATAAAATATCTAGGAATAAACCTACCTAAGGAGACAAAAGATCTGTATGCAGAAAATTATAAGACACTGATGAAAGAAATTAAAGATGATACAAATAGATGGAGAGATATACCATGTTCTTGGATTGGAAGAATCAACATTGTGAAAATGACTCTACTACCCAAAGCAATCTATAGATTCAATGCAATCCCTATCAAACTACCACTGGCATTTTTCACAGAACTAGAACAAAAAATTTTGCAATTTGTATGGAAACACAAAAGACCCCGAATAGCCAAAGCAATCTTGAGAACGAAAGAAGGAACTGGAGGAATCAGGCTCCCAGACTTCAGACTATACTACAAAGCTACAGTTATCAAGACGGTATGGTACTGGCACAAAAACAGAAAGATAGATCAATGGAACAGGATAGAAAGCCCAGAGATAAACCCACGCACATATGGTCACCTTATCTTTGACAAAGGAGGCAGAAATGTACAGTGGAGAAAGGACAGCCTATTCAATAAGTGGTGCTGGGAAAACTGGACAGCTACATGTAAAAGTATGAAATTAGATCACTCCCTAACACCGTACACAAAAATAAGCTCAAAATGGATTAAAGACCTAAATGTAAGGCCAGAAACTATCAAACTCTTAGAGGAAAACATAGGCAGAACACTCTATGACATAAATCACAGCAAGGTCCTTTTTGACCCACGTCCTAGAGAAATGGAAATAAAAAGAAGAGTAAACAAATGGGACCTAATGAAACTTAAAAGCTTTTGCGCAGCAAAGGAAACCATAAAGAAGACCAAAAGACAACCCTCAGAATGGGAGAAAATATTTGCAAATGAAGCAACTGACAAAGGATTGATCTCCAAAATTTATAAGCAGCTCATGCAGCTTAATAACAAAAAAACAAACAACCCAATCCAAAAATGGGCAGAAGACCTAAATAGACATTTCTCCAAAGAAGATATACAGAGTGCCAACAAACACATGAAAGAATGCTCAACATCACTAATCATGAGAGAAATGCAAATCAAAACTACAATGAGATATCATCTCACACCAGTCAGAATGGCCATCATCAAAAAATCTAGAAACAATAAATGCTGGAGAGGGTGTGGAGAAAAGGGAACCCTCTTACACTGTTGGTGGGAATGTAAATTGATACAGCCACTGTGGAGAACAGTATGGAGGTTCCTTAAAAAGCTACAAATAGAACTACCATATGACCCAGCAATTCCACTACTGGGCATATACCCTGAGAAAACCATAATTCAAAAAGAGTCATGTACCAAAATGTTCATTGCAGCTCTATTTACAATAGCCCAGAGATGGAAACAACCTAAGTGTCCATCATCGGATGAATGGATAAAGAAGATGTGGCACATATATACAATGGAATATTACTCAGCCATAAAAAGAGACGAAATTGAGCTATTTGTAATGAGGTGGATAGACCTAGAGTCTGTCATACAGAGTGAAGTAAGTCAGAAAGAGAGAGACAAATACCGTATGCTAACACATATATATGGAATTTAAAAAAAAAAATGTCATGAAAAACCTAGGGGTGAAACAGGAATAAAGACACAGACTTACTAGAGAATGGACTTGAGGCTATGGGGAGGGGGAAGGGTAAACGGTGACAAAGCGATAAAGAGACATGGACATATATACACTACCAAACGTAAGGTAGATAGCTAGTGGGAAGCAGCCGCATAGCACAGGGAGATCAGCTCGGTGCTTTGTGACCGCCTGGAGGGGTGGGATAGGGAGGGTGGGAGGGAGGGAGACGCAAGCGGGAAGAGATATGGGAATATATGTATATATATAACTGATTCATTTTGTTGTGAAGCTGAAACTAACATACCATTGTAAAGCAATTATACTCCAATAAAGATGTTAAAAAAAAAATTATTTGAAAAAAAATTATATGATTATACCTCCAATGAATTGTGACTTTTCAATAAACTTATAATTCATAAATATAAAAAAAAAATAACTAAAAGATATACATTAAAATCAAGAGTGAGATACAAGATTGGCAAAAATTAAAAGATGTGGAACAAACGGAATATTTAAAAGTCCATGGTTCAACTGAACAGATTTGGAAAACAGTTTGTCGTATGATAGTAAATGTGAACATAGGCATCCCTATTTTTCAGCACATCTACTCCTCGTGCTGTAAATCTAAGGGAAGCTATTCTTTATATGTCCCAGGACTCCTGAACCTGAATACTCATGCATGAATGTTAAGAGCAGCAATGTTTATAACGGCAAAATGCTGGGGAAATCCCAAATGCAATCAACAGTGAAATAGAGGAAAAATGTTGTATATTCACATAATATAATACTCTCCAGCAATAAGAGTGAATAAAATACAGCTGCATAAGACAACATGCATCTATCTTAGGGACATAATCCTGAGAGAAAAAAAATCAAGTCTGGTTTCATAACCTTGAAAAACATGCAAAGTAGGATACTATGTTTGAGGATATTAACCAGTGTGGTAAACTGTAAAGAAGAATGAGGGAATGACAAAACATAAATTTGGTGTTTACAGTTGTCTTTGGAGTCAGGAGGGACAGTAGCTGGTATCAGTGATGGACATATGAGGGCCTTAAAGGTCAAGGATGTGTCCTGTTGCTTATACTGGGCAGTAGGTACACAGTGCTTGTTATACTGTAAATCTTCATCCCTAACACAGTGTTTATAAACATTCTTACTGTGTATTCAAGACTTAATTTTCTTCTAATTTGTTAACTCTGTAGATTCAAAACTTGCTTGATATCCTTCTTATTCCCATATAAAATATAAAAGCTTCATGTTTCCCTTTATCTTTGTTGAAATCAAAAATAATTATTTTGTGAAAGATTATTTTCACATTCATGAATTAGCCTAAGAAGCCCCTAGCATATAAAAAGACTATGTAGAATAGTTTGTTTTTAAAATGAGAAGCCTCATCTTGCAGAATACGTGACAGAAATTCTCATATACCACACAAGGTGTTGCTCTCTTAGCTGAGGTGACTAGCTATGATTATTCCCAAACACAGGGTTTTTATGTCTTATTGGTTGAATATGTTGCAGGCATTTTTATTAAAGACATTATGTCTTCATTGAAATGACATTGATCAATAAAAAGTTTCCTCAGCTTTAGAATTATTCATTGGGTTATATATGTATCTGATCTTCCTTCAATATTATTTAAAGATGGGGAAGAAGATATGTGGAATTGTAGGGAACTATGAAGCAGAAGAAAATGGGGTAGACACACACATGCATTCAAGTCCCCCTTCTCGGGTAGTTAGTGTCTTTTAGCACAAATGAAGGTGCTAGCTAGAAAACTAGCCTCTGTCACGTGCTCATCACTCTCAAAGAGCACATCCAGATTCAGCAGGATACATGTGGGCAGTCCTCGATCTCTGTGAAAACATTGTGTGTCCTTCCCCTTTAAGTGAGAGCTACAATGTATCTGATAAAATCTTTGCTAACCGTAATCCTCAGGCAAGCAGAGGAATATGTGTCATTGATGTGTTATGTGCAAGGTTTCCAATATTGAGTTGGGAAGAAAAGACACTTTATAATTGTTGATATCCCTCTCGAAGACAAATTATCTGTTAATATCATGTTGGAGTTCCCAGAAGGCCTAGCACTGTAGTATTTTATTAGTGATGTTCTGTAAGAAGAGATATATTGAATTGTATTATTTCACTAAAAATAAAGTCCACACAGTTGCCAGAGATATGCAGGTTTCCCTAATAAATCCAAACTGTCATCCCTTTTTTTCTCCCTGCTCCATTTTCTTTTGACTTTTCTGAATCTGTGGCTAAGCCTTGTTGCCATTATCCAGAAAGGTAGGTTAATGAAACATGTGCATATATATTTATTTATGATCAAATCTTGTTTTTTTTTTGAAAGAAACACAATTCATAGAGGATTTAGTACATTTGAGACTTCCAGGGAAGGATTATATTTTGAATATTTATCTTTTGCTCACTTCATTTCCTCTGCTTCATAATTTTCCCTAAGCTGCACATAGCTTCTTCCCAGCCACAAAACCTAATTTTGTTTGTCTAGAAAGAGGAAAACAGCATTATGAAGAGTAACGGTATTTGTGCTTTCTCTACACTTCTCAATTCAGAGTAGAGCCATGAAATGGACTATAGCAATCCCTGCCCCTCAACCCTCATTTATGGGTTCCCCTTACATAAAATTAACCTCTATGTGAATTTACTCCTGTGTAACTTTTTAACAGCTGTGAGAAAACTGAATCTAGTCTAGGCAAGGCGAGTGAATTTTGATTCACTTAAGGTAAAGTTAATTATGATCTAGAGGGAACTTGGAGCTGGGGGTATCGAATCAGGTGAAGCAATGGCATGGGCCTAGAGATTCTGAACACTGAGTCTTTAAGAGAATGGAAGGAAGGTAATGCTTCCTTTAAAATTGGCCTTAAAAACATATTCTTGATCATGTGAAATGTACTTCAATAGAGGACAACCTCCTAGAATTATTGTAGATGTGCCTCTCTATACACTTCCGTACACCAGCGCCTAACATAGTGCATCACATAGTAGCCACTTAGTATATATTAATTGGATAAAAGAAGAATGCATAGAATAAAATGGATCATATAAAAGAAACAAAAATCAGACCAACATCAGATTTTTCATATGCAACACTGGATGCAAGAAAACAGTGGAGTGCTTTTAAAATATTAAAAGCACTGAAGACCTAGTACTTGATAGCCAGCTAACTGTTATTTAAATGCAAGGATATGGTATTCTTTATCATACAAAGCCTCTGAAACTTTGCTAAAGACCCATGCCAGGAACAGTTTGCATAAATATTTAAATAAGAAAATAGGTAAATGTTAGGAGATGTTTTAAGAAATATATGATGTTTTAAAAGTTATTTTATTCTTTGTTAAAAACTGTAGTTTTAAAAATTGCTAAGAGAAAAGAAAAAGAATAAACATATCTAAGCTGATACAAAATTAAAAGTCTGGTATGATAATACCATTATAACACCAAAATTAAAAGTCCAGAACGATAATACCAGATATGCTTGGGGTGAATATGATATGTGATATGTGCTGAATGTGATATGTGCTGAAGTGTTTGTTTTAAAAATAATGGAAAAAAATAAATAGAGAGGATAATTATTTTTTAAAGTATAATAGAGAAGATCAAATTGAAATGAAAAAAAATGTGGAAACAGGTTCAAATATATCAATAACCACCATAAAAATTTAACTGAAAAAAATCAAGCCCAAATGATTAAATACAACATGATTATTTTTAAGTTAAAAACATCATACACATATGCATATATAAACACATTTTGACATGAACGCTTAGAGATGCAATAAAACCGTAAAATAGAAAGGAAAGGAAATGATAAATGTGAACTTCAGAATGCCGGTTGCCTGAAGGGATGGTTCATATGTTTGGGGTTGAGGAAGAGCATACTGTCAATTCTCTTATTTTTTGTGTTGACAGGGGGTTTGCTTATTACGTTATTAAAAATTACTGACTATCTAAATATAGCTTTTGAATTATCTAACTACAGTTTACAATAGAAATCAGTAGTATAGTACTCTTTACTACTAATTTAATATTTGTACATTTCCACGTCATATTGTATAATGTTTTAGTGAATACGAAAACATATGAAAAGGCTTTCATAGGTGTAATCCTGCTCTCGAGACTTATAAACTTATTTTCTGCATTAGCACAAGATCATAGAATTTTCTACCCCAAATTCTTTTCCCACGAGAATTCTAGGCAAACCTAAACACCACAGGTGAAGTGGAAGAAAATGCATATACAAAACAGATGTATTTTCCAATTCAGAGCTTCCTCATATTAAAGTCCCTGTTTAATTAATTTCACACAGTGTTATCTGGTTGACTTACTCCCTCTCTCTAAACACCTCTGGGAATATCTGAAATATTGTACAGATGCTCTTACCTAGAATTACATTACTAAGTGTCATTAGCGTAAACCAAGATTCAACATTAATTTAGTGGTTGGGGTTTAGAGCTGACAAACCCCCTTTTTTCACTCACCTCCCAATTCCTGTTTAATGGCTTCATGCACTGGGATATTCTCTGTAGGGACTGCCTCCTTCCCAAGTGAGGACCCCCTGAGGAGCTTGACTTCCCACTCTCTGGAATCCACAGGTCTCCCCCATGAGTCTCTACTGCCTTGAACATGCTGGCCTTTTTTGAAGACCTTCTTCCAACAAGTCCACATACTTCCTTTCCTAAGCCTTTCCCACACTGCACGGTCGTTTTTGGGAGATTAAGGAAGGGAAGAGAAAGCATTCCAGGTAGAGAAGGGGCTATATATAAAGACAAGAGGAATCCCAGAAATCTGGGATCTTATGCACAGAAAAGATTGGAGTCCTGTAGTACTTCAACTTTAGAAATGAAAGGGTGAGTGCTGCGTGTAAGGTGGAAAGAGACCACCCACAAAGAGCCTGGAGTGCACCTAGAGTGAATAATCATCCCACAGAGGAAGAGGTGCAGATTAGGATTTTAACCAGGGGACTTGGTTACGGATTGGGTTTGAGGAAGATCAGTCTCAAGGCAGAGTAGAAGACCCCACCTCCAAACTACTACCTTTTACCATAGGATTCCTTTGTTTTTTGTCAGGGGATGGGGGGGTCCTTTTTGTTCTAATTGTCATGTATGTTATAAATCTCCACAAATCCTGTTTGGAAAAAGGTGTGAAAAAAACCATGATAGTATTTATTTGGCAATTGCAAGGTATCAAGCACTTTAACTGCAGTTTCTCATTTAATCCTTACATTAGCCCAGTGAGGCAGATGCTATTTTATTACCACCCGCATTTTACAGATCAAGAACATGAAGCATAGGGGTCAACTAACTTGTCAGAGATCACACACCAAGTTGAGGTGTCATGTCAGAGCTGTCTGAAAGCAGAGCAAGTGTTCTTAACCACTACACTTTAGTGCTTTCCACTGAAATGTGCAGTGTGGCTTGTAGAACTTAATCATACTATGCCTATATGAGGATTTCAGGTATTGAGGAGTTGCAGATTGCACACGAATGAGCCCTGGGAGATTCAGGGCTTTGCTCCGAATATTGCTGATGTACAGCAAAGGAAATATAAAATGTGTTTACTTGGCTTTCAGCTAACTCTCCCTATGGATATCATTTCTGTCCTTAATATAAATGAGCACCTATTAATGGTCTACAATGTGTTGTAGGTAGTTAGCTAAGCTCATTTAATATATAATTTATTGATGTGATTGTTTTACAAAGACATATCTAATGAGTGGGTGGACAATTGGGTGGGCTCTGGGCAGAAGGTAACAATTTCCTTTTAAAGCCATGGTTATAGTCTAAGACTAATGAGGACCTTTAAAATAGCTGACCTTCTTTGAAAAGATCATTGCCTTCCTTTCTTCTTAATGATGCCCTTTTGGACGTTAAGTATGGTCTTGTACATTTGATATATACGCATGTACTCTCCCAAATTGGAAAGGACACATTTAAATTCCACACAAACATAGTTATAATTATTCCCTGAGATCTGCTACCTACAAGCAGAGCCACACCCAGCTCCAGGTTACATAGCATATCAACAGCTTCAAACTCAGCAACCAGTGGGGCCTGGAATTATTCTTGCTGCCTTTGGCACACAAATACCCACAGACTCGCATCTTTTCCCTATTTCTACCGTGTTAATCAAAACTCTACAACTGAATTTCTAGTTGTTTTTCTTGGGGAGTGGGGGTTGGGTTTGGGTTTTTGGGTTTTTTTGTTTTTTTTTTGTTTTGTTTTTGCTCTGCAGTTTCCTCCCAGACTTGATACAATCCACTTCTCAGTTGTTCATTAACTAGGGCCCCGAGAAGGTTGATGGCCTCCTCTCTGAAAGTCCAAACACCATTCTATATAGTCATCATCACTGTCAGCGATCCTGTTCTAAACGACATCATTTTCTACCCACCAATGCTGGGCTTTCTTGGATATTGACTAAAATCAGGATGGAGTTTACCATGTTCCTTTGGGCCGTGTATAGGGGAAGCCTCTGGCTCTGAGAAAGAAAGAATACACATCCAGGGGCAGAACCCTAGTCACACCTAGCCCCTGCTCCCTATTTTTTCTCATGAGCCTGAGTTGCTGTGGAGCCAACATGCCTCATTCATGTGAAACCCACATTCACTCCTCCTTCTCTCTTCCCACCCAATTCTTAGTATTTCGTGCTTATTTTGAGCCTGTACTGCTCTCCGATCTTTCATCTCCAATCCATCCTACATATCTCTGTCAAATTGATCTTCCCAGAATTTCACTGTGTTTATGCTGCCCCTTTTCAAAGACTTCATGGCTTCCTGTTGTCTGAAATAAGCTAAAAACTTTTAAGTCTGACATAGAATACCCTTCACAATATAGTGTTTTTAGTCTGTCCAGATATTTCCTCTGTACTTCCTCACTCCTACCCCATATACTTATCCAACTTGACTGGTCTTTATTCTCTAATCACTCACCTTGACTCTTCTCCATAAGCACAACCCCCTATTTCTTCGTCTGTTTCCATTTACCAGTTTTTCAAGGCCTTTTCCTCCAAGAGGCTTCCTTTTTTAAAGAATCTTACAGTTGAAAGAAACCTTTGAGGTCATTGAGTCCAATAATTTGTTTCCTGATTTGCTCCCTTCCAAAATATGCTTTGTTAACGGTCACCTAATTTCTATCTGGTGACAGGGAAATTGATACCAGGGCTAAGACTGTGTCCTACCTGTATATTGTCAGTGTCCGGTACACTTTAGAAACATTATATTTGCTTGAAACATATTTTCTAAATGAATGAATAAATGAGTGAATGACTATCTCTTGAGGCACGTGTCAGCAGACTTTTTCTGTAAGTGGTCATGTAGTAAATACATGTGGCTTGGTGGGCTGTGTGGTCTCTGTCACAACTACTTAACTCTGCTACTGTAGCAGTAAAACAGACATAAACAATGTGTAAATAAAGAGCATAGACTTGGTGGCCAGATTTGGCAGCCTGTAATTTGCTAACTTTTGTCTTAAGGCACAAACCATCTTGACAGTGTTTAGTGTTCTTCCTCATGTTATCAATACTTAAAATATCTCTAGCTAAAATTTTATGATGCTTATTCAGATGTTCCAAAACAACTCGCATGCTTCCTCTGATCATGTTCAATTCTTTCAGCCATTTCCTATATTATTTTGATTTTCTTCACTAACTTAGCCTTTCACCCATATCGTGTTCCATTTGTTTGCGGATCTCATAAAATCTGGTATCCAAAACAAAAAGCGATACTCCATATTGAAATGACAACGGGAAAGTAATGCAGGCTCATTTCCTACCTTCCTCTATATGCTACAGGTGTAATAATAAAGCTTGCCATGGTATTAGTGTATGGGGGAGACACATCACATTGCCTGTTGATTCAGAACTCATACTGCAGCTCTATACTCTTATCTAAACCATTCTATATTAAGTAGTGTTATCTAAACCATTCTATATTAAGTAGTGCTATCTAAACCATTCTATATTAAATAGGAGAGGGAGTGGGGACTGAGTACAGAATCTCATATTTTTTTATTATACTGCTTTCTTATTTTACTTAAAAAAATGATATTAAGGACTAGTTTATAAATAATGAAACACCTATAATGATGCTCATCAAATGCATTGTGTTACCTTTAGTTCATCACTCAGTTAATTGGGATCTTTGTCCCATCCAGTTCTCTCGCTCATTTTATCTTTCCACCTATGTACTCATTTACTCATGCCAAGATATTTATCAGTTGTTTACCACATGCTGGTTACTGTGCCAGGCACCAGAGACTCTTCCTCAAGGTATAGCAACTATTTCCTGCCTCACTGTGGCAGGTTAGGTACATTTCTTGGAACTTCCTTGTCTCAGTTTATCTGATTTTGTCTTGTGTTTATTTATCACGCTAAGCACTTAATGCAGTATTGCTGTGGAATAACACGAGTAAACCAATCATGCCAAGTACGTTTAAATAGAAGAGTGTAATGGTGTCACCCAGAATTAAGAATAAGTGATGTGGAATTTCTTCAGGAACAGTTTCGAGAGATATAATGATTTCCAGACAAGAGACTACAGAGAGGTAATGACCACTGAGTTGAACCATTCACTGGTTGTAAAGTCCTAACTGCATTCTCTCAGAATTACATAGAATTAGGTAACTTCTGCATTCTGATTGTAAAGCTTGCCTGAAGTAATATTTTACTGGACCGTAAATTGTTCTGACTACATTTCATGCCTGATAAAATCCTTACATTTTATGGTAGAAAATGTAAGCCTTTGTTCTGTAACTAATCCTTTAAGTTTTCTGAAACAGAGCTGTTTTGAATTTTTTTCCTAGAAAATGGCATGATTAAAAGTATACTGTTCTTTGAAAATAGGCTAACATAATTAGGAATTTTGCTCAAACTAACCAAATTAGTCTTGACTTATACTTTATAGAATAGATATACACACATATATGCATATATATTTTAATATAACATTATAAATTAGTAAATATGTATATATGTTTCTGTATCTACTAATTTATCTCAGTCTGGAATTCAAGGGGTATAAATATATTAGTTTAATGTTCCAATGGCAGTATAATTATAGCTATTGGGTAACACTGAAGAATGCTTTCTGACTTACAGGCTTAAACATATCATTATCAACTGTGTTTACTGTCTAGACAAAAATACGTTGAAAATGAGAGTAAACTGTTCTTTATGGGAGATGGGAAGATATAATGAACAGGATATGGACTTTAGAGCCGGCCGTATCTGTGTTCAGTTCTCATCTCCATGGCTTCTGAATTTTAGATTCTTGCTTTATGTCAGTTTTCTTGACAGACTCTGAGATGGAGCTTTTGATGTAGGAACTTTGTTGAGGGGTGTGCTTGGGATGAATATTGTTATAGGTGTCCCAAATAGAGAAAGGGGGGCCCGGCCTTTGTACCCATCTATCGATCAGTCATTAGATGTGAGCTGCCTGTGGGAAGGTGAATTATCTCAGGTAAAGCAGTTACCTTTGGTGGAAGGAGGAAAATGCCCAGAGAAAGAGTCAGCTGTGAGCCACCAGGAGCCAACACTTCAGGCAGCTGGGGGTTGAGGGCCTTGTCCTGAAGGAGGATCTGGGTAATGTCCTGCAGCATCTACCACGTTCATTCCTGTGACGCTTGGCTCTTCATGCTTCCTGTAATAAGTTTCATGCTTCCTGTAATAAGTTTCATGCTTCCTGTAATAAGTTTATTGCATCTTGGAACACCTTCTTCAGGATCCTAGTAAGTCACCTTTTCTGGCAGAGCCTCCAAGAGGAAGGTTAGAACTACAGCCCCTGCCAGTGCCGCTAGTCTCAAGGCCACAGCGGATACCTATCGTCTTCCTATTGTTTTCTCTCTTCTCCCACACGTTTTAGAATTCCCTCATCCTTAGCCAGCACCTCTACTGATCTACATGGCTTACCTTGGGGGTGGAACAGGCCATTACTGAGGGGTCTGAACCCCTCCTCACCATTCCCTTCTTAGGCCATGGCTACTGCACTTGTCTATTGATTATCAAAAACAAGGAAATACCAAGAAATTCCCTATAAATCACCTGGATGCTAGAAACTCTTCCCTGCCCTTGTTGTCCGGCAGCACCTCCACCTGCTCATCAGTTTTCCCCGATAGTATGATGACTCCCTTCCTTTCTGCTAGTCTCCTGGCACAAGGAGCCCAACGTGATTGGATGTAAGGTGTATCCTAAAGTTCAGTGAGACTCCTACTGTGTCCTCTCATGGAAGCACCCTTCCTCTGAAAACCAGGATGTCTGGATTCACAGAGCCTAAATTTGTGGGACAGAAAGCACAAATTCCCCACTTAGGGCCCTGGGAGTGATGTCAGTTTCGACCACTTCTGCTTCCTCCCCTTGGTCTCTAGGCTGTGTATTCTGTCTATTAGGGATGCAGTACCAAAGAACAGTCATTGATTTAGCGTGTTTCCCACGTCCTTTAAATGGCACCCGTGGTTGCAGCATGTCATCTCCAAGCTGGTGCTTCAGCCACACCTCCAAACGCTGTTCCATGTGTCTGTCAGGTCAGCCGCTTCTGGCTCATGCAGTATGTATCGGGGTGAGTGGATCCCATGATTATGTATCTATTGCTGACCTCCAAAGTATTTCGGTCTAAGGTAGTATTATGCAGTATCGTGTACTGATGGAGCTGATACTCTGTAGGTCCTTGGACCGTGGTGCTGAACAAGGCCCTACAGGCAGATAAGCAAACGCTTATTTAGGATTGGTTTTAGTTGTAGTCAAAAGGAATCACCACTCCTGAGGTGGAAGAGGTCCAATGTCATAATCAGCTTTCCATCAAGTGGCTGGTGGGTCTCCCCGAGGATCGTGCTTTAATTGAGGCTCAGCATCGATCTCTGTTACTGTCTGGGTGGGCAGCTCATCAGCCTTTGCACGTGTGGGGAAACAGAAATATATATTGATATTATGTGGCCTGTATGAAATAGATGCGCTCTACTGAAGGAATGAAGGGAAGGTTATTCTGAGGCTTAAAAAGAAATATAGGAGGACAGTGGAACTTCTTGGGCAGGGATCAGAAGCATAGTAAAGCTGAGAGAAGGACAAAGCCTAGATCCTGGAAGTATTCAAGCTGCATAAGATGGTGGGAAGCCAGTGACTAGAATGTAGTCTACTAAAAAAATCACTAATTTATATATTTATTATTCTTCCTTTTTAAATTTCCTGTTTTATTTGCCCTTAATTTCTGAGGTTCTGTTTAATCTTCATTTCTTTTTGATTGACTCGTCAATTTTGCAAGTTAAAAGAACAGAGAGCAACTTGGAAAATCTGGGCAAATTAATCACTTCAGGTGTAACTCGTTTTCCTTATTTGTAAAATTGAAGTAAAAATACTTGGAGTGTTACGGGATATAAAAAAAATATAAAGTACTATACATGGTAGGTCCTCAATCATTGCTTCCCAATATTGAAAAAA
The DNA here is from genome assembly GCF_964270905.1 of Leucopleurus acutus. Classification (NCBI taxonomy): domain Eukaryota; kingdom Metazoa; phylum Chordata; class Mammalia; order Artiodactyla; family Delphinidae; genus Leucopleurus; species Leucopleurus acutus. The sequence continues at coordinate 76,174,246 of NC_139150.1, read as the reverse complement.
TCCTAAACAATCACTGCTGGATTCTTAAGGAAGAAAGGATAGGCCTCCCATCTTTGTTTGGGGCACTGGTTGTAGAGATCTGGTAAAGTGGAAATAAGGCAGATTATCTATCTATTCTTATCTATATAAGAAGAGTTAGTAGAGGTGCACTTCCCATCTACCTAGGGGCTCACATAACTAGAGTTTTCAGTGACTGACCTGGAATTTTGTTTCTTTTTCTAAACAGTATAATTTTGTGTTTATTTTGGGGTGTTCTTGATTTACTAGCTGTGTCATATTAGGTAAACTCCTCACTATTTCTGAACCTTATAAAATTGTGATAAAAATATTAATTACCAGAATACATATCTGAGATCCCAACAGGATGTTTTATTTCAGTGTTTTTCTCTCACCTCCTCATTCCTCAAAGAGAACAATGACTAGAAAACATTGGTTGGGTAAATACTGCATTATCATAATTACAATTTCCCTGAGCAAAGTGGCTTGCAGTTTGAATATTCAGCATCATAATTACAATTTCCATAAGGAATGTAGAACAGTTATTATAAACAACACAATAATCACTTGGTCCATAAGGGAGAACAGATTATAGGGGGGAGTGAGGAGAGAGAAGAAGCAAGAGCCTGTGTTCTAATCAGCATTCAAGAGTAAAAATTCAGAACCTGAGAATACATTGTAATAGTCTCTTAAAATACTCTTGTCTGAATTTATCGAACAGTCTTATCATCATGGCGAATTTCCATGGGTTGATTAAGTTCTGCCTGTGTATTTTTTCCTTATAGCTAATTTAGTTTTATCATTTTTATTAAACATCCTCCCTGTATCTTTCCTCATTGTCATTCATAATTGCTGTGCCTCCAAGAAATTTTAAAAAAAGCAAACTCACAAAATAGAAAAAGCACGAAATATTTTAAAAACAGTCTAAGAGGAGAAAAAGTTTTATCAGAGTATTTCTCTCTTCACAGTTAAGTGTATCTCCTTTGTCAAGGGAAAAAGGTAAACGTTTTTTTTTTTAAAATGCTCTTTTTACTGCTGTTGCCTTAATTGGCTTTCACTTAAATTTCCTTTTTTTTTTTTCCTGTCTTTTTTATTTTTGTAGGTGAGATGAGAAAAACAGAATGCAGCTTTCAAGGTTGGTACTTTCCATGATGTTTTAAAACCTCTCGTTAATATGAAACAATATGAAAAAAGCAGAGCAAAATATGTCCTTAGCTTTTCACAGAGAGCGATTAGAGGACATTATGCTTTTATTTTCCTCGCTCATGGATGGAAAAATACAACATAGATTGTTACAAAATGCAATATAGCAATCAAATATAATATCTGATTCAATACTTGACAAAACTGTAAAATTGTAAATATTCAGTATTTTTCCACTTCATTCATCATTCCATCCATCTACCATTCATATATATTTTCAGTGAATACTTACTACATACATGTAGTGTGCAAAGACCCTGTCACCTGATTTTCCTCTCTTCATACCTTGTTTGGCTGACCTTCGCCGTATTCCCAATCCCACGCATTTTTCCAATGCTCCTTGACATCTCTGACAAAAAACCTTCACCTATTGTCACAGGTCTTCAATTTAACTCGCTGTATCTGTTAAGTGAGCCGTGTTTCCACCACATTGCTCATCTAATATATGCTCAGATATGTCTACTCCCAAATAATTGAGGCGAGAGGAAACCATTAGTGTGACAATGAGAAAATGACTCCTCTCTACATAATAGAAAACTATATAATGTCTTTTACTATTGTGTGAGATGTATTACTATATATAGATTACTGTCGCATAGTTTAGTAGTAATCAGTGTATTGTAATCTAGAATATCAGTTATCTTTTCTCAAAATTCTAGTTGTAGGTCTTCTTTCCCTATATCTTTTAAGCAATCTTAAGACTTTCTGACCAAGAACAAGCGTGTTACCACTGTACATTTTAAACAAGCAAAGCATTCCAGACACACATGAAATGGCTCTTTGTAAGAATGGCAGTGGTAGATTGAAGCAAACTTCATGGGACGCAAAGATTGAAAATTTTCTGCTGAGCATGGTTAGTAAATGGAAATTAATAGCAGAGTACTCATACTAACTTAAGATGGATAAATATTGCTTTAATTTGGGGGACTGTTTCATTGTTTTATTTTAATGAGCATTATTACACTTACTTAAAAAAAAGACTTTCTCATTTTCCTTACTAACATTGATTTCCTGTAAAGCATTTTTTAAAAATAAAGTCTTGAGGTCCTCAACAGAAAATTCTGCCACCAGAGAGGTTTTCAGAAACATAACTGTCGTAATTGGGAAGGGACTCTAGTGACTACCTGCCAATCTAATTTGATTCATTTAATCTAAAGCAGTCTAAGTTATCTCAGCCATCAATCTATGTAATTATAATACATACTGGGAGGCAGTGAGTAGCGTTTGAGACGTTGGGCTCTAAAATCAGAGTGCCTGAGTTTGAATCCTGTTTACCCATTTGTGTGTTGGGCCAGCTTGTTAACATCTCTAATCCCTGATTTCTTCAGTTGTAAAATGAAAGAAATGAGACGACTTGCTTCATAAGGTTGTTGGGGAATAAATGAGATGATGTATTTACAAATCACGTTGGCATATTGTAAGAACGCAGTAAATGGTAGTTGCCGTTATTACTGCTTTGCTATTATTACTGTTATTGTAAAGCATTATTATTAGGGGCAGGCAACAGCTTCACTTCTCTGAAATAAACTTCTCTCAGGGACGTGATCTTTCATTTTCACCATCAGAGATGTATTCAGTATATGGTCACATTTTGTTGCATGTGAAAGTATAAATAACCTGGGATTGTCTATCAAATTATGCCATCTTCTTGTAGCAAACTGCATCTACTTTTTCTCTAAATATAAGATTTTGATAAATATCACTGAGGTGAGGGAGGTCAGCAATTTGAGTGATTGCTGAGGGGGAGGAGAAGGGAATCAGTAATAGCAAGGAGGAAGTCGCTGGAAGGAGAGGTTTGGTGTCAACTTCCAAATCTTGCTCAGGTGGAAACGAGCACCGTCTGTGCCTTTGTGTGCAGAGAGTGCCTTCGCTCATGGTGATGTGAGGCTTGGCAGATGGAGGGGAGGTTGCTGCAGATTGGTGGCAGAGAGGAAACCTTCAGGAAAGGTTGGCAGTCATTCTTCCATGACAATAAAAGTGGTAGGAAATCTGCAGGGCAGAGCAGAAGAGCAATATAGAGGGATGCAACTAGAGCCCCTACCTCTTGGTGAGATCTGCAGAGTGTTTTGTGTATGTGTCGTCCGTGTACGTTAGAGTAGAAGAGGAAAGCCATCCCTCCCTCTGTTAAGACTGGTCAGTGACCCCAGCCCAGGTCGCCAACGTGCAAAGGCCATCCAACAGCAGCCTCTTGGTGCTGGAGCTTGTGGCGAGCCCAAAGGCAAAGGGGTCTGAGTGAAAAGATCCTACTTGTTCAGCCTCTCTGGGTGAGGCAGCAGACACTTCAGAGTCCACTAGACTGGGGGCATAGGGAAGGGGAGGAAGGGAGATTTGCCAGCTTCCCACACAAGCCCTTGGATTTATTTTGACACATGTTCTGGCAAGTATGTAAGCATGTTAAACTTCGACTGTTTATAGGGAAAGAGCCCCGTCTGATGCAATGGGGAAAAAATGGCACTTCTAATTCAGTGTCATAGAAATTGCCAGGTATTTCGTAATCCAAGTAAAGCAGGATAGTACTAAAGTTTCTTAATCTGGCCTCTGAGTTAGCAGGATCCCAAACCTAATTTATAAACATACCTAGATGAAGGGGTATAGTGCAGCTCTGCAATAGCAAGCGTTCTTACCCATAAGGGTCTGAAACATCACTGGGTTGACATGTAATTATCAGTCTCTAGACTGACTCCACAGTAAATGGTAAAACAATTATCTCTAATCCTGTGAAAAGTACAATGGTTAATAAGAAATTAAAAGAAAATAATCTTGATGGCTCCAGACCCACCTCCAGCAAATACTTACATATTTCATTGAACCTACCTATGACACCCAGCCTTTTCCTACATTATCCAATGGGTACTCTGCCACTTGTATACACTGTAGATGTTTCTCATGGCTTGTGCTATCCACTGCAGGTCTACTCATGCCCTTCTGGTGAAAGGAAATCACAATTACAGACTTGTAGATCTAAAAAATACTTTAACTAATATTCATTTTAGCTTTTTTTTCCTTCAGATAATGAAATTCAGGCTCACAGAAGTTAAGCAAACTGTCCTAAGTCATAGAATGACCAGTGTCCGAATAAGGACCACGATCACGTTGCTTTACTCATTCCTTACCATGGACCACCCCAGACTGCTCGGTGAATAAGACAGGAAGGTCTTGTTTGGGACGGAAACTATTTCTGAAACACTGCATTCTGTACCATCCTGTTGCCTGACATTGTCATTCGCCTTCCATTGTTAAGTCCTTCTCAAAGGGTCTTACTCCCCTGACTATATCAGGAATTCCATAAGGGTGGAGCTCATGGCTTCGATTCCTTTGTATTTTTACCATATTTATAAGGTTACAAATAAGGAAATATTGTACAGTTTATTTTGATTCTAAGCCTGTCAAGAGCACTGAACCCCTCCCTGTCTTCTTCAGTGAATTCCATTTACATTATTTGTAGAAGACCCTCCCCCACGAAGGTGACCAGAAAGCACTGTGTTTTGTTTTGGGTTTAGGGTTGTTTGGAGGTTTGTTTTTTCTTTTTCCAACTCTGCTACAGGATTAGAGAAAGAATAAGTGTAGCAAAAAAATCAACTCGTTGAAACGGTGTGTGCTTGCATATGTATATATTTTAGGACATGAATGTAGGGAAGGTGGTCAAAAAGAAATGCCTAATCCATTCCATTTAGCTGGGTTTACTTGGGCTTAATGATTTACAGGCTGAACCGTTTGAGGGACTGTTGAGGATAGAGAAAGCCTATTGAAAATGTGAATATATGTTTGAGCAGATAGCAAGGAGGGTCCAGAGGCTAAATATTAGAATGAATGGGCTCATTTTTTTAAATACAGGAGAAAGGTTACAAATTTAAAAAAAACTAATTTCCTTTTTATTACAGATTCTAAATCTAATTTCCCTTTGTTCTTCCTGTGTGTCTGAAAATAGGACGTAGGTCTTATTTCCATGTCAGACCTCTTTAACATTTTCACACTGGGAGTGTTGTTTGGATTTGAGTACCATAAATTTAGGAGGCTATAAAAAACCTATTTTGCTCTGCTTCTAAATAGGGTGTCATTCAAAAAGCACAGATTAGATAATGATTATTAATTAAAGAGAATTCTAATATTCACTTGACTCTTTCATAGATCATTTAAGGCGATCAGATTTACTGATCTCACAGAAACCCTTTCCATAATTCCCTTTCTCCATCTCTCCATTTATTTACACCATGCAGTATTTCAAATCTTCTCACATGTAAAAACATTAAACTTCCCTTATGCCCCAGTTCTTGCAGTTTTGTTGTGTATATCTCTTTCCCCTTTTCCAACATTTTATTATGAAGTTAAACCTAGTCTCTCCGCCTAAAACCTTCCCTCTTGTCTCTCTCATCACTCTGATTTTATCTTGACACATTATCCAGATATTTCAATGAGAAACTAAAAACAAGGCAGATTGTGGAAATGCTAAGGTTACTCACATGTTAGTAAATCTTGTCCCAGCCATATATATTCTGTATATTAATATACATATATGCATATACACTCTGTGTACACTTATATACATGTACGGTAATGAGGATGGTGATGGACTCAAAATTATGCTATTAGTAGCAGTTCGGCCGAGGCAGTATGCATAGTGGACAGAGAAATGGATTCACTTCTAGTTGAATTCGGTGATGAGGCATTATTAGTGTATTACTATTACTATAGCATTGCTAAATTTAAAGGTACATTTTAATATTAGCAATTGTGTAATTTACTCTAGCTTTAAATCCTGGTCTCACCTTGGGAAGACCTTGGGAAATTTTTCTCTTGTTATTTTTTCCTGGTTTGTTTGCTTATTTATTGATTTTTATTTTTACTTTCTTCATAAAGGAGCTTAGTCAAGTGAATGATCCCAGTTTAACATGTGACAAAAAGCAACGAGTCCTCCAACATCCATTTCCACTTCGCTCTTAAAGGAGCTGCGAAGTGTGTTAGCTGTTTTGTTTTCGAATACCTGAAGGAGTCTCAGGTGGAAGAGAGATGTGATTAAGCTGTGGTGCCAGGTGATAATATAAGAAGCCAGAAGGCTCAAGGAAGCAAATCCAGCTCAATGTAAGGAGGAAGGTTACTCTAAAACATGCTGTCCCAAAGCACAGGTAACTTGTAAGTTCCCCCATGGTAGCCTTTCCAGCATAGCCTGAGAATCATGTAATACGGGTGAAACATAGAGGAAATGCTAAAATTGAGGGGTCAACCAGGTAACGTTCCAGGTTCTTCCTTCCTACAGACCTGATGATGCTATGTCCTGTGTCTGCTCCAGAAATGCAGAGACCACCAGGGAAGCAGTCTGTAATTATTATTAGTGCAGTAGCTGCAGAGATTACAAGAGAAGGCAACAGGCTTTGACTGCTTTAAGCAGAAAGAAAAATATAAAAAGCAGATTTGCAGCAATCTCAGCCAGATTTGACCCCAGATTTAACAGTGGGAAAAAGTTCGAAGACCCGCATGAACTTCAAGGGAGAGCTTCTAACATCTCATTTGAAAGCAGTGCAGCTCTCCTTGAAGAGGACTGACTCGGGGCTCATTTTTACTACGGAATCTATGCTTTCTTTGTCACACACACAAGCAGACCCTGATTTGTATAGATCCTCTGCCTGGGCATACCCTTCTTTTTTCTCTTCCTTTTGTCTCAGGCTTCTGGGTTAGTCTCAAACTAGGTGCATTTCCCATAGGCTGAAGAGGAGGGAAAAACAGAAAATACTCCTGACTGATGGGAACTTTGCTCTTAGCTCTTGTTCTGATTCTTTAACTCTGAAAGGGAAGATTAAACTCCCACACAGGTGAAAAAACCCTACCCCAAACTACTCTTCACTTCCTGTGGCCTCATCTCCCTGCCCTCCCCAGCTTAGCTTTCTCCCAAGTCCCCTCAATTACCTTCCTTCTCCTCGCCTGCTACCTCTGCCTCAACCCTCAACCAGGCCAGCCGGAAGCCCTTTTTAGGATAGCACTGTGGCTCCAGCATCGTGTATCATAGGATGTTGCAGATTTTGCCTTCCAGTAATGGTCCTTCTTGTTTCACTATGAAGCCTGTTTGAAGACAGGGACCACCTCTGCGGCCCAGATCCAGCTCTTAGCTTTGAGCCATATTTCTATTGGCCATCTCATTCCTAGGCAATTATTTCCAGTTAATTAATTCCAATTAATTTTCACATTCTGATCCAAGTGGCATTCAATCTTCTGTCCTGTTCTTCTCCTACCAAGCTACCTTTGTTCCAGCCACACTAAGCTCTTCACATTCTCTCTCTGTTAAGAAGGTCCTTCCCTCTTATCTCCTCCCTGGCGCACACTGATTAGTGGAACTCAAATATCTCTTCCTCCTCTGTGAAATCTTCTCATATTTTCCTGTTCAAACTTAGACAGGAATGTCTCTGTGTTCCCAGGACATTTGGCTCATACTTACATCACAGCACTTAACATGTTGTGTTACAATTTATGGTTTTTGTAAGTTTACCTTTCCTACTTGTTTTCCCAAATGAAAGCATCCTTTTTCTTTTTGGTATTCACAGTACCTAGCATAGTGTGTGATTCGTAGCAAGAATTCGATAGATGTTATTTGAACGAATGAAATAAATAAGTAAATGAATGAGAATATATACTGTAATGTGTGCCTTTTTAAACAACTGATCTAGAGAATTAGCTGCTAACAGAGAACGCTTCAGTAAGCATCTTGAACATCTGGACAATTGTAATGCAAAATATTTACTTAGAAGGCAAAGAGATAGTTGTTGTGCCCTGAGGAAATATAAAAGAATTTTTGTTTCAAGGAAAATTACATTGAAAATAAACCTGTCTACAGTACAAGAGACCAAGTTTGTATCTTCGGGGACATTCTCTTGTCTTTTTATATTACAAGAGTGAACAAGGTTTAAACCATGCAGCCAGTGTGATGATGTTGCCAGACAGCTAATAAAGAGGAAGATTAGAGAGTTGTATAAAATGGCAGGTGCCTCGGCTGAGTCCCCGTCTTAGACATTAAACACAGAACAAAGTGATGCTGTTTCCTGAGGACCACCAAAAGTGCATGATGGTCGCTTCAGCAGCATGGTGCCATTTTGACTGTGATATTCATCTTACCTTGTGTTCCAGTTTGAAAACAATATAGAGGAAAAATGAAGCAAACAGCAGTAGATGGTTCTCAGAACAGAGAGACAGTATCTTTACAAAACCAAACTCTGCACAAAAGAATGAAAAATTATTTCCACTTAGTCATTGACCATACAGCCTTTGCTCTCATAAAATAGACTATAACATCTAATTATGTAGAGCATCTAAAAGAGTCAGAGGGAGCCTACATTCTACAGTTCACTTCATATTTCAGTCTCTCAGAGAGCTTAGAATTACTACTATTTTAAGATCGAAGAGAGGTGAAGTGGGTGATATTTCTCCTGGTGAATGTGACCACGAGCAAATACAGAAAATACATTTTTGTACCTAATGAACATAATTACAACAAATATTTCCTCTTTTGAGCTTTCTATAACAAAAAGGCAATTACAAAACCATTTCCTGGGCTCCCCTGGTGGCGCAGTGGTTGAGAGTCCGCCTGCCGATGCAGGGGACACGGGTTCGTGCCCCGGTCCGGGAGGATACCACATGCCGCGGAGCGGCTGGGCCCGTGAGCCATGGCCGCTGAGCCTGCGCGTCCGGAGCCTGTGCTCCGCAACGGGAGAGGCCACAACAGTGAGAGGCCCACGTACCGCAAAAACAAAAACAAAAACAAAACAAACAAAAAAGCCATCTCCTATTTGGGATAAAGGCAGTGCTGGAAACGTAGTGTGAATATGAGCTAGAAAAGAAGCACAAAGCAAAGAGACAGGCGCAGATTATACCATAGAGAACGGTCTGGGTCTAGAAAGGAAGAAAGGAGAGAAACATTTCTCAGCACTTACTAAGTGCTGAGCATTGTGCTAAGTGCTTTGCAAAGAATATATCATTTTACATCTTTATCTAATGTAAATAATATGAAGGTAACACATTATCAGTGTGTACAGTATAAAACATTATTGTAGGTAAAAATTATCCTATATATAAGGCATTAATAACTGTAGAAGAGTTTTCCAGTTTATACCAAAGAAACTCAAACACGTCATATAATGTTGGACATATTTTCAGGACTTAGGCTTGGGAGCCAAATCCAGGAGTTCACTTTCTTTACAGGATAAGAAGCTGAGTTAAAAAAGGGTACAAAAACCCCCTAGCCTTCAAGATGTAGGTATGGATGTAGATATAGATATATAGATATATCATGTATAGAATTGCCTAATATATTCTAATCACATGCTAATTATCATATAATAAAATATTTTAAAATGTTCTGCTTAAATCTACACAAAAGTAATTGTCAACCTCAAAGTTATCTAATGAATATAGAATAGAAGTCTCAGAAATTGATCATGAAGACAATAGTAGAATTGTTTTTAATGTACAGTTTGTCTGAAATAAAGATTTTTTTCAAGTGGACATATCCATATAGCCTTGTCTAACTAGCTAATGTTAGTGAATTCCCAGATTGGTGGGGGTGATTAATTTGTGATCCTATCAGAGGAAAAATAATAATAAATCCCTTGTGTTCTACTTTTTATAACTGGTTGTACTGAGTTTCTTCATATTTCTAAAGAAACTCAAACCTCTTTTAGTGTGAGTATTACCTGAAGGCTTGTTATTGAGAGCCAGAGATAATCCAGGACTTGGAAGACATGTCCTTATGTCCTGGATTGGCTCAAATAAAATTACATCCCAGCACAGGGGCTGTGCACTGACCCTTCCTTTTAAACGATGGCTGATTCAGCCTGGTTTTCTGGTTTACTCACACACCATTTATTTTCTCGATTTTCTCATCTTTGCTTCAGTTCTCCTTCTCAAAGGACTGTTGCTTATGTCTCATGGTTATATCACTTATCATTTTTCTGGGATTCAGCAGAATATAAGCTCTGGAGATGAACTATCTGGGATTGAATCCCAGTTTTTTTACTTACTGTGCTCATCTTTGGATGAGTTGCTTAAAATCTCTAAACTTGAGTTTCTTTGTCCATAAAATGGAGAAAGCATCCTAAGACTTTTGTGAATCGTAAATAAGATAATCCGTTTATCATGCTTGATGTGCAGCAGATACCCGATTGGTATTACTACTATAATTATGACTACACTGGGATAGGGGAAGAGATGCGAATGTAGCTTCCAACTTGCAGACTTCCTTTGAACTTTGACCATATGGTTAAGCACTTCCCTTGAGTTCTGACTTAAAAAATGAAATGCAACAGACATCTTTTCTTTTGCTCAGATCTGGGAGAATTAGAACCAAAGTAATATTGTCCTAATTAAAAAAAAAACACAACTTTTTAGATCACTTTTAATTTATCTTAGCTACTAAAGGAGTTAGAGTCCAATTCAAAGCCAAGTGCCTTTTCTTAAAGGATTGGTTTTTCTATTTGGGTTCTTCTGTTACTCAGTCTTTGTTCTTGGTTTATTTATAATTTGTACTGTGTTCAGTTGTATTTGACTTCTGTGTTCCCTTAAATCCTTTTGAAACAAAACAACAAAATCCTTACTCAAGCCCCCAGAAGTGCCCTCTCTCCCTCCCTCCCTCCCTCCCTCCCTCCCTCCCTCCCTCTCTCCCTCTCTCCCTCTCTCTCTCTCTCTCTCTCTCTCTCTCTCTCCCCCTCTCCCTCTCTCTCCCTCCCTCCCTCCCTCCCTCCCTCTCTCTCTCTCTCTCTCTCTCCCTCTCCCTCTCCCTCTCCCTCTCCCTCTCCCTCTCTCCCTCTCTCTCTCTCTCTCTCCCTCCCTCTCCCTCTCCCTCTCTCCCTCTCTCTCTCTCTCTCTCTCCCTCTCTCCCTCCCTCCCTCCCTCTCCCTCTCCCTCTCCCTCTCCCTCTCTCTCTCCCCCTCTCCCTCTCTCTCTCTCCTTCCCTCCCTCCCTCCCTCTCTGTAGCAAGACTATCTACTTACTTTGATCTATACCGGTTCCCTGGGGACCTTTTGAATATTGCATATTCCCATGCCCAGCTCCAGACATTCTGCATCTGTACAAAGTGGAGCCAGAAATCTGTATTTTTTAACAAATAACTATTCACCCAGGAAATTGAGATGTAGGTGATACTCTGTTGGTCTTGGAGAAGCAAATAGGGAAGAGATGGACATGAGTCTGGCTTCTAAAGCAGACCCAATCACTATATGTGTGACCTTTGAAAACTCACTCAACCTAAGATTCAGTTTCTTCATCTTTATAAGATATGGAAATCTATAAATGTCCGTTCTACCTGACTCATAAAGTTACTATAAAAATAAATGAAATAATATGTGCAATGGGAAGAAAAAAATCTATTAAATGATTAAATAACCATCTAGTTTCACAGTCTAGGAAAGGAGCAAAATAACTCTGCAGAGGCAGGTAGCTTTTTGGTTTGAAAATCAAGCCCCTAAGCTGTGACCTCTGCTGCAGGTAGGATAGATATAGGAGATCTAGAATAGTGTGTTAGATCATGGGTCATGAATCGTAAGGAGACTGTGAAATCAGTTTGGTGGTGGCCCCATCACCAAATTTTTTTTTAATTGTATAATTTTTAAATGTTACTTTCCATTTACAGTCATCACAAAATATTGGCTCTATTCCCCATATTGTACAATACACCCTTGAGCCTGTCTTACATCCAAGTAGTTTGTACCTCCCAGTCCTCCACCCCTACATTGCCCCTCCCCCCAATCTCCCCACTGATAACCACTAGTTCTCGATATCTGTGAGTCTGCTTCTTTTTTTTTTTTTTTCCGGTACGCGGGCCTCTCACTGTCGTGGCCTCTCCCGTTGCGGAGCACAGGCTCCGGATGCGCAGGCTCAGCGGCCACGGCTCACGGGCCCAGCCGCTCCGCGGCATGTGCGATCTTCCCGGACCGGGGCACGAACCCGTGTCCCCTGTATCGGCAGGCAGACTCTCAACCACTGCGCCACCAGGGAAGTCCTTCTTTTTTCTTGTATTCACTAGTTTGTTGTATTTTTTAGATTCCACATATAAGTGATATCATACAGTATTTGTCTTTCTCTGTCTTATTTCACTTAGCATAATGCCCTCCAAGTCTATACACGTTGCTACAAATGGCAAATTTTTATTATTTTTTAATAGCTGAGTAGTATTCCATTGTGTGTGTGTGTGTGTGTGTGTGTACACATACCACGTCTTATTTATCCATTCATCTGTTGATGGACACTTAAGTTCCTTCTATATCTTGGCAATTGTAAATAATGCTGCTATGAACGTTGCGGGGGCGGGGAACATGTATCTTTTCAAATTAATGTTTTCAATTTTTTTCAGATATATGCCTAGGAATACAATTGCTGGGTCATATGGTAGTTCTATTTTTAGTTTTTTGAGAAACCTCCATACTGTTTTCCACAGTGGCTGCACCAATTTACGTTCCCACCAACAGTGTATGAGGGGTCCCTTTTCTCCACATGCTCACTGACATTGGTTATTTGTGGTCTTTTTAATGATAACCATTCTGACTGGAGTGGAATGGATAGGATAGGATAAGATAGTACAAAACAGGACAGGACAGGACAGAACAGGATAGGGTAGGATAGGACAGGATAGGATAGGGTAAGACAGGATAGAAAAAACCATAGCACATTGCCCATAGGAAAAAGAAGTTTAAACTAAGGTGTCTGATATTTAAATCTGGTTGGTTTTGTGCCATCCTATATCTCTACCTCCAACACCCCACTAGCTTATCTCTATATATTCTGATTGTGTTTGGAAATCATACTTAGGAATGAGGAATGTGAAGTAGTAGCCAGCATGGTGGTGGACGGAGAGAAGCAAAACTGCAAGCAAACAGCATGCATGGGTGAGATTGTGTGAGGGAATAGGAAACATAGAGGGAAGGACGGGAGAATATGTGCACCTCTAATACCGTCAAAAACCTGGAAGGCACTAGACTTCTCAGATCGTGTAGAAAGAAGTTTTGGAGCAGGTTCATTTGAATTTTTTTAAAAAAGCAATGATCCTAGAAAGCCAGTGGAGGTGGGCAACCAGTTTGTGTAGCAAGCTTTGTAAAGTACAAAGCACACTACACAGGGAAGATAGTAGTTTGCAGAGTTACTTGCTACTTGATGTACCCCCTGCTCTTCTATTCCCCAACTACCTCTACTGAAACCAAAGTCTAGGTTATCATAAACGATAAAGCCTTTCCCTTGTTGCCATGTTAAAGGAGTGATGCTCTAACATGTGAAAGTGAACCTTGAAATTCATGTTTTCCCATTTTAACAAAAAACATTGCCCTACTTAGTAGCTAGTTATAGTTAAAATCATAAATTTTATGCACTATTTAGTAGTTACATTATTGATCACCATTTTGTGAGCTCATATCATGTGCTAAATTTTGTGCTAAGTAGGTTACGGCTACAATCTCTTCTAGAACGCTAGGAGAAAAATTTTAGTGTGTGTGCTTTACAGATGATCTTCCTGAAGCTGAGAGAAATTAAATAATTCACCTCAATCCACATGAGTAGCAAATTACAGAAGCAGAATTTATACCTAGGTGTCTGCACTCATGTACCTCACTGCCTCAGCTCCTGGAGTGAACCAATGCTTGTGGGCCAGTTTTGAAAGGTCATCACCATACAGAACATTCATTCTAAGAGGGAAGTGTGCCTGCGAAGTCAAGCAGTTAGGCTAAACAAGCATTGTGCATTACCGTCAGCCTTTGCTGAAAAGGCTCAGTGTCTCAATATCTTCATTTTATAACTACATGCATTGTGAACGCATCGTGCCTTTTCTCCTGTAGATCCTAAAGGGACATAGGGAAAAAAGCAACTATGTATTATTTCTCTTTTAGATACTAATTTTGCAGCATGCTCCATAAATCTGTTTGCATTCTGTCACCCAAATGGAAGTGATTGAGATGAAAAGAGCATCATGAAAAAAATGTATTTCTGATTGTACAGGGAGTATAGTTAGAAAATGAATTGTTTCATATATTTTTGGAATCTCAGAGCCAGGGTTAGGGCAGGTGTGAGTGGGTCTAGGGGAGAGGGTGTTACTCTGGGATCGATGTGTTTTCAGTTTGTTTGTTTTGCATTTCGCAATCGTAAGGGTTGATGTTAATTTGATCCAGAAATTGTGCTATATGGAAGGAGGTATCCCTTGGAGAGAGTCTAGTTTCCTGTGGACAGCTTATGCCCAGAATCTATTTGCTGTGTGCCTCCTTGTGAGGGCTGAGATGAAAGAATGAGGCAGCCGTGACTGGCTTTCAGAACTGTGAGAATCTGGGGGACTTGTTCCCCAGTTCACCCCCACCTTGCATGGCAGAGAGCACTTTGCTCGCCCCCTATTCAAGCCAACCATTGTGCAGAGGTGCAGGAGATGGCCTCCCTCAGTCCCTGCTTTTGGAAGTAAAGTTTTGGGTTAGGTAGAGGATACAGGCAACAGAATTGCTGATTTTCAAGGGCATCTAGCATATGAAAATTTGCATTCTGCGATTCTCCTCTCTCTCTCCCTAGTGTCACAGAACAATCTGGAATTAGCAAGCCTTGACAACAGCTAATGAAAATGAACAGATCACGCAGATTCCCCTTTTGCAGCATTGGATTCAGTCTTTACAAGACAGGCAAATCAGCCCAAATAACCTCTTTTTTGAACGGATAAAAAAACTTCTTAGCCTTGAGCAAGTTGTGTACTAAGAAGAGAGTCACCTAAAGAAGCTGGGCTGTAGTAGTGACAATAATACCCAAGACCTGTGGAGGGTGTACTTTTGTGCCAGGCATGTCGTCTTCACATCAGCCGGATGGCACGGGTATCACCACCTCCAGCACATTCGTCAGCATCTTCCTCATATTATAAATGAGGAAACTAAAGCACAAAGAGGTTACATGTTCTGCCTGTGGCCCATGAACTTGATGCAGGTGTTGTGGGCCCCCTTAGCTCTCTCCTTTGTCCGAGTAAAAACTGCAAGGTGCGTCTGTGAATTCTGAGCTGCTTTGCTACATTGGTCGCCTCCCGAAACCCATGGAATAGGGCTTGGTTACATTTCATCACATGCTGTCACAGTATCTGGTGAACTATTATTTCCACTCCTGACTGAGCAGTTAAAAACTAATGATTTAGGGCTTCCCTGGTGGTGCAGTGGTTGCGAGTCCGCCTGCCGATGCAGGGGGCGCGGGTTTGTGCCCCAGTCCGGGAAGATCCCACATACCGCGGAGCAACTGGGCCCGTGAGCCATGGCCGCTAAGCCTGCGCGTCCGGAGCCTGTTCTCCGCAACGGGAGAGGCCACAACAGGGAGAGGCCCGCGTACCGCCAAAAAAAAAAAAAAAAAAAAGTAATGATTTAGAATCTACTATGAGTTAGGTACTGTCATATATGACAAGAGATATTGCTTTGTGGCTGAGGTGAACCTGGGGACCAGGCTGCCTGGATTGGAATTCACTTCCTAGTAGTGACCCTGGAAAAGTATTAACTTCATGTGTCTCAGTTTTTTTCATCTAAAACTGGAGATAATAATAATACCTTCCACACAGGGTTGTTGTGGGGATTAAATGAGTTAATTAATGCAAATCAATTAAACTAGTGCCTGGCACAAAGTAAGAGTTCAATAACTTTTACTATTATAGTTATTACTATTCTGTTTTTCAAGCTAAAAAGAGGAAAATGGTTTTGATGTAGTTTTAATAGTCTAGTCTCCTTTCATAGAAAGGATACATTCAGAGTAATTCATTTAGTCTTCATCTCTAACCCTAACCCTAACCCTAACCATTTTTTTGGAGAGAGAAATGAATTACTCTGAAGATAGCCTTTTTATGAAATTAGTTGAGATTTTAAAACATTAATAAAAATACCTCCAAAAAAAAATACCTCCAAATGTTAAAGGCTTTAATTAAGTTACTCTTTTGTGTCCAAGGAATTCATAGACAATATACTTTAATTTCTTAGTTTATTTACTTGATATAAATAATTAATTTAATTGATATAGCTAATATAACTTGATTCCATAATGGTTGCTGGGAACAATTAGTGAAAAAATCATGCACAAAACTTAGAGAATCCTTGCTGCACTTGTTCCCCATCCTTGTTCCCCACTCTTTTCTACTCAACGTCTTTTTAAAAACATTACTGGAAATTATAACTAGCACTGAACCTGTCTGTGAGTGATGCTGTAAAATACAAGACAAATGATACTTCATTATTGATTGAAATATCATCTACTACATTTATGCCGTTCATTTGTTCAGAGTAAAAAATATCATTATCTAAAATGAAAATGTTGCTATATGATTATCTGCACCCCAATTCTTGCTTATATTAAATGGTTATAATAGTTTATAATCAAAGAGATGTCTCACTTTTAAAACACAGCACATTTAAGATTCTATTTGGGGGGGAATATTTGTTATATGCCAAAACCAGCATGTCTGTGATACATGTTTCCATAGTACTTCTAACAGTTAATATTTGTTCTTCTAAATTCATCACAGCATATACCATGTAATGAAGTTATAGCTTTGAGAAGACCAAGGAGTAGCTGTCCCTCAAAGTAAAATATTGATTTATTGATTTTTTTTTGCTTTACTTATGTAGCTGAAAGACTTCTAGAGGTTTAACCAGTAACAGACTGTATTTTGCAATTGTCCCCATTTTACAGACTATTAATTTAAAGCCTATAGGATAAGTAAGTTCAACTCACTTTGCAAGCTTGAAAGAGCTATACATTAGAAGGCTTAATAGACTTTGTCTGTTTTGACCACTAAGGGAAATTAATCACATAGGAGCCTAGATATGGATATTTTAGAAAGTAATTAACAATTTGTCTTCAAAGTTAGCACTTTTAAAATTCTTGGAGTAGTTTTTATCCCCTCCTTCTATATTTTTGTTCAAGATATAATGTCATCACTCAGTTGAAGAGAAAGTAAACTCATCCATTGTTTCTCCAGAGGTTAGAGATAGGATCCAGTAGTAAGAGCTTCTGGGAGAAATATTTCAGCTCAATAGAAGAATGAGCTTTCTGATAATTAGAGCAGTCTCTAAGTACATGCTAGTGTTATATATAATCAGAGTGCTTTTTTTTTTTTTAATTTTGTCACATAGCCCAAAATGTTGTAGTTTAAAATCTGGTTGGGGAAACACTCCAGCCATTTTGTTAACAGTCTCCATGGTCCTAAGCTATTCTTGTATCTCTGTATTACTAAATCAATTATAAAATTGCTTTTGTAATATCCAAATTATATGTTGGCTCATTGACCATTATTGCAGTGAGTTTGTAGGTCAAATTTGGAAACATGGAGGGTTTGTTGTTGTTGGAAATGTTGTTTTTTAATAAACGGACATAGTGTGTCCCACCAAAGAAAAAAAAAAAACTCACAAACAGTGGAGTAACACCAAAAAAACAAAACAAAACTGACAAACAGTGGAGTAATGACTACCTGTCACCAGGGTTATTCAGGCAGAGACTGGGTGATTATTACTTAGGATGTGGTACAAGAGATAACTCTAGTCAGAGGCCATTTGATTAAAGGATTTCCAAATTGTCTTACAGCTCTAGCATTTTGCTTTTGAATGTGGAAGTTCTTGTCTAGCCTAAAATTATTTTCCATGAAGAAACAATTGCATAGTGTAGTAGATAAAAGCATCAGTTTTATGATAAAACAGACCTGGGTTTTTGTCTCTGCTGCCAACAACTAGCTGAGTGACTTATTCAACTTACTCAACTTTCTCATGAACAGTTTGTATAGCTGCAAAAGAAGTATCATATCTAATCAGTGAGTGGCATGGACTGAGTGCATGTGTGTTAAAATACCTCACGTATAGCAAGTGTTCGTAATGTGCCTTGGGTCTGGGTCTAAAGACCTGGGAGGCTGTGTCTTTCAAAGGAGCTAAAGAGAAATGATTGAGAAATGAACTCTAATGGGAACTAGAGAAACAAGTATGATATTCAGTAATTTGTTTTAACCCATAAATCTGTAGTATCATTGGACCACTTTGTTGCATATTTAGTTTATAATAGCCAGAAACAACTATCTTCGTGACAGATGTATTACAGTTAAGACACTTTAACCAGTACAAGGATGAGGGGTTTATGATTGCTTTCTTTCAGAGATAATTCCACCATCTACGGCTAAATCAATAGCTCTTTACAGACACTAGAAGTGATTAAACATCTAACTAAACACTCGAAACGCCATTGCAATTTCCTGCAAATCTGCTTTCTATCACGTAATCACTCAGTTCATATTTATCACTCTCTTCCAGGCCAAGTTCACCTGACCAGTAAAGATTTTCTTGCACATTTGTGTTGCATAATGGTACTCAGGCTTGTGGCAATACATTAAAGCTCTGGTAATAGATGTTTTCTCTTCATGCACACATACACATGCCTTTATGCAGGCCACGTTCCTCAGAGTACAGTGTGAGTATTACGTGCTGAGACTACACAAAACCAGTCTTTCTTAGCCTATGGTTTCGATCCTTCACTGAGAACCCTCCTGGAGCTGGCTGATCAGCATGCAGAACCAAGTTTCAGAGGAGTATACAGAGCTCTCTAGGGACCTCCATCCATCCATGGGGGGAGAAAGGGTCCATATATAATTTTTCAGACCCATCTTCGCTTATTCTCTTCAAGAAACCTTTTGTTACTTCAGAAGTGGAAATAGATGTATGTTTCATCTGTTGTCTAGTACATTTAGGAAGAGAATATTTAGTAGTTTACTAAAAAAATATTTAGTAGTTTACCTTAGGGGCCAAATGTTATTTTGGAAAATGTAACTTTTCCAAAACAACACACACCCATATACATACATACACACACAGAGATACATTTGAGGTTTGAGTTTTGTAATGAATCCTGAATAATAAGAAAATAATAGACGAAGTATAAAGACAGGCAAGTAGAATTGTAGATGTCTATCCATTGGACTGATGTGTTTAAAAGATCAGCGTCCTCTAGGCTAAAGTTAGAATGAGTTTCTCTTTCTATTAGAGGTGGCTTCAGCATTTCTTGGGTAAGTCTGTTGGCACCATTGATAAGTGAGCACGTTTCTTTTAGGATGTGACTTCAATCATGGTCAGAGCTGCTGCATTCCAATGGCTCCTGTTCACAGTACAAATTCAACAACACAAACCAGGAAGCTGCTCATGTTTCAGTTGGCATTTCATTTTTTACATGGTATCATTAGATTCTATTTTGCTGCTTTTAGCTGCTGACAACAATATACCTTGTATCAAATTTATTGTGAATCAGGAGATGATAGATGTGAAGATGTATTAAAAGAGAGTTTTCAATATGAATTTATATGTGGCAGGACAAATATTTTAAAAATAGCTGTAAGAAACCTACTTTTATAATTCATTTGCTGTTTGGTCAAACAAAGGGATAATTTTGTATCGTGTCATTTTATTATATTCTGGGGGTTTAAGATATTTAAAGTGACAAAAAGTAGTTTGCAAAGTATTGTTTTAAAAACTCATTGCACCGTGTTTGTTTTAAGCAGGAGTTTTGACATTCCATTGTAAATGCTACTGTTTGAAAATGTCTGCATTTATGACTTGAAAGAATTTAAAAGGAAAACTGCATTTAGGTTTCTGAAGTTTTAGAATTTCTAAAGCCAACACGCAATCATTTGGATATGTAATTTTATAGCCATAGGAAGTATTGTGAAATGTTTATGGGCTTATGTCACATTTGCTTTGTATTTCTTAAGTAATAAGCTAAACTTATCTGCATATTGGCCATAAAATAAAACAAAATTCATGATAATGAACATCAACGTGGGACATCCTTGTATTTCCTAAGCCTATTGGTACATATGCAGTGAAAAACAAAGCCTGTATGTTTGAAAAAACATGATGCATCTTAACCATTTGAATCAGAACTCTTAGGATGTGAACAACATGTAATATTTGCCTTTTTGTGGAAAGATTTCTCTTTCAGATTACAGCCTTGGCTTATATTCACTATACTGATAATCCTATGATTTATTTACCTAGAGGCTTGAAAAATACTTATGCATTTGAGAATACTGTATTCCAGTATGTTGAGAATCAGTGTCATACTTTACATCCAAATCCTTCAAATGGGATATTTATATAAATAATAATGTTTAGCTACCTCAAGAGAGGAACAACATACAGTGGAAAAATCCTTGAGCTGGGCAGAAGACTTCACACTTCTCAGTTGTAACCTTCAGCACTCAGGACATTTGTAATTACTCGGTCAGTATTTGTCTTCCCACTCAAGTGCTTCTCAACCTTGGATGCACATTGGAATTACTGCACACCTTTAACAAAACAATATTGCTGCCTGGGTGGCACTCTACAGATTCTGTTTTAATTAACCCAAGAGTGGGATCTGGAGACAGATTCTGTTTTTTTTTTTTTTTTTTTTTAACATCTTTATTGGGGTATAATTGCTTTACAATGGTGTGTTAGTTTCTGCTTTATAACAGAGTGAATCAGTCATACATAAACATATGTTCCCATATGTCTTCCCTGTTGCGTCTCCCTCCCTCCCACCCTCCCTATCCCACCCCTCCAGGCTGTCACAAAGCACCAAGCCAATATCCCTGTGCCATGCGGCTGCTTCCCACTAGCTATCTACCTTACTACGTTTGTTAGTGTGTATATGCCCATGACTCTCTCTCGCCCTGTCACAGCTCACCCTTCCCCCTCCCCATAACCTCAAGTCCGTTCTCTAGGAGGTCTGCGTCTTTATTCCTGCTTTACCCCTAGGTTCTTCATGACATTTTTTTTTCTTAAATTCCATATATATGTGTTAGCATACGGTATTTGTCTTTTTCTTTCTGACTTACTTCACTCTGTATGACAGACTCTAGGTCTATCCACCTCATTACAAATAGCTCAATTTCGTTTCTTTTTATGGCTGAGTAATATTCCATTGTATATATGTGCCACATCTTCTTTATCCATTCATCTGATGACGGGCACTTAGGTTGTTTCCATCTCCGGGCTATTGTAAATAGAGCTGCAATGAACATTTTGGTACATGACTCTCTTTGAATTTTGGTTTTCTCAGGGTATATGCCCAGTAGTGGGATTGCTGGGTCATATGGTAGTTCTATTTGTAGTTTTTTAAGGAACCTCCATACTGTTCTCCATAGTGGCTGAACCAATTCACATTCCCACCAGCAGTGCAAGAGTGTTCCCTTTTCTCCACACCCTCTCCAGCATTTATTGTTTCTAGATTTTTTGATGATGGCCATTCTGACTGGTGTGAGATGATATCTCATTGTAGTTTTGATTTGCATTTCTCTAATGATTAATGATGTTGAGCATTCTTTCATGTGTTTGTTGGCAGTCTGTATATCTTCTTTGGAGAAATGTCTATTTAGGTCTTCTGCCCATTTTTGGATTGGGTTGTTTGTTTTCTTGTTATTGAGCTGCATGAGCTGCTTGTAAATTTTGGAGATTAATCCTTTGTCGGTTGCTTCATTTGCAAATATTGTCTCCCATTCTGAGGGTTGTCTTTTGGTCCTGTTTATGGTTTCCTTTGCTGTGCAAAAGCTTTGAAGTTTCATTAGGTCCCATTTGTTTATTTTTGTTTTTATTTCCATTACTCTAGGAGGTGGGTCAGAAAGGATCTTGCTGTGATTTATGTCATAGAGTGTTCTGCCTATGTTTTCCTCTAAGAGTTTGATAGTTTCTGGCCTTACATTTAGGTCTTTGATCCATTTTGAGCTTACTTTTGTGTATGGTGTTAGGGAGTGATCTAATCTCATACTTTTACATGTACCTGTCCAGTTTTCCCAGCACCACTTATTGAAGAGGCTGTCCTTTCTCCATTGTACATTACTGCCACCTTTATCAAAGATAAGGTATCTATATGTGCATGGGTTTATCTCTGGGCTTTCTATCCTGTTCCATTGATCTATCTTTCTGTTTTTGTGCCAGTACCATACCGTCTTGATAACTGTAGCTTTGTAGTATAGTCTGAAGTCAGGGAGCCTGATTCCTCCAGTTCCTTCTTTCGTTCTCAAGATTGCTTTGGCTATTCGGGGTCTTTTGTGTTTCCATACAAATTGTGAAATTTTTTGTTCTAGTTCTGTGAAAAATGCCAGTGGTAGTTTGATAGGGATTGCATTGAATCTATAGATTGCTTTGGGTAGTAGAGTCATTGTCACAATGTTGATTCTTCCAATCCAAGAACATGGTATATCTCTCCATCTATTTGTATCATCTTTAATTTCTTTCATCAGTGTCTTATAATTTTCTGCATACAGGTCTTTTGTCTCCTTAGGTAGGTTTATTCCTAGATATTTTATTCTTTTTGTTGCAATGGTAAATGGGAGTGTTTTCTTGATTTCACTTTCAGATTTTTCATCATTAGTATATAGGAATGCCAGAGATTTCTGTGCATTAATTTTGTATCCTGACACTTTACCAAATTCATTGATTAGCTCTAGTAGTTTTCTGGTAGCATCTTTAGGGTTCTCTATGTATAGGATCATGTCATCTGCAAACAGTGACAGCTTTACTTCTTCTTTTCCGATTTGGATTCCTTTTATTTCCTTTTCTTCTCTGATTGCTGTGGCTAAAACTTCCAAAACAATGTTGAATAATAGTGGTGAGAGTGGGCAACCTTGTCTTGTTCCTGATCTTAGTGGAAATGCTTTCAGTTTTTCACCATTGAGGATGATGTTTGCTGTGGGCTTGTCATATATGGCCTTTATTATGTTGAGGAAAGTTCCCTCTATGCCTACTTTCTGCAGGGTTTTTATCATAAATGGGTGTTGAATTTTGTCAAAAGCTTTCTCTGCATCTATTGAGATGATCATATGGTTTTTCTCCTTCAATTTGTTAATATGGTTTATCACATTGATAGATTTGCGTATATTGAAGAATCCTTGCATTCCTGGAATAAACCCCACTTGATCATGGTGTATGATCCTTTTCATGTGCTGTTGGATTCTGTTTGCTAGTATTTTGTTGAGGATTTTTGCATCTATGTTCATCAGTGATATTGGCCTGTAGTTTTCTTTCTTTGTGACATCCTTGTCTGGTTTTGGTATCAAGGTGATGGTGGCCTCGTAGAAGGAGATTGGGAGTGGTCCTCCCTCTGCTATATTTTGGAAGAGTTTGAGAAGGATAGGTGTTAGCTCTTCTCTAAATGTTTGATAGAATTCGCCTGTGAAGCCATCTGGTCCTGGGCTTTTCTTTGTTGGAAGGTTTTTAATCACAGTTTCAATTTCAGTGCTTGTGATTGGTCTGTTCATATTTTCTATTTCTTCCTGGTTCAGTCTTGGCAGGTTGTGCCTCTCTAAGAATTTGTCCATTTCTTCCAGATTGTCCTTTTTATTGGCATAGAGTTGCTTGTAGTAATCTCTCATGATCTCTTTTATCTCTGCAGTGTCAGTTGTTACCTCTCCTTTTTCATTTCTAATTCTATTGATTTGAGTCTTCTCCCTTTTTTTCTTGATGAGTCTGGCTAGTGGTTTATTTATTTTGTTTATCTTCTCAAAGAACCAGCTTTTAGTTTTATTGATCTTTGCTATTGTTTCCTTCATTTCTTTTTCATTTATTTCTGATCTGATTTTTATGATTTCTTTCCTTCTGCTAGCTTTGGGGTTTTTTTGTTCTTCTTTCTCTAATTGCTTGAGGTGCAAGGTTAGGTTGTTTATTCGAGATGTTTCCTGCTTCTTAAGGTGGGCTTGTATTGCTATAAACTTCCCCCTTAGAACTGCTTTTGCTGCATCCCACAGGTTTTGGGTCGTTGTGTCTCCATTGTCATTTGTTTCTAGGTATTTTTTGATTTCCTCTTTGATTTCTTCAGTGATATCTTCATTATTAAGTAGTGTATTGTTTAGCCTCCATGTGTTTGTATTTTTTACAGATCTTTTCCTGTAATTGATATCTAGTCTCATGGCGTTGTGGTCAGAAAAGATACTTGATACAATTTCAATTTTCTTAAATTTACCAAGGCTTGATTTGTGACCTAAGATATGATCTATCCTGGAGAATGTTCCATGAGCACTTGAGAAAAATGTGTATTCTGTTGTTTTTGGATGGAGTGTCCTATAAATATCAATTAAGTCCATCTTGTTTAATGTATCATTTAAAGCTTGTGTTTCCTTATTTATTTTCATTTTGGATGATCTGTCCATGGGTGAAAGTGGGGTGTTTAAGTCCCCTACTATGAATGTGTTACTGTCGATTTCCCCTTTTATGGCTGTTAGTATTTGCCTTATGTATTGAGGTGCTCCTATGTTGGGTGCATAAATATTTACAATTGTTATATCTTCTTCTTGGATCAATCCCTTGATCATTATGTAGTGTCCTTCTTTGTCTCTTTTAATAGTCCTTATTTTAAAGTCTATTTTGTCTGATATGAGAATTGCTACTCCAGCTTTCTTTTGGCTTCCATTTGCATGGAATATCTTTTTCCATCCCCTTACTTTCAGTCTGTATGTGTCTCTAGGTCTGAAGTGGGTCTCTTGTAGACAGCATATATAAGGGTCTTGTTTTTGTATCCATTCAGCTAATCTGTGTCTTTTGGTGGGAGCATTTAGTCCATTTACATTTAAGGTAATTATCGATATGTATGTTCCTATTCCCATTTTCTAAATTGTTTTGGGTTCGTTATTATAGGTCTTTTCCTTCTCTTGTGTTTCTTGCCTAGAAAAGATCCTTTAGCATTTGTTGTAAAGCTGGTTTGGTGGTGCTGAACTCTCTCAACTTTTGCTTGTCTGTAAAGGTTTTAATTTCTCCATCAAATCTGAATGAGATCCTTGCTGGGTAGAGTAGTCTTGGCTGCAGGTTTTTCTCCTTCATCACTCTCAGTATGTCCTGCCACTCCCTTCTGGCTTGTAGGGTTTCTGCTGAGAGATCAGCTGTTAACCTTATGGGGATTCCCTTATGTGTTATTTGTTGTTTTTCCCTTGCTGCTTTTAATATGCTTTCTTTGTATTTAATTTTTGACAGTTTGATTAATATGTGTCTTGGCGTATTTCTCCTTGTATTTATCTCGTATGGGACTCTCTGTGCTTCCTGGACTTGATTAACTATTTCCTTTCCCATGTTAGGGAAGTTTTCAACTATAATCTCTTCAAATATTTTCTCAGTCCCTTTCTTTTTCTCTTCTTCTTCTGGAACCCCTATAATTCGAATGTTGGTGCGTTTAATGTTGTCCCAGAGGTCTCTGAGACTGTCCTCAGTTCTTTTCATTCTTTTTTCTTTATTCTGCTCTGCAGTAGTTATTTCCACTATTTTATCTTCCAGGTCACTTATCCGTTCTTCTGCCTCAGTTATTCTGCTATTGATCCCATCTAGAGTACTTTTAATTTCATTTATTGTGTTGTTCATCATTGCTTGTTTCATCTTTAGTTCTTCTAGGTCCTTGTTAACTGATTCTTGCATTTTGTCCAATCTATTGTCCATTTTATCTCCAAGATTTTGGATCAACCTTACTATCATTATTCTGAATTCTCTTTCAGGTAGACTGCCTATTTCCTCTTCATTTGTTAGGTCTGGTGCATTTTTATCTTGCTCCTTTATCTGCTGTGTGTTTTTCTGTCTTCTCATTTTGCTTATCTTACTGTGTTTGGGGTCTCCTTTTTGCAGGCTGCAGGTTCGTAGTTCCTCCTGTTTTTGATGTCTGTCTCCAGTGGCTAAGGTTGGTTCAGTGGGTTGTGTAGGCTTCCTAGTGGAGGGGACTAGTGCCTGTGTTGTGGTGGATGAGGCTGGATCTTGTCTCTCTAGTGGGCAGGTTCACGTCTGGTGGTGTGTTTGGGGGTGTCTGTGGCCTTATTATGATTTTAGGCAGCCTCTCTGCTAATGGGTGAGGTTGTGTTCCTGTTTTGCTAGTTGTTTGGCATAGGTTTTCCAGCACTGTGGCTTGCTGGTCGTTGAGTGAAGCTGGGTGCTGGTGTTAAGATGGAGGTCTCTGGGAGATTTTCGCCGTTTGATATTATGTGGAGCTGGGAGGTCTCTTGTTGATCAGTGTCCTGAAGTTGGCTCTCCTACCTCAGAGGCAGAGCCCTGCCTCCTGGCTGGAGCACCAAAAGCTTTTCATCCACACGGCTCAGGATAAAAGGGAGAAAAAGTAGAGGGAATTAGTAGAAGTATGAGGAAAGAAAGAAGGAAAGGAGGGTAGGAAGGAAGGAAGAAAGAAGGAAAGAAAGGAGGGAGGGAGGGAGGGAGGAAGGAAGGAAGGAGGGAAAGAAGGAAAAAAGACAGAAAGGAAGAAGATACAGTAAAAATAAAATAAAGTATAATAAAGTTATTGAATTAAAAAATTCTTATTTAGAAAAAAAAAAAGGGACGGAAAGAACCTTAGGACAAATGGTGGAAGCAAAGCTATACAGACAAGATCTCACACAGAAGCATACACATACACATTCACAAAAAGAGGAAAAGGGAAAAAAATCATAGATCTTGCTCCTAAAGTCCACTTCCTTAATTTGGGATGATTGGTTGTCTATTCAGGTATTCCACAGATGCAGGGTATATCAAGTTGATTGTGGAGCTTTAATCCGCTGCTTCTGAGGCTGCTGGAGAGATTTCCCTTTCTCTTCTTTGTTCTCACAGCTCCCAGGGCTAAGCTTTGGATTTGGCCCCGCCTCTGCGTGTAGGTCGCTGGAGGGCGTCTGTTTTTTGCTCAGACAGGATGGGGTTAAAAGAGCCGCTGATTGGGGGCTCTGGCGCACTCAGGCCGGCGGGGACGGAGGGGCACAGTGCGGGGCGGGCCTGCGGTGGCAAAGGCCGGCGTGACTTTGCACCAGCCTGAGGCGCGCTGTGCGCTGTCCCGGGGAAGTTGTCCCTGGATCCCGGGAACCTGGCAGTGGCGGGCTGCACAGGCTCCGCGGAAGAGGGGTGTGGAGAGTGACCTGTGCTCGCACACAGGCCCCTCGGTGGCGGCAGCAGCAGCCTTAACGTCTCCCGCCCGCCTCTGGGGTCCGCGCTTTTAGCCGCGGCTCGCGCCCGTCTCTGGATTCCGCGCTTT
Source organism: Leucopleurus acutus (assembly GCF_964270905.1). Lineage (NCBI taxonomy): Eukaryota > Metazoa > Chordata > Mammalia > Artiodactyla > Delphinidae > Leucopleurus > Leucopleurus acutus. The sequence continues at coordinate 76,147,090 of NC_139150.1, read as the reverse complement.
CAGCCGCGGCTCGCGCCCGTCTCTGGATTCCGCGCTTTCAGCCGCGGCTCGCGCCCGTCTCTGGGGTTCGCGCTTTTAGCCGCGGCTCGCGCCCGTCTCTGGAGTTCCTTTAAGCAGCGTTCTTAAACCCCTCTCCTCACGCCCCAGGAAACAAAGAGGGAAGGAAAAGTCTCCTGCCTCTTCGGCAGGTGCAGGCTTTTCCCCAGACTCCCTCCCGGCTAGCTGTGGTGCACTAACCCCTTCAGGCTATGTTCAAGCCGCCAACCCCAGTCCTCTCCCTGCGCTCCGGCCTCAGCTCGCAGCCCCGCCCGCCCCGGCGGGTGAGCAGACAAGCCTCTCGGGCTGGTGAGTGCCGGTCGGCACCGATCCTCTGTGCGGGAATCTCCCCGCTTTGCCCTCCGCACCCGTTGCTGCGCTCTCCTCCGCAGCTTCGAAGCTCCCCCCTCCGCCTCCCGCAGTCTCCGCCCGCGAAGGGGCTTCCTAGTGTGTGGAAACTTTTCCTCCTTCACAGCTCCCTCCCACTGGTGCAGGTGCCGTCCCTATTCTTTTGTCTCTGTTTTTTCTTTTGCCCTACCCATGTACGTGGGGGAGTTTCTTGCCTTTTGGGAGGTCTGAGGTCTTCTGCCAGCCTTCAGTAGGTGTTCTGTAGGAGTTGTTCCACGTGTATATGTATTTCTGGTGTATCTGTGGGGAGGAAGGTGATCTCCGCGTCTTACTCTTCCGCCATCTTCCGCCTTCCCAGATAATGTTTTAATTAACCCAAGAGTGGGATCTGGAGACTCTGGAGATTTTCCAAGCCTAGTAACCTAGCTTATTCTAACATCTAACCAAGAAATTCATGCATTTGACTTAAAGTTCAATGACAGAAGGGACCTTGTCTTCAATGAATAACTCAGTGTCTGGCACAGAGTAGAATCTAAGTAAATATTGGATGGATGGATGAATGGGTAGACGGATGGATGGGTGTATGGGTGGTTCTGAAGTTCACTTACCCTTATGGATTTTAATCTTTGACTCAAATGACTTACCTGAGAACCTATAATAATGTGCCTATCTTGTCATTGTCTCCTAAATTGATGGTAGCAGTTAGGAATATTTTTAATACCTAATAAAGCCTGTAATAAGTTTAATATTTTTGCTAAATTAAATTACTAAGTTATGTATTTTATAAAATGCCTTGTAGGAATTTTTATTTTTATTCTTTAAGTATAACTGTAGGTTAATATGGTATATCCTGAAATATCAATTTGCCCTTAGAAAACAATATGAAGTTCATATTTCACATCTACAAAAGTAACTCTGATAAATCAGAAATCTGAGGAAGATGCCATTAGTTATCCAAGTTATTTAATGGTAATTTTCTTTGTCTAAAATAGCTATCATCTATCAATCTTTATCAAATAAGTTATAATATTTTAAGAAATATCATTGCAAGAGCAATGATTTATTTTTTAATTTTTTTATTTATGGCTGTGTTGGGTTTTCGTTTTTGTGCGAGGGCTTTCTCTAGTTGTGGCAAGCGGGGGCCACTCTTCATCGCGGTGCGCAGGCCTCTCACTATCGCGGCCTCTCTTGTTGCGGAGCACAGGCTCCAAATGCGCAGGCTCAGTAATTGTGGCTCACGGGCCTAATTGCTCCGTGGCATGTGGGATCTTCCCAGACCAGGGCTCGAACCTGTGTCCCCTGCATTAGCAGGCAGACTCTCAACCACTGAGCCACCAGGGAAGCCCAAGTTATAATATTTAATTGTGATTATTGTCATGATTATTATGGGGGCATTTGCTATTTTTGTTTAGGAAACATTCATTGTAACTAATTCTTCCCCACTGTCACCATTGAGCAATTGGCAAAGTCTCAAGAGTCACAGAAACATTCAAACTTTATGCTTAATACTTTGTACTTAATGAATCATGTTCAGAAATTCATGTGTATATGCCGTATTAGTGGTTTTGTTTTAACAATGAGAGTCTAGACGGCTTTGCTTTGGTGAAAGAATATTGTACAAAATTCAGATGTGAGTTCATTGCAACCTAGGACTCCATTCAAGCTTTGTCTCCTTTAGAAAAGCGTCCTTCAAAATCCCCCAGTTTTGTGATGGAATTTGAGAGGAATTAAACGTGAACATCTCAACGCCTTATAATTAATCATGATCAAGTTCAATTATAATCGCTACTTGATCTAAGCCTGTTAGTTTGATACTAGGCTGCTGTGGTTACCCTATACTTGGCAGAGGTCCTTCTTGCCTTCTAGCAGGCTAATGTGTACTAGTTAATGAGATTCGCTAAAGTTTCCAAACTTTCTAGATTCGTGATGCCCTTAGTGTCTCAGTAATATATAACAACTCCAGTTACCAAATAGTTATGCCCAAAGAACTTTATAATATTTATGTCCTAACAACTTAGTAGCCAGTTGAAAAAAGTAATGCATATAAATTAAAAGAGAAAAATATTTTATAACTGGAAGTTTATAGTACATTTTGAATGACTTCATCCAATCCCCCCTGCTCCCATTCCCCCCTTCTGGTAACCACAAATCTGATCTCTTTTTCTATGATTTTGTTTGTGTGTTTGTTTGTCTTTGAAGTATGATTGACCTACAACACTGTGTTAGTTCCTGTTATACAACATAGTGATTGTTTTCTATACATTTCAAAATGATCACCATGATAAGTCTAGTTATGATATGTTACCACAAAGGTATTACTTAGTTACTGACGGTATTCCCCACACTGTACATTTCATACCCATGATTAATTTATTTTGCAACTGGAAGTTTGTATCTCTTAATCTCCCTCACCTACTTCCCTCCTCCCCCCACCACCTATACTCTGGTAACCAGCTGTTTGTTCTCTGTATCAATAACTCTGTTTCTTTATGTTCATTCATTTGTTTTGGTTTTTAGATTCCACATATAAGTGAAATCATACAGTACTTTTCTTTCTCTGTCTGACTTACATCAGTTAGCATAATACCCACTAGGCCCATCAATGTTGCAAATGGTGAGATTTCATCCTTTTTATGGCTGAGTTATATTCCATTGTATATATATCCCATCTTCTTTATCCATTTGTCTGTTATTGGACACTTAGGTTGATTACATATCTTTGCTATTGTAAATAATGATGCTATGAACATTGGTATGCATGTATCTTTTTGAATTAGTGCTTTTGTTTTCTCTAGACAAATACCCAGGAGTAGAATTGCTGGATCATATGGTAATTCTATTTTTAAGTTTTTGTGTAATCTCCACACTATTTTCCATAGTGGCTGCACCAGTTTACATTTTCACTAACAGTGCACTCAGATTGACTTTTCTCCACATCCTTGCCAACACTTGTTATTTGCTGTCTTTTTTGATAATAGCCGTTCTGACAGGTGTGAGGTGATATCTCATTATCATTTTGATTTGCATTTCCCTGATGATGAGTGATGTTGAACATTTTTTCATGTGCCTGTTTACCATCTGTATGTCTTTGGGAAAATGTCCATTCAGTTCCTCTGCTCATTTTTTATCCAGTTGTTCATGTTTTTGATGTGGTGTTGTATGAGTCCTTTGTATATTTTGGCTATTAATACTTATCAGATATGTTTCTTGCACCATATCTTCTCCCACTCAGGAGGTGGTCTTTTCATTTTGTTGATAGTTTCCTTCATGATGCAAAAGCTTTTTAGTTTGATATAGTCCCCCTTGTTTATTTTTGCTTTATTTTCCCTTGCCTAAAGAGACATATCCCCCCCCCAAAAATGTTAATAAGACCTATGTTAAAGAGAGTATTCTCTATATTTTCTTTTAGATGTTTTATGGTTTCAGGTCTTACATTTAAGTCTTTAATCCATTTTGAATTCATTTTTCTGCATGCTGTGAGAGAGTAGTCTAGTTTGATTGTTTTGCATGTAGCCGTCCAGTTTTCCCAGCACCATTTATTGAAGAGGCTGTCTTTTCCCCATTGTATATAGTAGCCTCCTTTGTCATAGATTAATTGCCCATATAAGTGTGGGTTCATTTCTGGGCTCTCTATTATGTTCCATTAATCTATGTGTTTGTTTTTGTGCCAAAAACCATTCTGTTTTGGTGACTGTAGCTTTGTAGTATAGTGTGAAATCAGGAATGGTGCTACCTTCAGCTTTGTTCTTTCTCAAGACTGTTTTGGCTATTTGTAGTCTTTTGTCATTCCATACAAATTTTAGAATTATTTGTTCTAGTTCTGTGAAAAATGCCATTGGTATATTTTGATAGGGACTGCATTGACTATATAGATTCCCTTGGGTACGATGGTCATTTTAACAATATTAATTCCTCCAATCTATGAACGTTGTATATCTTTCCATTGTAGGCATCCTCTTCAATTTCTTTCATCAGTGTTTTGTAGTTTTCCAAGTATAGACCTTTCACCTCCTAAGATTTATTCCTAGTTATTGTATTTTTTGATGTGATTATAAATGAGATTGTTTTCTTAATTTCTCTTTCTGATAGTTGTCAGTGTACAGAAATGCAACATACTTCTGTATATTAATTTTGCATCCTGAAACTTTACCAAATTCATTGATGAGCTAGTAGTTTTTTGGTGGAGTCTTTAGGATTTTCTATGTATAGTATCATTTCATCTGCAAGCAGTGACAGTTTTACTTCTTTCTTTCCAACTTGGATCCCTTTTATTTACTTTTTCTTGTCTTGTTGCTATGGCTAGGACTTAGAATACCATGTGGAATAAAAATGGTGAGAATGGGCATCTTTGTTTTGTTCCTGATCGTAGAAGAAAATGCTTTCAGCTTTCCATCTTTGTTTATGATGTTAGTTGTGGACTTATCATATATGGCCTTTATTGTGTTGAGGTGTATTTCCTTTATACCCACTTTATGGAGAGTTTTTATCATAAATGGATGTTGAATTTTGTCAAAACTTTTTTCTTCATCTCCTGAGATGATCATATGATTTTTATTCTTCAATTTGTTAATGTGCTATATCACATTGATTGATTCACAGATATTGTACCTTACTTGCATCACTGGGAAAAATCCTACTTGATCATGGTGTAGGACCCCTTTAATGTATTGTTGAATTGAGTTTGCTAATATTTTGTTGAGGATTTTTACATCTAAGTTCATCAGTGATATTAGCCTCTAATTTTCTTTTTTTGTGATGTCTGTCTGGTTTTAGTATCAGGGTGATGCTTGGCTCCTTGAATGAATTTGAAAGTGTTACTTCCTCTGCAGTTTTTTGGAATAGTTTGAGAAGGATAGCTGTCAAATATCCTCTAAATGTTTGGTAGAAATCACCTACAAAGCCATCTGGTCCTGTACTGATTCAATTTCATTAATGGTAATTGGTGTGTTCTTAATTATCTATTTCTTCCTGGTTCAGTCTTAGGAGATCATACATTTCTAGGAATCTGTCCATTTCTTCATGTTATCCATTTTATTTTTATATAACTGTTCATAGTAATCTCTCATGAGTTTGTATTTCTGTGGTGTTTGTTTTAACTTCTCCTTTTTTATATCTGATTTTATTGATTTGGGCCCTCCCTTTTTTCTTCTTGATGAGAATCTGGCTAAAAGTTTGGCAATTTTGTGTATATTTTCAAAACACCAGCTCTTAGTATCATTGATATTTTTATTGGGTTTTTTTAGTCTCTTTTATTTATTTCTGCTCTGATCTTTATAATTTTTCCTTCTACTAACTTTGGGTTTTGTTTGTTTTTTTTCTAGTTCCTTTAGGTGTAAGGTTAGGTGTTTACTTAAAATTCGTGTTTTCAGAGTAAGACTTCTGTTGCTGTAAATGTACCTCTTAGCTTTTGCTGCAGCCCATATATTTTCTTTTTTTATTTTTAATATTTTTTTAATGCATGTATGTATGTATGTATGTATTTATTTATTTATGGCTGTGTTGGGTCTTTGTTGCTGCATGTGGGCTTTCTCTAGTTGAGGTGAGCAGGGGCTACTCTCCATTGCAGTGTGTGGGCTTCTCACTGCGGTTGCTTCTCTTATTGTGGAGCATGGGCTCTAGGAGAAAGGGTTTCAGTTGTTGCGACATATGGGCTCAGTAGTTGTGGCTTGTGGGCTCTAGAGTGCAGGCTCAGTAGTTGTGGCGCATGGGCTTAAGTTGCTTTGTGGCATGTGGGATCTTCCTGGACCAGGGATTGAACCTGTGTTCCCTGCATTGGCAGGTGGATTCTTAACCACTGCACCACCAGGGAAGTCCCCCATATATTTTCAATCGTTGTGTTTCTGTTTTCATTTTTCTCCAGGCATTTTTTTTTGCTTCTTTGATTTCTTCAGTGATCCCTTGGTTATTTAGTAGCATATTGTTTAGCCTCCACATGTTTGTGGTTTTTTGAAAATTTTTTTTTTTCTTTAGGTGATTTCTAGTCTCACAGCATTGTGGTCAGCATAGAACCTTGATATGATTTTAATTTTATTAAGTTCACTGAGACTTGTTTTGTGTTTTAGCATGTGATCTATCCTGGAGAATGTTCCATGTGCAGTTGAAAAGAATGTATTGTGCTGCTTTTGGATGGAGTGTTCTGTGTATATCTATTCAGTCCATTTGATCTAATGTGTCATATAAGGGCACTATTCCCTTATTGATTTTCTGTTTGGGTGATGTGTCTATTGATGTAAGTGGGGTGGTACAGTCCCCTACAATTATTGTGTCACTGTAAATTTCTCCCTTTATGTTGTTAATATTTGCTTTATGTATTTAGATGTTCCTTTGTTGGGTGCATATATATCTTCTTGTTGGATCATATCCAACTGTTTATCTTCTTGTTGCATTGATCCCTTGATCAATATATAATGTTTTTCTTTGTTACAGAATTTTTTTGTGTGTGATACATGGGCCTCTCACTGTTGTGGCCTCTCCCGTTGCGGAGCACAGGCTCCAGACATGCAGGCTCAGCGGCCATGGCTCACGGGCCCAGCTGCTCCACGGCATGTGGGATCCTCCCAGACAGGAGCACAAACCCAAGTCCCCTGCATTGGCAGGCAGACTCTCAACCACTGTGCCACCAGGGAAGCCCCCAGATTTTGTTTTAAAGTCTATTTTGTCTGATATATGTATTGCCACCCCAGATTTTTTTTCAATTTTCATTTGCATGGAATACCTTTTTCCATCTCTTCACTTTCAATCTGTGTATGTCTTTAGATTTGAAGTGAGTCTATTGTAGGCAACATATATATGGGTCTTGTTTTTTTATCCATTGAGCCACACTGTGTCTTTTGATTGGAGCATTTAGTCTATTTACATTTAAAGTAATTATTGATAAGTGTGTACTTATTGCCATTTTGTTAATTGTTTTGGGGTTGTTTTGTAGTTCTTTTTTGTTCCTTTTTTTTCTTTTGTTCTCTTCCCTTATGATTTGGTGACTATCTTTAGTGTTATGTTGGATTCCTTTATTTTTTTTGTGTGTGTATCTATTATAGATTTTTGGTTTCTGGTTACTGTGAGACAGATAGATAGATTTGTGTATATATAATTTTTTAAACTTGCTGATCTTTTAAGTTCAAATGCATTTTAACAACCCTGCATTTTTACTTCCCCACATAACTTTTACTGTTTTGACATTACATTTTACATCATTTTGTTTTTTGAATTCCTTAACTGCTTATTGTGGATACAGATGATTTTACTACTTTTGTCTCTTAACCTTCCTATTAGCTTTATATGTGGTTAATTTATTACCTTTACTATAAATTTGCCTTTACTAAGAAGATTTCTGTTTTCGTAATTTTCATGTTTTTCATTGTGGCCTTTTCTTTTGCGCTTAGAGTAGTTCCTTTAACATTTCTTTTAAAGTTGGTTTTTGGTGGTGCTGAACTCTTTTAGCTTTTGCTTGTTTGTAAAACTTTTGATCTCTTCATCAAATGTGAAAGAAAGCCTAGCCAGGTAGATTTTTCTTGGTTGTAGGTTTTTGCCTTTCATCACTTCAAATATATCATGCCACTCCCTTCTGGCCTCCAGAGGTTCTGCTGAAAAGTCACCTGATAGCCTTATGAGAGTTTCCTTGTATGTAACTTGTTGCTTTTCCCTCGCTACTTTTAGTATTCTCTTTTTATCTTTAATTTTTGCCATATTAATTACAGTGTATCTTGGTGTGGAGTTCTTTTGGTTGATCCTGTTTGAGGCTCTCTATGATTCCTATATCTGGCGTCTGTTTCCTTTCTCAGTTTAGGGAAGTTTTCAGTTATTATGTCTTCCATTAATTTCTCTGTCCTTTTCTCATTCTCTTCTCCTTCTGGGACCCCTGTAACATGAACATTAGTACACTTGATGTTGCCCCAGATTTCTCTTAAACTGTCCTCATTTCTTTTTATTCTCTTTTCTGTTCTACTTCAGTGATTTCTACTCTGTCTTCCATCTCAGTAATCCATTCTTCTATATTGCCTCATTTACTGTACATTCCTTCTAGTTTATTTTGTAATTTCAGTGTTTGTATTCTTCAGTGCTGTTTGGTTCTTCTTTGTATCTTCTAACTCTGTGTTAAAGTTCTCACCGTGTTCATCCATTCTCCTCCTGAGTTCTTTGAGCATCTTTACAGCCATTACCTTGAGCTCTTCATGAGGCACATTGCCTAGCTCCACTTCACTTAGCTCTTTTTCCGGGGTTTTATCTTGTTCCTTTATTGGGAATATATTTCTGTCATCTTATTTTGACTAATTTGTTGTTTTTGTTTCTATATTTGGTAGGTTGATTATGTTTCCCAACCTTGGAGAAGTGGCCTTTTGTAGGAGATGTCCTGTGCATCTCAGCAGCTTACTCTCCTCTGGTCACCAGAGCTATATACTCCAGTATGTGTCCCCTATTTAGGCTGCATGGGTCTTTCTGTTGTGGCCAGCTGAATACTGTTGGTGGCCTGGTAGGTATGACTGCCCCCCTAGTCTGGTTGGCTGCCAGACCCTGTCTGTGCAGATGCTGTTGACTGCTGGTGGGCAGGGCTGGGTCACAGGGCTGCTGGCTGCAGGGCCCCAGGGGGCCCCAGGGCTAATTCTGGTGCACTGGTAGGCAGAGCCAGATTCTAGAGTGGGTGGTTGTGGGGAAGGGGGATCCTGGATCTAGTAGCAGGCTGCTGGTTAGTGGGGAGTTCCTGACATAGCTGGCTCTGAGGTTTGAGGTATCTCAAACCTGGTGCTGGCCTGCTGGTAAGTAAGGCTGGATCCCAGGATAGCTGGCTGAGGGGTCCAAGGTGTCTCAGAGCTGGTACGGACCTGCTAGTAGGTGAGACCAAATCCTGGCATAGTCCCAGAGGTGATAGTTGTCTGCTGGTGAGCAAGTCTGGGGCAGGTGGTCCCAGAGCTATTGCTGGTTCACTTGTGTGTGTGTCTAGGTTCCCAGGTCTCTGGCTGAAGAGCCTTGGGGTTCCTGATGCTGGTGCCTACCCACTGGTGTGTGATGCCAGGTCCTTGTACTAGGGATATAATGTACATGTACAACATGGTAAATATAAGTTTATAACTAACACTTCTGTACATTATATATGAACATTTTTAAGAGAGTGAATCCTAAGAGTGCTCATTAGAAGAAAATTATTTTTCTTTAATTTTGTATCTATATAAGATGATGGATATTCACTAATTATTGTGATAATCATTTCATGATCTGTGAAGGTCAAATCATTATGCTGTATACCTTAAACTTATACAATGCTGTATGTCAGTTAGAGCTCAATAGAATGGGAAGAAATGAAAAGAAAAAATATTTAAGTTTCATTCTTAAATAATCACAATTACTTACTAACCAGATGTGTGTACCTGTTGGTCACTACACAACTTCTGAAACCTTAGAATATGTTTGGATGCTGTCACTCTCATTTCCTGTTCCGAATTGATTCTCTAATGTACTTGCTTTTTATCACATCAACTCCTGAAAACTGAGCTTCAGAAAAATAAGACGTCATCAAAAGGAATGAAACAAGGTACAGTGTTGAGACTGAATTACCATTAGCTAATAGATTTTGCAGTATTCCAAAGGTGTCATATTGTAATTCCTTGGAAATTTTAAAATAATCTGTAGCATCCTTGCAAGTTATCACGGTGCCCCTGGGATATAGTTTGAGGACTGTAGAGCTAAACTGTTTTCCAAATTAGGCATACTATATTCTAGAGTCAAATGTTGGGCAACGAAATCTAAGACAACTTGGACTGCAAACTCAATTTTAAGTCTTGATTAGGTGAAACGGTCTGTATTTTAAAAAGGTATCTTTCTTTTTGAGAACAGATATTTGTGCCACATATTCATTTATATATTTTAAAATTGAATAGCCTTTTTTCCCTGAAAATAAACCTTAGTGCAAACAAATTTTATTCAATGAAGAAAAGCAAACAGAAAAGAACATAAATAATCTCTGGCCTCATCATTCAGGAAAAAAGGAGCATCAATAGTTGTATTTATGTATATATATCCAGACACTTTTTACCTAATTATAGATGAATAGACATATACAGTTTCATTACCTGTTGTTACAAAAATAGTTTTATGCCACTTTATAGACTGCTATTTTCACTTAATCACATAAACCATATATTTTAGGTATGTTTCTGTTTGTGTGTATTTATATACACATACACAAGTCTGCATATATTGTATATATATATATAGACTTGTATATACATAAGTGTATGTATGTATATATACAATGTATATCTATATAGGTATAGGTAATTGGATGTGTATATGTGTATATATGCATATATATACATTAAAAACTTTAATAAATGCATGGTATTACACTTTTTGACTCTACTATGTTTTATTTAATCATATTTAATTGTTGGACATTAGATTATTTTGATTTTTTTTGATTTTTGATTTTTTCCTAATGCAACTTACTGTGTAATAAAAGTCATTGTAATCAAGCAATTGTCTGATTATTTCCCTAGAAGCATTTTTAAAGTCAGCCTACTTTAAGGCATACATATATTAGAAATTCTTTATATATTGCCAATTTTCTTCCAGAAAGTTTTTATTAACTTTGTTAGCAGGTGGCCCCAATAATATTTATTAATAATTCAATCTTTCCTCACTTCTTTGGAATGTTACTTTTACCATATTATATAGAGTTTATGTTCACTCAGTTAAGTCTTTGAATTTTGTATTATGTTCCATGAATCTCTTTGTCTATGGTGGCTTCAGTACTATGATCATTTAATTATTTTTCCTTTATCACGTATTTCACTATCTAATAATGTAGGTCCAATTACTTCCCCAACTCATTTTATTAATATGTTCTTGACTAATCTCATCTTTTCTCATGAATTTGATCTGTAAAATTACCTTCCTCACCACCTTCATCCCTCATTAAAATGCCTTTAGGATTTTAGTTGCAATTGAATAGCATTTATGGATTAATTTTGGAAGAGACAGCTGTACAAAATGGAGTGCTTTTTCCTGGAAAGCTCTTATGTGTGTCCACTTTCTTTCCTTGATGTTCTGTCTACATTTTAAAAAAATTTTATATATCCTGTTAAATTTAATAAAACATTCATATTTTTGTTTTTATTTTGAATATATTTTTTCAAATATATTTTAAAGCATATCTATTTGGTTAAGATTAATAGATGGAAAAACCTGTTTGAAAACTTTTAAACAAGTCATCTTGCTAAACTGATGTTTTGGTATTTATACCTCTTATTTATTATCGTAATGCATACTAAGTAATAAAACTAGTACCAAGATTCCTTGTCTTATTCTGGAATGCATCTGGTGTCTTGTTATTAAAAATTCTTCCACGATTGCTTTTAGATAAATACTTCTCAATTTAATTAAAGTTTCTATTTATGTTATTAAAGTTTTCATATTTTATTATTTCTATGAAAGGATATTGAGCTTTTTCAAATGTTTTGGGAATATCAATAAGGATTATATTTATCTCTTTGCCTTTTTAATATGAAGAGTTACTAATGTAATAGGTCTTTTAAGAGGAACTGTCTTTGTCTTTCTAGGATTAATCCTATTAATCATGTGTTATTCTTTTAGTATATTGCTGGATTACACTTGTTAATTTTCAATTAAGAGTTTTGCATATGTAATCCCAAATGAGATTAGTCTTTTATTGGCTTTGTGATTTATCATGATCAAATTTTGGTCCCTGATTTTATATAATCTTTATAAAATGAATTAGGAAATCTACATCTCTTTATGCTAGGGCAAGAGTTGGCAAGTTATAACCTACAGGGCAACACCTGCCTACCATCAGCTTTTGTAAATGAAGTTATATTGAAACACATTCATACTCATTGGGTCACATGTTGTCTGTCTAGGCCTGCTTTCATCCTATGGCAGCAGAGTTGAGTAACTGCAACAGAGACTTCATGGTCCTCAAAGCCACTATAATTTATTATCTGACCTTTTACAGAAAAAGCTTGCCTCACCCTGCTCTAATATAATTAAAATTGGCCAGGACTTCATCCTTTGAAAGTTTTACAGGACTCATCAGAAAAATTAACTGGGCCTTTACATAATTGTATTGTGAGAGGATAGCTTTTTGAGTATTCTTTCTTTTTTGTAATGTTTATTTCATTTGCATTTTAACTGGAATTTCCTGATATTTTAATAATTCAATTTTTTCATGGCCAACAATTTTCCAGATTTTATATTAGTAAAGATTGAATGTATTCTACTAAAGCTTCAGTTTTTTTTAATATTTTGCTTCTTCCTTTTTGAATGATACATGTTTAAATATTCCCCCTTTATTTTTGATCAATATTATGGAGATTGTCTATTTTATTGTCCTTTTTAAGAACCAATTTTAGTATTTATCAGTCTACTTTTGTCTATTTTATCTATGTTTAATCTATTTATATAATTGTTACTTTATTAACTCCTTTAAAATTTTTTTATTGGAGTAAAATTGCTTTACAATGTTGTGTTAGTTTCTGCTGTACAATGAAGTGAATCAGCTCTATGTATAACTATATCCCCTCCCTCTTGGGCCTCCCTCCCACCCCCACCATCCAACCCATCTAAGTGGTCACAGAACACTGAGCTGTGCTCCCCGTGCTATATAGCAGATTCCTACTAGCTATCTATTTTACACATGGTAGTATATTTATGTCAAAGTTAATCTCCCAATTTGTCCCACCCTCCCCTTCCCCTGCTATGCCCACATATCTGGTCTACATCTACATCTATATTCCTGCCCTACAGATAGGTTAACCTGTACCATTTTTTTAGATTCCACATATATACATTAGTATATGATATTTGTTTTTCCCTTTCTGGCTTACTTCACTCTGTATGACAGATTCTAGGTCCATTCACATCTCTACAAATGACCCAATTTCAGTCCTTTTTATCACTAATATTCCATTGTATATATATGTACCACATTTTCTTTATCCATTCATCTGTCTTTGGATATTTATGTTGTTTCCATGTCCTGGCTATTGTAAATAGTGCTGCAATGAACATTGGGGTACATGTGTCCTTTTGAATTATGGTTTTCTCAGGGTATATGCCCAGTAGTGGGATTGCTGGGTCATATAGTAGTTCTGTTTTTAGTTTTTTAAGGAACCTCCATACTGTTCTCCATAGTGGCTGTATCAATTTACATTCCCACCAACAGTGCTAGAGGGTTCCCTTTTCTCCACACCCTCGCCAGCATTTATTGTTTGTAGATTTTTTGATGATGGCCATTCTGACTGGTGTGAGGTGATACCTCATTGTAGTTTTGATATGCATTTCTCCAATAATTACTGATGTTGAGCATATTTTCATGTGACTCTTGGCCATCTATATGTCTTCTTTGGTGAAATGTCTATTTAGGTCTTTCACCTATTTTTTAATTGGGTTGTTTGTTTTTTTGATATTGAGCTGCATGAGCTGTTTGTATATTTTGGAGATTAATCCTTTGTCTGTTGCTTCCTTGGCAAATATTTTCTCCCATTCTGAGGGTTGTCCTTTCATCTTGTTTATGGTTTCCTTTGCTGTGCAAAAGCTTTTAAGTTTCATTAGGTCCCATTTATTTATTTTTGTTTTTATTTTCAGTACTCTAGGAGGCAGGTCAAAAAAGATCTTGCTGTGGTTTATGTCAGAGTGTGTTTCTCCTATGTTTTCCTCTAAGAGTTTTATAGTGTCCAGTCTTACACGTAGGTCTTTAATCCATTTTGAGTTTATTTTTGTGTATGGTGTTAGGGAGTGTTCTAATTTCATTCTTTTACATGTAGCTGTCCAGTTTTCCCTACACCGCTTATTGAAAAGGCTGTCTTTTCTCCATTGTATCTTCTTACCTCCTTTGTCATAAATTAGGTAACCATATGTGTGTGGGTTTATCTCTGAACTTTCTTATCCTGTACCATTGATCTATAGTTCTGTTTTTGTGCCAGTACCATATTGTCTTGATTACTGTAGCTTTGTAGTATAGTTTGAATTTGGGGCACCAGATTCCTCCAGCTCCGTTTTTCTTTGTCAATATTGCTTTGGCTATTTGGGATCTTTTGTGTTTCCACACAAATTGTAAAACTTTTTGTTCTAGTTCTGTGAAGAATGCCATTGGTAGTTTGATAGGGATTGCATTGAATATGTAGATTGCTTTGGGTAGTATAGTCATTTGCACAATATTGATTCTTCCAATCCAAGAACATGGTATATTTCTCCATGTGTTTATGTCATCTTTGATTTCTTTAATCAGTCTTTTATAGTTTTCTGAGTACAAGTCTTTTGCCTCCTTAGGTAGGTTTATTCCTAGGTATTTTATTCTTTCTGTTGTGCTGGTAAATAATTCCTTCTTAAGTACATTTTAAAGTATTTCATTGTCATTATTTTTTTATTTCTTAAGTATAATAAATGCTTAGTTGAGGAATTAAATTTTTTCTTATTTAAACATAATGCATTTAAGTTTATATATATATTTTTTGAGTACCACTTTGACCAAATCCCATTTTCATTATGGTTAACTTTTTGGGGGTTGTAATTTTTTTTTTTGATATTATCATCCACAGAGGAATTAATTAATAATTTTAAAAATATTACTAATTATTTATTCTTGTGTTACTAATAATTTAAAATTTTACTTTATTAGAATTTTTATTTTTAGGCCTAACGTAATTATTTTGTAAATATGCCATATATATATATATATATATATATATATATATGGAACACAGTATATAATCATTTTTTATAGGGTTCAAGCTTCAATATATAGTATATACTAAATCAAGCTTGTTAGATACTGTGAATACCAATTTATGTTTTGAATAATTGATGTTTGTCTTAAAACTGTGTGTTAAACTCCCCTTACAATTTTTAATTTTATCTTTTTCTAGATAGCTTCTAAATAGTTTTAAACTTTTTATGTTTCTGCCATGTGCATAAAGGTCCATGGCTTCTATCTGTATTATGGTTTATTGGTTTTACAGTAAAATATAAAACTCTTAGTTGTGAGTTCTGTTTTCTGATATTAGTATTTCTCGCTCTTTACTTTGCATTTGCCTAACACGTATTTCCACATCTCTACTGTCACTCTTTTCAAAATACTATTTTGTTTGAGGCATGATTCTTGCTAATATCAAATAGCTAAAATTTTATTTTGATCATAAACTGAATTTATTTGTCTTTAAAAAGGGAAATTTAAACTAGTCACCTGTATTGTGATAACTGATATTTTGATCTCATTCCTCTTATCTAATTTAATGTTATTTATTATTATGACTTCTTAGGATTTTCTTCTTTTAACGTCCTAACCTTTTCTATGACGACCAAGTGTTCTTGGTCTTTCATGGCCTGCCACCCCTATCTTGCCAGCCTCATGACTTGGAGATTTTACATTCTAATTCTATTCTATATGCCATTACCTTTTAAAAGTTTAAATATTTATTTGCATATTCCTTTATCAATTTCAAGAAAGAAAATGTATCAGTCGATTTTCCTTTGGTAAGATGAATAATTTAGCAAGCTAATACCTTCCCATCTTCCCATGTATCACTGAAATAACCTGAAGGTTTTGTTCTTTTTCCTTTTTCATATATACATCTACTTCAGGAATTATGTCTTTGCATCAACATTAGGCTCAAACACCAGATTATTAATTGTTTGTACAGGCTTCATGGATTTAAGTAATACGTGTTGAGTGTTTCCATGTACCAGGCACTAAGAATTTCTAATTATTATTGGTTTTGTTTTCTCATCATTGTATGTGGTATCTTCCCTTTCTTGAAACTTGCTTTCATTGACTGGTTGATTGGAATACCTTTCCAAATGGATTTCATGCGTTATTTCATCAGAAGAACACATGAGTAGTACATAGTCTGAATGCTGCAGATCTGAAAATGCCTTCCTTTTCCTCTCTCAAATGAACCATGCTTTTACTGGGTGCATATTTCTTTTGTATTCCTTTTACCTCAGAAATCTGCAAACATTGCTTCATTATCTTCTTCAGAGTAGTTGAGAAGATTGCTTTCCATCTAATTCTATTTTATTTTAGGTTAAAAAATATATGTTATAATATACAATATAATATGTATATTTTCCCCTTTTTAGGTGCTTGTAGATTTTTTCCTACATCTTATAAATTTGGAATTTCACCATATCCAGGTAAAGGTCCTTTTGCATTGATTCTGCCAAGTTCTTGGTGACTCTCTTTGACTCTTTCCCCAAATCAGAGATAAGGTCCCCATCTTTTAATTTTCTATTGCATGTTTATTGGAGCTCTTTGATATCATTTCCATGCATTTCGTTGTATTCTCATGATTTCTATCTCTTAGTCTAACTTCCCAGTTTTTACTTTCTGTTGATCCTTGATCTCATATCTTAATTCATTGATTCTCAACTTTAGAAACTCCAAATCTGCCGGTAACTTCCTCTACTGTGACCTCTTTGTAAATATATGTAACATACTTTTATTGCTATCATTGTTTTTAGATTCCTCCTAGTTAATCACTGCCTGCTATTGATTGTGTGTTTTCCTATTTTAGTTTAGGTTTTACTATTTAGAGTGTTGATAAAGTTCTCTCCAGCTTCTTGGGTACCTTTGTTTCACTGAAGAACATTTCTTCTTAATGTTCATTTGATCCCTTCTTTTGAACTACTGAGATTCTTCATTTTCTCTGGTGATTTTTCTGTCTACTCATCCTTACAGAACAATATCTAGGTTGTCTTTAGCAATGAAATTGAATCTGTCAAGAATTACTTATGGTCATTTTTCTGTCATTTTTTGGTTATAAATCAATGTAGATACTTCATGTTTATTTACATTTATTGCAGACTTTCTTTGACAGACTAGAGGGTCCCAGTAGTTTACAAAGCTGAGAATAGGTATATAGGCAGGAGGAGACATTAGCAGTTGTTGGAGAATCTTCCCCCCACCCCAGGGAAAATTTCTCTTTGAAATCTTGAAAAATTTGCAGTTTTAATCCCTTGGCTGAAAATTTTGGAAATTTTGAAATATTTAGTTTTGACTTCCTTAACACAGTTGAGTCAGAAATGCTTATTCCTCCTTGATGCCTGATGGACACATTTTATTTGCAATGTCTCCTGGTTAGCTTGCCAGACAGTTCTCAGAAACTGTAGACTCAGTGTTGGCTGTGAGCCTCTCAGTGACTCCCATCGCCTACAGGTAATGGCAAGGGAAACTCCTTGTGTTCCACAAAAACAGTGGGAAGCCAAGGCCCATACTCCCTCCACTTGTTTGTCACCTGCACCATTTCTTATCTAATGCCTCAAGAATTAAGGTACATCAGAAAGATCTTTGAAGTCCTTGCTAATGCAATAAGGCAAGAAAAGGAAAGAAAGGTGTATATTGGGAAGTAAGACATAAAACTGTCTTTGTTTGCAGATGATACGATCATCTGTGTAGGAAATCAGGAAGAACCAACCTAAAAAGTCTTGGAATTAATCAGTGATTGTAGTAAGGTTGTAAGATACCAGGTTAATAAACATAAGTCAATTGCTTTCCTATATACCAACAATGAGCAAGTGGAATTTGAATTTGATAACAAAATACCATGTACATTACCCCCCAGCCAAATGAAATACTTAGGTATAAATAAATCTAACAAAATAGGTACAAAATCTTTATGAGGAAAACTACAGAACTCTGATGAACAAAATCAAAGAGGAACTAAATATATAGATAGATAGTCCATGTTCATCAATGGAAGAATCAATATTGTCAAGATGTCAGTTCTTCCAAATTTGACCTATGGATTCAATGCAATCCAAATTCTAGAAAGTTATGTTTTGGATATTAATAAATGGATTCTAAAGTCTATATTGAGAGGCAAAAGAACCAGAAGAGCCAACACAATATTGAAGAAAAAGAACAAAGTTGGAAGACTGACTAGCCAACTTCAAAACATTCTATAAAGCTACAGTGATCAAGATAATGTGGTATTAGCGAAAAAGACAAACAATGGAACAGAATAGTGAGCTCAGAAATACACCCACGTAAATATAGTCAAATAACCTTTGAAAAAGGAGCAAAGGCAATAAATTCGGCAAAGGTAGAATCTTCAACAAATGATGTTGGAATAACTTGATAACCACATGCAAAAAAATGAACCTAGACATAGACCTCACATACTTCACCAAAATTAACTCAGAATGGATCACAGACCTAAAAGTATAATGCAAAACTATAACACTCTTAGGAGATAACAAAGGAGAAGACCCAGATGCCTTTGGGTATGGCAATGACTTTTTAGATACAATACCAAAGACATGTTCTATGAAAGAAATAACTGATAAGCTGGACTTCATTAAAATTAAAAACTTCTATTCTGGGAGAGACAAATAATCAAGAGAATTAGAAGACAATCTTTAGATTGGGAAAAAATATATATTTGCAAAAGACACATCTGAAAAAACTGCTACCCAAAATAAAAATTCTTGTAACAGTAAGAAATCCACCCAGTTAAAAAATGGGCCAAATACCTTAACAGACACCTCCCTCGCCAAAGAAGATGTACAGATGGCAAATAAACATATGAGAAGATGATCCACATCATACAGAAGATTAAAACAACACTGAGGGCTTCCCTGGTGGCGCAGTGGTTGGGAGTCCGCCTGCCAATGCAGGGGACACGGGTTCGTGCCCCGGTTTGGGAGGATCCCACATGCCGTGGAGCGGCTAGGCCCGTGAGCCATGGCCGCTGGGCCTGCGCGTCCGGAGCCTGTGCTCCGCAACAGGAGAGGCCACAACAGCGAGAGGCCACAACAGTGAGAGGCCCGCATACCACACACACACACACAAAAAAAACACTGAGATACCATTACATATCCATTAGAATGGCCAAAATCTGGAACAGTGATAACACCAAATGTTGGTGAGAATATGGAGCAACAGAAACCCTCATTCACTGATGGCATGAACACAAAATGGTAAAGCTAGTTTGGAAGACAGTTTGGTGGTTTCTTACAATACTAAGCATACTCTTACCATACAATGCAGCAATTGTGCTCTTTGGTATTTACCCCAAGGAGTTGAAAACTTATGTTCACACAAAAACCTGCACAAAGACGTTTACAGCAGCTTTTGTTCATAATTGCCAAAACTTAAAAGCAACCAGGATGTTTCACTAGGTGGATGGATAAATAAACTGTAGTACATCCATACAATAGAATGTTATTCAGCACTAGAAAAAAAAGAGCTAGCAAGCCATGAAAAGAAATGGAGGAAACTTAAATGCTTATTACTCAGTGAAAGAAGCCAATTTGCAAAGGCTACATAATGTAGAATTCCAACTATATAACATTCTGAAAAAGGTAAAACTCTGGAGACAATAAAAAGATCAGGTCCGGGAGTGCGGAGTTGAATAAGCAAAGCATAGAGGATTTTTAGGGCCATGAAAATATTGTTTGATATTATAATGATGGAAATATGTCATTCATTATAAATTCGTCCAAACTCATAGATGTAGAAACCTAAGAGTAACCCTATTGTAAGCTATGGACTTTGGGTGGTTATTACATGTCAATGTAGGTTCACCAACTGTAACAAATGTATCACTCTGCTGGGGGATGTTGGTAATGAGAGAGGCTATGCATGTGTGGGGTGAGGGTATATGGGAAGTCTCTACCTTCCTCTTAATTTTGCTGTGAACCTAAAACTACTCTAAAAAAATAGTCTTAAAAAATAAAATTTTTAAAAAGGATGAATGAATAAAGTGAAGGTACCTATATTAAAAAAAAAAAAAAGAAAGATCTTTTAACTAGTTTTCAGCAAGAATATAGATTTTTTTTTCTATTACATTGATGGAGTCATTGTAATGAGAAACTGGACAGAGTTTAGGATGCCCTAAGTCTCAAAGGTGAATTTAAAACCTCATGTCAGTCCCAAGTTCTTTTATCATCATGCTTATAAATAGTTATGTATACAGGACAATTTATATTTCTTCAGCTTTTTTAATTTGCTAGAGCCCTCAAAATTTTTATCTCAGAACTTCTTGTCAGCTCTACTCTTTATATTATTTCCATTACATAATAAGCATATCCAGAGCTCTGTAGTCCAAGAAACAGAAGAGATGTGCATGGTTTTTGTTTGTTTGGGGGTCGTGTGTGTGTGTGTGTGTGTGTGTGTGTGTATGTGTGTTCCATTAACAGCATTTGCTGTTTTGGGCACTTTGTCTATTGATTGTAAGTAAAATATGTTTAACTTGTCATTGTCTCATTATATACCTTCGTTGCATGGCCTGTCACACAGACTACCCTGAATAGTATTCTGAATTTCTGAACGGACAATACTTGTCTGTTTGACCTCATGCTTTCTTATTTCCTAAGTCCTCTGTGGGAAACACTGATGGAAAGTGATTGTCATATGGTTTATAAAATGTCCATGTGGAAATTCTGTGTTATGATTAGAGCAGACCTTTAAATCCATGTTGCAATCCCTTGGAAATCTCCGTCCACCCAGCAAAAGCTTTTTGCTGCCATCCAATGTCTCCTGATAAAACCACTCACCTGAAACAAATGGAAGGATTTGATCACCAGGAGCAACAAGACCAGTTCTAGCTGGTTTGGTGCGGGCAGGTGGGGGAAGTGCTTTTTAGTTTAAATGAGGAGAAAATGCTCACTCACTGAGAGACTTCTTTCTATTCCCTTTTTGTAAAAAAGAAAAAAAAAAAAAAGTACGTTTAAACCATGTAGAATCGTGCTTTAACCAGGCAGAATCATTTGCAAGCAAAATTTAAACTACATTTATAGTTAAACTACATTTGTGAGTCGTTTGTTCTCACAGCCTCTGGAGGATATGCTTTAATTAGTAACAGTTGTTCTCCCCCTCCTATGTAGTGCTTACCTGAGGTTATTTTCTGTTGGAAAAACCTCTTGGATATCATAGAACTGAACTCTAACATTTTAACCAAGAAGTCGTGCAGAGAGAGAGAGGAAGGGATTTCACCAGGTTTGAGGTTTGAGATTCCAGGACCACCAGTTGGTGATGGTCACTGCTGCGTAGCTGAGGCCAGAGTTGTACATCTCTGGTGGCGGTGGGCATGGGAGGTTGGGAATAGCACACAGGACTGAGGTTTTCGTGTTTGATGTACTATATAGGGAGGATTTATACATATAGACAAGATTTGAGACACCTTAGAGTAGAAATACCTATTTGACAATGGGGATGCAAACATTAAAAGATAAAAGACAAGTAAAGCTATGGATTAGAAGATGAGGTTTGACAAAACCAGCAAAAGAGAGCATAGACAGGCCAGCCATGTAGAGAGCCAGTTTTGTGGCAGGTTTTGCCTTGCATATCCTTGAAGTCTAGAAATGGGAGACTAATCATTTCTATAATCAGCATTTTACAGAGAGAAGGCATTCATATTCAGTTTCTCAGGTGAAGTAGAGCTTTTCCTGTTAGTTTTAAGAAATATTTTTCCTTCCTTTTTGGGTAGTTAGAACTGTGTTATAAAGGAGACTTGTGCCTTCCACACAACTTGTTCATGATTCATCCCGACTCTACCCTGCAGGGAAGAAGAGAGGGTGGTAAATATGTGTCACATAGAGAATCTGAGGTTGGCAAAAACTTAAACGTGTTATTCCATTGTGGGTATACGGGGCAAGTTCTATTATTTACAATGATGGGACACTAAAGTTGACCTGTTTCTGTGAATTTGATTGTACAGTGGGAAAAGCTAAGGACTTGTGGATGGGAAGCTAGTCCAAGATATTCGTCTGTTGTGTGAGACTTAGTGGAAGCTACACATACTATATGGTTCCCACATTGGTTAAATATGGTTAAATTTTGAAAAGGGTTTTATAAAGTGTAAAGCATTATATCCCTCATAATTATTATCCTTTTAGGTGTTGGATATACTTTTCAGAACAGCAAATACTGTGCAACTCAAAATATACTCTTTCCTGAGTATATTTATTACCAACATTGTTTTGTTGTTGTTGCTGTATTTTTTTTCCAGCTGTTTTGTTAGCTGCTTTCAGTGGAGAAATGAGTCCTCATCACTATGGAGCGTGTCTTTTCTTGGTTAATGTTCTGTCTGCACTGTGTTTTAGAAGTCACCATCACTTGTATTTCACAGAACAATATTATTGCAGCAATAGAGATTTGATTTCAGTGAGTCTGAATACCAAAATATAGCAGCAACACATGATGAAAATGATTGGTAACATATATGGCAGTAACATATGACGGAAATAATGGGTAATGGTAAGAGATAGAAATAAATATCTGCTGTCTTTTATTAAATTGCCAAAACACCTTTTCTAGTTATATCTGTTGTCAGGATATTTTTAAAAATAAAATTACAAATTTTAGTATTTTGCGTGTGATAGAGATGAATTTTGAAATGGCCCAGGCACATCTGTTGTACTGGGTGAAGATTTATCTCAGCTGAAAACTTGCTTGTTCTACTTCTATGAACTTTCTTTGTTCATTACACAATCTAGATAACAGTAGGGAATGAGAAATTAGTCCTTGCTCTCCTTAGTTTTTAGTTTCATGATGTGTTTTTCTCTAGGGGTTCATTAGGTTATTTTATTGCTATGCATTACATGTGCCCTTTAAAGAGAGTGGAAAAAGCCTGCATTGTCCTCTTGAACTTGTAACTAGATTCTCTAAGAAAAAAATGGCATGAAGGAATGATTCCTTTACTAAGATATCCTTGTGATTACTTCATCTATTACAGTACTGAGTGACCTAATAACAAATTTCTCTATAAAAATGTTCTCAGTAATTTGCATATTTTCTATAATGAGCATCAGAAACTTGTTAACTCTTCTTATGTTCTGAAGACAAGTTGCTATTCCATGGAGTACTTTTTTCCTTGAATTGTTTTGCACTGCTTAGAAATTAGCCACATTCTTCTCAGTTATATCCACTATTTGAGTTTAAATAAGCCAACAAAGGGAAGCCTTTTACTAGGTCACTCTTGTTCAGAAAGTTTGTAAAGAATATGGTTAAAAAAAAAAAGTCTCTTCTTCACAGATTTCCTCTTTCCACTCAATAGGATTCCAAAATAACCATTGCTCTATTTCTTTCAGTGTGAGGGTATGTTGGAATCATACCATTCTGACTTCAAGTCAATTTTCATGTATTTATAAATACTTTATACTCCATTCAAAGAGTGTATAATGTGTTTTCAAGTATTGTGCATTTCATGAAGCATATGTCCTGCTGAGCTAGTTCCTGTTTTTATAAGTGTAAAATCAGCTACTACTATTGAGGGCTTATTATATACCAGACGTTGTGTTTGAGAGCTTTGCATAACTTATCTCACTGAAGCTTCACACTAGCCCTATGAGTGAGGAATTATCCACATTATGTTCATAAGGAAACTGAGACCCAGAGAGATTACCGTTTCCCCCTGGTCACAGAGTGAGTGTCAGAATTCAACCTGAGGTCGACCTGACATCAGGATTTGTGCTCTTCACCAGCATTCTGTTCTGCCTGGTGGTGAACCAATGTGCATCTGTAGTGTTTTCCTGTTTTTATTGAGCTGCAGAGTTATAGACCAGGTCGTTTTTGAAGCAGAGTCCAGCCAGGAAAGAGGCTGACTGAGTACAAAGGGCCAGGCTTTGGGAGGCCATTTGAAGCAAAATAGAGCCTGTAGGTCCTATGACTAAACTAAACAGGCTACAGGCACTGAGGGGAGAACTTAGGTCCAGCGGCTCCACTCAACAGAGTTGCCCAGTATAGAACCTTTCACTGCAGTGAACAGAGCATCCCACCTCTAACAAATAGGGAGATGAGGTTCTTGTATTCAGTTCTCACATTGTTCCAACCATTGCCTGGAAACAATAAATATTCACTGCTGTTTTTCAGGTGCATGCAGATTTTATTGTAGTAATTAAGATACAAATTTATTTTAAAGCATCATTGAATTCAGAGCTCTGCCTTGAAATATTTTCTTAGTTGATAGATGCTAAAATTACTATTTAATGGGCCTAAATAAAATTAGGTTCAGAAAATGTGTTGACATTAAAATGTGTTCTCACACTCAAAATGCTTGTAGCCACAGCACTTCTGGACTTATGCAATTCTCTATACTTACTGAGGGCTTACTATTTTGCCTGTCATTCCAATAAACACTTTAAATGCACAATCTCATTTAACCTCATATCAGTCAATGTGGTGAGTTCTGCTATCATCCCATTTTTCAGATGTAGAAACTGAGGCTCAATTTCCAATTTCTAAATACTACCTACCATAAATAGTTTTGTGAAAATTAAAATGGCTAATACATTTAGAATAGCACAGACTAAGGCAATAATGTTAATAATGATTATTATTAGTAGTTATAATGGTAGTAGTGGTTTGTTATTACTACTAGTTCCATTGAAGTCACAATCCATTAATTTTATTTGTACAATTTATTGATAACATATGCTGTATATATTTTAAAAAGAGGTTAAGTTAGCAAAAGGTCATAAAGGGACATCTTGTTATATCAGGAGAGTAAACGGAATATCATTAGATTTTAGGAAAAAACAAAAGACTTGAAAGGAGTTTGATGCTTATAGAGTGTGCTTTAGGTCATGCTCCGAGACTGATTTACTCCTGTCTGGCGACATTTTAATATTTTTTAATTTTGTTTGTTTGTGTGTGTGGGGAGGGGCTGTCAAAATTAAAGTCATGGGAATTGACAGCATATAATTGAGATGTAGTACAGGGAAAAATGTTTCTGTATTAGATTAGTCAGTAATTAAAACTTATTATGAATCAGTGTTAATCTGATTAACTTGTTTTTACTTTTTCATGGAAGGTAGATATTACAGTCACTAGCTAATGGTGATATTCAAACATTTAAGAGTTATCATGAATAGAGGCTGAACAGAAAATAATATGGTTGTTGAACTTCAGTATTTTTTAAATGATCCTTTAATAACCATATTCAGTCACTAATGGCTACATACAAAACTGTAGTCTCCACTTGTCCCTTCAATGCTTTTCTTCCAATATAGTTTTAAATGCTTGTCTTCCATCCCTAAAAAATTTGAAAGAGAAAAAAAATCATTCTGAATTTACAGTGAAAGAACCTTTTAGTTTGGAACCTCTCAGAACTATCAGGCCTTTGCATCTTTTGTCCCACAGAACCCAGGGAAATGCTTTGATTATGGTTGGTGTTCAGTAAAACTTAGGGAGAGGGAAGGAAAGAGAGAGAATAAATCAAGCCCCGACCCTACTAATTTAGTGGAGTTACAAAGTGATTTATTTTATTGTATTTTATTTGCAATCTCTCATTTTAATTTCAATTTAGAAGGTTAGTTTTCCAACTAAATGCTAGCATTTATTTTTAAATATTGATTTCTCTCTATTTTACAAAAGTAATACATTAGTATTGCAGAAAATTTATAAAATACAGAAAAGCACAAAGACAGAAGTTGTAAATAAGTTGAATCATATTTTATTACATCAGAACAATTGGCTAGTTAAAGAATTACTGATAGAAGTCATACTGTGATTTGTACGGTCAGTCCGAAAATTGTCTTTGTGATATTTTTAAGTATATTATTGTCTTAGAAAAAAATGTATACTAGTATTAAGAAAAATATTTTAAATCTATTGCTATATAAAATGAGGTTTTCTAGATACGATGTGTACTGGTAATGATTAAATAATTTTATCACAATCATGCTCTGAATCCAGAAATAGATGTGCATAAATATACCCAACTGATTTTTAACGAAAGCGCAGAAGACTCTCTTTAACAAATGGTGCTGGAACATTTGGACACCCATAATCCAAAAAATGGAACTCAACTTAAAACTAATATGTTATAACAAATTATTAGCTCAAAATGAATTATAGATCTAAATGTAAAATATGAAACTATAAAACTTAGAAAATAATGTAGAGGAAATCTTTATGACCTAGAATTAGGTAAAGATTTCTTAGACAAAACAGCAAAAACATCCAGAAAAGAAAAAAATAATGGGATAAATTGGATTTCATCAAAATTCATAACTTTTGCTCTGTGAATTACTGTGTTAAAAGGATAAAAGACAAGTCACTGATCGGGAGAACTTTTTCCAAATCCTATAGCCTGCAAAATACTTGTATTCGTAATATATAAAGAATTCTCTAAACTCAATAATAAGAAAATAGTTAATTCAATTGAAAAATAGTCAAAATACGAAAGAATATATATGAATAGCAAATAATCACATTAAAAAGATGTTCAACATCATTAGCCATTAGGGAAATGCAAACTAAAACCTCAGTGAGATACCATTACACATCTACTGGGACAGCTAAAATAAAAGATAATACCAAATGTTGTCAAGGATATGAAGATACTAAGGCTCTTGTATGTTGCTGGCAGGTGTGTAAAATGGTATAGCCACTCTAGAAATCAGTCTGGCAGTTTCTTTAAAAACTATAAATGGATAATTACCACACCCAGAAATATACTTTTAGGCATTTAGCTTAGAGAGAAGAAAACTTATGTTAACACAAAAACCTTTATATGAATGTTCATAGCAGTTTTATTTGTAATAGCCCCAAATGGGAAACAACTCACGTGTCCTTCAGTGGACAAATAGTTAAACAAACTGTGGTACATCCATGCCAATACTACTCAGCAATACAAAGGAACAAACTTTTCATACATGCAACAATTTGGATGGATCATAAGGGCATTCATTATACTGAGTTAAAAAAAAAGTATCATAAAGTTGCATATTCTAATCACTGAAATGGCACAATTATAGAGAGAGAGATCGAGTATGGGGTTGCAAGGTTAACGGGGAAAGGGGTGAGGGGATGACTACAAAGAGGCAACATGAAGGAGTTCCTTTGTAGTGATGGAACAGCTTTGTCTGTTGGTTGCAGTGGTGGTAACAGGAACCTGTACATGTGAAAAAATCTCATAGAATTATACACACAAACATTTTTTAAAATGAGTGCATGCAAAAATGTCAACCGTGACTTTTCTCTGGATCATGGACTTTTCTCCACATCAACCATGACTTTCCATTTGAGGTTTTTGTTTTGTTTCATGTTTGGTACTTTTCAAAATGTTTTTCAGCTTGCTAACTGTTACCATGTACTGTTTCTATAATCTAAAAAAAAATCGTTTAATGAGTATTTTTAAGAGAAAAATAAAGAACATGCTTCTCAAAGTGGGGTATGATTGCCATTAAGGAAACCCCACCGCCATGTGTCAAGCAGTACACAAATCCACAGGATAAGCACATTTCCTGGAAATCCTTTAACATGAAAATCTAGGATAGTAAGTATGTGGGAAGAACTTAATTCTCACATTAAACAGGCTTGACTATTTTGTGTAGTAGAATGTAAGATTCATGTATATTTTTGGCACATAACAGATGATTACAAAGAAATGTCTTGCTTGAAGTCCCTCAGGGCTACACCCCCAGATCTCTGGGGGGTTTTGTGCACTTCTGTGTTCATTCCTCTCTGATGAGAAAATGGAGGAAACAAAGGACTCCTTTAGCACAAATATGTATGGAACTTAACAATGCCTTAATCCTATACTTTTTTGGTGTCTGTCATTTGGCTCTGTCTCCTAGACTTCAGCATAAGTCCTCTACCTCAGGAGTCTTCAAAAGTGCAGATCAGAGTTAGTGGCTAGCTAGATAAAAAGGAGGATGATAAAAAAAATAATAATTTTAGTGGATATGAAGCTCCTTCCACCAACATGGATAGGCAAGAAATACACATTTCTTTACTATCTCTAAACCAACTTCTACTCCTGGCCTTTATTTCACTGGCTTGACAGGGAATTTTGACTCAATCATTCTTGGAGCTCTCCCACCAAGGTCCATAACCCACCCCCCATGCCACTGTGTCTTGACACCTGAATTCTGGTGGTTTAAATAGTGCCAAGGCCTCAAGGAGGTCCTCCTTTCATAGCTATCTGGATATTATCATTATGCCCAATGTACTAATGCTCAGGATACTTTCAAGTTCATGGTATTGGTGCTCCAGTACCTACCTTGGGCATAGAAAGAGCAAGCCCAGATCCTTGGGGCCCATTAGTTCATTTCTTCAGAGATTCACCACATCTTCTTGCTTTCAGAAAACCAGAAAAGGACTCCACAGACAGTTCCCAATCAAAATCTGTACCTCACAACGCCACCATAAGCCCATTCCCTAAGGAAAATACTCATTTAAAATGTACTGTAGTTTTGATTTGCATTTCTCTAATGATTAGTGATGTTGAGCATTCTTTCATGTGTTTTTTGGCAATCTGTATATCTTCTTTGGAGAAATGTTTGTTTAGGTCTCCCACCCATTTTTGGATTGGGTTGTTTGTTTTATTGATATTGAACTGTATGAGCTGCTTGTACATTTTGGAGATTAATCCTTTGTCCCTTGATTCATTTGCAAATATTTTCTCCCATTCTGAGTGTTGTCTTTTCATCTTGTTTATGGTTTCCTTTGCTGTGCAAAAGCTTTGAAGTTTCATTAGGTCCCATTTGTTTATTTTTGTCTTTATTTCCATTAGGAGGTAGGTCAAAAAGGATCTTGCTGTGATTTATGTCATAGAGTGTTCTGCCTATGTTTTCCTCTAAGAGTTTTATAGTGTCTGGCCATACATTTAAGTTTAATTTCGAGTTTATTTTGGTGTATGGTGTTAGGAAGTGTTCTAATTTCATTCTTTTACATGTAGCTGTCCAGTTTTCTCAGCACCACTTATTAAAGAGGCTGCCTTTTCTCCATTGTATATACTTGCCTCCTTATCAAAGATAAGGTGACCATATGTGCGTGGGTTTATCTCTGGGCTTTCTATACTGTTCCATTGATCTATATTTCTGTTTTTGTGCCAGTACCATGCTGTCTTGCTTACTGTAGCTTTGTACTATAGTCTGAAGTCAGGGAGCCTGATTCCTCCAGCTCCATTTTTCTTTCTCAAGATTGCTTTGGCTATTCGGGGTCTTTTGTGTTTCCATACGAATTGTAAATTTTTTTGTTCTAGTTCAGTGGCAAATGCCATTGGTAGTTTGACAGGGATGGCATTCGATCTGTAGATTGCTTTGTGTAGTATAGTCATTTGCATAATGTTGATTCTTCCAATCCAAGAACATGGTATATCTCTCCATCTGTTTGTATTGTCTTTGATTTCTTTCATCAGTATCTTATAGTTTTCTGTATACAGGTCTTTTGTCTCCTTAGGTTGGTTTATTCCTAGGTATTTTATTCTTTTTGTTGCAGTGGTAAATGGGAGTGTTTCCTTAATTTCTCTTTCAGGGTTTTCATTGTTAGTATATAGGAATGCAAGAGATTTCTGTGCATTAATTTTGTATCCTACTACTTCATCAAATTCATTGATTAGCTCTAGTAGTTTTCCGGTAGCATCTTTAGGATTCTTTATGTATACTGTCACGTCATCTGCAAACAGTGACAGTTTTACTTCTTCTTTTCCAATTTGGATTCCTTTTGTATCTTTTTCTTCTCTGATTGCTGTGGCTAAAACTTCCAAAACTATGTTGAGTATAGTGGTGAGAGTGGGCACACTTGTCTTGTTCCTGATCTTAGAGGAAATGCTTTCAGTTTGTCACCATTGAGAATGATGTTTGCTGTGGGTTTGTCATTTATGGCCTTTATTATGTTGAGGTAGGTTCCCTCTATGCCCACTTTCTGGAGAGTTTTTAATCATAAATCATTGTTGAATTTTGTCAAAAGCTTTTTCTGCATCTATTAAGATTATCATATGGTTTTTCTCCTTCAATTTGTTAATATGGTGTATCACATTGATTGATTTAATGAGGTATAACCTCACGCCAGTCAGAATGGCCATCATCAAAAAATCTACAAATAATAAATGCTGGAGCGGGTGTGGAGAAAAGGGGACTCTCTTGCACTGTTTGTGGGAATGTAAATTGATGGAGCCACTATGGAGAAAACTATGGAGGTTCCTTAAAAAACTAAAAATAGAACTACCATATGACCCAGCAATCCCACTACTGGGCATATACCCTGAGAAAACCATAATTCAAAAAGAGACATGTACCCCATGCAGCACTATTACAATAGCCACTAAGCAGCTAAGTGTCCATCGACAGTTGAATAGATAAAGAAGATGTGGCACATATATACAATGGAATACTGCTCAGCCATAAAAAGAAATGAAACTGTGTTATTTGTAGTGAGGTGGATGGACCTAGAATCTGCCATACAGAGTGAAGTAAGTCACAAAGAGAAAAACAAATACTGTATGCTAACACATATATATGGAATCTAAAAAAGAAAAAAATGGTTCCAATGAACCTAGGGGCAGCACAGGAATACAGATGCAGACATAGAGAATGGACTTGAGGACATGGGAAGAGGAGGGGAAGCTAGGACAAAGTGAGAGAGTAGCATTGACATATATATGCTACCAAATGTAAAATAGATAGCTAGTGGGAAGCAGCTGCATAGCACAGGAAGATCAGCTCAGTGCTGTGTGACCACCTAGAGGGGTGGGATTGGGAGGGTGGGATGGAGGCACAAGAGGGAGGAGATATGGGGATATATGTATACATATAACTGATTCACTTTGTTATAAAGCAGAAACTAACACACCATTGTAAAGCATTATACTCCAATAAAGATGTAAAAAAAAAAAAAATGTAGTTGTACCCAAACGTAAAATTCTTCAGTAATTAGAAATAACAATCAAGGAAACTAAAGGAAATTGTGGAAAAAGCAAAACTTGTTTTTGTAGAAGCAAACCTATCTTGTATCATTTTATTTTGGTTTTATTTTGGTTTAAACCCATTATTAAAAATAAATTTATATTAGTTCATGGCATAAATAAATAAATAAAATGTACTGTATGCCAGGCATTGTATATAAGTTCCTTAGCACTAGTTAATTCATTTAGTCTCACAAAAACTCTGTATGGTAGATACCATTATTATCCCATTTCCTAGATGAGAAAGCAGGCACAGACAGAATTCAAGTATATAATTTTAGATAAATAAATTTATACTATTTCATTGAACTATATCTTGTGAATATTTTTCCAGTTATATTTGTTAACTACTTCCTAGTTGAAAAATATACATTTTAATTGGTCAAATAGAATTTATTTTGTTGTTGATTTAGTTTGCTAATTCTCTATCAAAAGCAATAGAAATACAGATGTAGGTTATAAAAATAGAGATTTTTCACTCATACTACCATTTTTAGCTCATGCTTCTTATTTTCCTAATAAGATTGGAGGCTCTTAGATGATTCTCTTTCTTATGCTCTGTTAAATTTCTCAAAGTACTTAACATACATATATATTCACAACATCAATCTGCCAGAGCAGGTACTTTGTGTTCAGACAAAGCTTCAGGGAGGAAGCAGCTCCTGCTTTTGCAAAGAAGCAAATCCTGCAGCATAAGGGGAAGCCCATAATAATTTTTTCAGATCTTCAAATTGGAAATATAAATCAACATTAGATAAATTCTTCATAATTTTCCTAATGTTACGTGCTTCAATATTATGGTTCTTTCTTTTGTGAAACAGTAATCTGACAAAATTACATAATAAGGTCATTTGTAAGCAATATTTTCATTTCCTTTCCTTTTTTCAAATGGATATAATGTTAGGTTTAATGCACGGAGAGGATGTTTGCTCATGTACACTTTTTAAATAATTTGCAGTGAGGATGATACCCTTTTAGAAAGTCTTACATAGCATTTGTATGGGTTTTAAATAACTATGTATACATAAACCAAGGCTATGGCAAGACCCTGAAATGATTACACTTTGAAAGTTCATTAGCAATATCCTTGGAGTACATAATAGCCTTGATATGCACACTTGAGAATTGGCTGGTTTTCAATTTAGTTTAAGTTACTGAATAGTAATATACATTTTCACTTGATGTACTTTGAAAACTAAGAGTGTGTTAGCATTGGATTAGAAAGAAAAAATCTCTTCTCTTATCAGGTCTATCAAATTACCATCCATCGTGGCTTGACTTTTCCAGGCAGCTATCCTAAATGTCTTAGTATTTTACATTTGAATGTACCTTAGACTCCCACATAGATTAACCTTATACAAAACTGCCCTTTAAAAGTCTCTCTTGTGTCCTTGTAGAATTGCTGATTGACCTAGATTACCCTTACCCTGAAAGGTCTCTTTCTTTTAAAGAAGCTGTGTAGTAGCTGTATTATTTTCTATTGAATCAAGGGTTCTTCCTGTGTAATCATCTCTGTTCTAAAATATGAGTACTTGCTTTCAGTTGTTAAAACACAAAGGCCTGGTCATGATGTTTACCTAAAATAATCACTCTTATTTTTCTGCAACTCTTGACTTGTTAGAAATTTTATATTGTGAGGAGTGGCCAAGACGGCAAAGTAAGAGGACCCCAAACTCAGCTTCTCCCATGGCACAGTGAAATTACTACTACTTACAAAGCAGCTATCTATGAGAATGACCTGAAGACTAATAAAAAGATTTCCACAACTAAACTTATAAAGAAGGAGCTATAATGAGACATGGTAGGAAGGACAAAGATGCAATGTAGTCAGGAACCATACCCCGGGGTCAGCAACCTATAAATGGGAGTAATATCACAACCACAGAGGTTTTCCCCAAGGAGCAAGGGGTCCAAGCCCCACACTGGCCTCCTCAGCCTGGGGGTTCTACATAGGGAGGATAAGCCCCCAGAATATCTAGCTTTGAATACCAGCTGGGCTTACATTCCGAAGAGCCAGAAGGCTATAGGAAACAGTGACTCTACTGTTAAAGGGCACTTGAAAAATCTAATATGCTCTAAGTCCCAGCAAAGAGCCAGTAATTTGAAAGGAACCTGGATCAGACCCACTTTCTGATCTTGGAGAGCCTTGGAGAGGCAGGAAGCAAGTGGGGCTCCTCCTGGGGGTGGAGACACTGATGGCAGCCATTTGGGGGAGCTCATTCCACCACAGTGGCACTGGCTCTGGCAAGTGCCATTTTGAAATCCTCTTTCTAGCCTCTTAGCACCAGGGCTTGCCCCACCACCAGTGGGTCTGCAGCAGCTGTGTGTTCCCTGGGCCATGTAGGCAGTCTTTCAGGGACACAGCACCACCCATCAGCAGGCCACACAGCAAACCACATTGGAAGCCTACCCCCACCCCACTCCAGTGGGCCCACAGCTACTGCACAAGGCAGGCCTCATAGCCAACCAGGCTGGAGGCCAGTCTCATCTACCAGTGCTATTACTGGTGCTGTCAATCAGTGCACCCAGAGTAGCTATCCCCACCACTACAGAAGGGTGCATGCCGCCTACATAGGGGCACTCATAGAGCATATAGTTCTAGACCAGAGAGGAGTGTGCTCGTAGACTCCATAGGATGCCTCCTACATAAGGCCAGTTCTCCAAGATTAGGAAACATGACCAACCAACCTAACACATGAAATAAAGAGAAACAAAAGAACAAGGCAAAACCTCAGAAAAGGGACTAAACGAGATAGAGATAAGCAGTCTACCTGATAAGGAGTTCAAAGTCATGATCATAAAGATGCTTAGCAAACTCAGGAGAAGAATGAATGAACATGATGGGGATTTCAACAAAGAGTTAGAAAATATAAAGAAGAACCAAACAGAACTGAAAAATACAATTTTTAAAAATTTTAAATAGTATACTAGAAAGAATCAGCAGATTAGATGATACAGAGGAATGGATCAGTAATTTGGAAGACAGAATAGTGGAAATCACCCAAGCTGAACAGAAAAATAACAAAGAATTCTAAAAATTAGAGACAGTTTAAGAAACCTCTGGGACAGAATCAAGAATACTAATATTTGTATTAAAGGAGTCCCAGAAAGAGAAGAAAAGAAAAGGGGGAGGCAGAGAACATATTTGAAGAAATAAAAGCTGAAATCTTCACCAACCTGGGGAAAGAAACAGACATCCAGGTCCAGGAAGCAGTGAGTCCCAAAAATGAATCTCAAAGATGAATTTAAAGAGGTTCACACAAAGACAAATTATAACTAAAATGGCAAAAAAAAATAAAGATAAAGAGAGAATCTTAAAAGCAGCAAGAGAAAAACAAGTTATGTACAAGTGGAACCCCATAAGGCTATCAGCTGACATTTCAGCAGAAACCCTGCAGGCCAGAAGGGAGTGGCACAATATATTCAAAGTGATGAAAGGAGAAACTCGACAATCAAGAATACTCTACCTGGCAAGTTTGTCATTCAGATTTGAAGGAGAGAGAAAGCATTTTATAGACCAGCAAAAGCTAAAAAGAGTTCAGCACCACTCAACCAGCCTTACTTCTCTAAGCAGAAAAGAAAAATCCACGAATGGAATTATGAAAGGGAAAATTTCATTGATAAAGGCAAATATTCAGTAAAGGTAGTAGATCAACCACTTACAAGACTAGTAGGAAGATTTAAATTAAAAAGTAGTAAAATCATCTATATCCACAATAAGTAGTTGAGGGTTACACAAAACAAAAAGATGTAAAATATGATGTCAAAAACATTAAACATGGAAGGGGAATTAAGAATATATGTTTGTTAGAATGCATTCAAGTTTAAGAGATAATTAGAATAATTATATATATATATATGTAATTCTGTAATTATGAACCTAATGGTAACCACAAACCAAAAACCTATTATAAATACACACAAAAAAGAGAACCCCAAATATTACCGTAAGGTTAGTCATCAAATCACAAGGGAATAGAGCAAAAGAAGAAAAAAACCTACACAAACGACCAGAAAACAATTTTTTTAATGGCAATAAGTTCATATCTATTGATATTACTTTAAATGTAAATAGATTAAATGCTCCAACCAAAAGACATAGAGTGGCTGAATGGATACAAATACAAATCCCATATATATATGCTGCCTACAAGAGACTCACTTCAGATCTAAAGACAAACACAGCCTGAAATTGAGGGGATGGAAAAGTAATTCCATGCTAATGGAAATGAAAGGAAAACTGGGATAGCAATACTTATACCAGACAAAATAGACTTTAAAACAAAGACTGTAACAAGAGACAAAGGCATTGCATAATGACAAAGGGATCAATCTAACAAGAAGATATACAAATTGTAAATATATATGCATCCAATGTAGGAGCACCTAAATACATAAAGAAAATATTCACGAACATAAAGGGAGAAATTGACAGTAACACAGTAATGGTAGGGAACTGTACCACTCTATTTACAGCAATGGACAGATCATCCATCGGGGCAGAAAATCAATACAGAACACTGGCTCTAAAAGACACATTAGATCAGATGGTCTTGATAGATATATACCGAACATTCCATCCCAAAGTAGCAGAGTACACATTCTTTATAAGTAAACAAGGAACGTTCTCTGTTGCCCACAAAACAAGTCTCAATAAATTAAAGAAGATTGAAATCATATCAAGCATCTCTTCCGACTGCAACTGTATGAGACTAGAAATCAAACTCAAGAATAAAAACTGCAGAAAACACAAACACATGAAATTTAAACAATATACTACTAAAAAACCAATGGTTCACTGATTAAATCAAAGAGGAAGTCAAAACAACTTGGAGACAAATGAAAATAAAAACACAATAGTCCAAAATCTTTCTGTCAGAGTAAAAGCAGTTCTAAGAGGGATGTTTATAGTGATACAAGCCTACCTCAGAAACAAGAAAAATCTCTAATAAACAGTCTAACCTTACATCTAAAGGAGGTAGAAAAAGAACAAAGAAAACCCAAAGTTAGTAGAGGGAAAACAATTATAGAGATCAGAACAGAAACTTCAAAAACACCAAAAAAACCCCAGAAAATATCAATGAAATCAAGAGCAGTTTTTTTTAAAAAAGATAATCAAAATTGATAAACCTTTAGCTAGACTCATTAAGAGAAAAAGAGAGAGGGCCCAGATCAATAAAATCAGAAATGAGAAAGGAGAAATTAAAACCAACATCAAAGAAATACAAAGGCTCATGGGACATTACTATAAACAATTATATGCCAGTAAAATGGACAGCTTGAAGAAATGGACAAATTCCTAGAAATGTACAGCCTCCCAAGACTGAACCAGGAAGAAATAGAAAATTATGAACAGACCAATTACCAGTAATGAAATTGAATCAGTAGTAAAAACAACTTCCCAAAAACAAAAGTCCAGGACCAGATGGGTTGACAAATGATTTCTCTCAAACATTTAGAGAAGAGTTAACACGTCTCCTTCTCAAACTATTCCAAAAAATTACAGAGGAAGGAACACTCCCAAACTCATTCTATGAGGCCACCATCACCCTGATACCAAAGTAACACAAAGACCTCACAAAAAAGAAAATTACATGTCCATATAACTGATGAACATAAATGCAAAAATCCTCAACAAAATATTAACAAACTCAATTCAGCAATACATTATAAAGATCACACACCATGATCAAGTGGGATTTATCCCAGGGATGCAAGGATGGTACAATATACGTGAGTCAATCAATGTGATATACCACGTTAACAAACTGAAGAATAAAAATCACATGATCATCTCAATAGATGCAGAAAAATCTTTTTACAAAATTCAACATCCATTTATGATAAAAAAAAAAAAACCTCAACGAAGTGGGCATAGAGGAAATACCTAATACATGAATTCAGTAATGTTATAGGATACAAACTCAATATACAGAAATCTGTTGTGTTTTTATAAACTAAACAAATTATCAGAGAGAGAAATTAAGAAAACAACCCCATTTGCAATTGCGTCGAAAAGAATAAATACCTTGGAATAAATCTAACCAAGGAGGTAAAAGAATTGTACTTAGAAAACTGTAAGACATTGATGAAAGAAACTGAAGATGACACAAACGAATGGAAAGATATAGAGTGATCATGGATTGGCATGTTCTTTTTTTCAATGATTCAAGGATTTATTGTCATACGCGCAAAACATACTGTTAATTGCATTAGCAAAAGATCAATGTAAAAACACTACACAATTCTGCAACTGTCAATTTAAAAAATTTTGTTCTAGTGGTTGAAGGGTCCAAGCTTGTATTCTTGCCAGTGGGTAAATTGTACAGAACTTTGTTAGCATGAGCACAGCGTTGACAGAACCTCACAGGCCCCAGTGAACATCGTTATGGCAAGGAGAGGAAACATGTGTGCACGCAGTGAGGCAAGAGGGGGGTCAGTGTTATTAGTCAAGGTGTAGTGTCAGTGATCTGGTAAGACAGTGATGGTAAGAAGGTTTACAGTTTAAGAATAGCCGAAGTATTTTAAAAACTTTAAAGCTGCAACACATAATTTTTACACTTAGTTACTAGAAAACTAAGGAAAGCACTTATTATTAGGTTTGAATAAAGTAAGATGAAAACAGGAGTGCACTTTTACTAATCTACAAAAGTTTTTTTCTAATGCATATTCAGAAAGATTTTATAATACAGGGAGGCATATTGCTCATTAAGAAGAGGTTCTGTAGAAAAACACTAAGTTAGCAATTATGAGAATGACCAGGTCAAAGATGGATTAAATGCCCAATTTCAGGAGGGATGGGTAGGTTTAAGGAAAAGGGAAAGCTTAAGAAAACACTTACTGATAATTCCAACCTTTCTTCATCATCTACTGCATTTGACAGAAATTAACCTTTTAAAACTGTTACCCATGACACTTTTAATAATTTAATTATTACATGTATAATGTAGTGTACACTACATACACTGCACTACATTGTACATGTAATAATTAAACACTACATAGTTAATGTTCTTAAAATGACGATACTACCCAAGGCAATCTACATACTCAGTGCAATCCCTGTCAAAAGAGCAATTTTTCACAGAACTAGGACAAATAACTCTAAAATATGTAGAGAAACACAAAAGATCCCAAATAGCCAAGGAAACGTGATAAATAAGAACAAAGGTGGAGGTATCACAGTCCCTGATTTCAAACTATACTACAAAGCTACAGTATTCAAAACAATATGGGACTGGCATGAGAACAGACACATAGATCAATGGAACAGAAAAGAAAGCCCAGAAATAAACCCACACTTACATGGTTAATTAATCTATTATGGAGGAGGTAACAATATACAATGGACAAAGGACAGCCTCTTTAATAAATGGTATTGGGAAAACTGAACAGCTATATACAAAATAATGAAATTGGACTACTTTCTCAAACCATATACAAAAATGTTTTTTAAATGGACTAAAGACCTAGATATAATACCTGAAATCATAAAACTAGAAAAAAAACATAAGTAGTATGCTATTTAACATCAATCATATTTTTTTGGATCTGTCTCCTCAGGCAAGGGAAACAAAAAGAAAAGTAAACAAATGGGGACTATATCAAACTGAAAGGCTTTTTCATAGTGAAGGAAACCATCAATAAAACATAAAGGCAGCCCACTGAATGGGAAAAGATATATACACATGATATATCTAATTAAAGGTTAATATACAAACTATGCAAAGAACTCACACAACTCAACATCAAAAAACAAACAACCCAATTTCAAAAATGGACAGAGAATAGGAATAGAAATTTTTCCAAAGAAGGCATACAGATGGCCAACAAACATATAAAAAAAGATGCACAACCTCACTAATCATCAGGGAAATGCAAATCAAAACCACAATCAGATACCACCTCGTACCTATCAGAATGGCTATCATCAAAAAGACAACAAGCATCGAGTGCTGGCAAGAATATGGATAGAAGGGAACCATCATACACTGTTGATGGGATTGTAAATTGGGGCAGCCACTGTGGAAAACATGATGGAGTTTCCTCAAAAAACTAAAAATAGAACTACTATATGATCCAGCAATTTAATTTATGAGTATTTATACAAAGAAAACAAAAACAATAGTTTGAAAAGATATATGTACCTCAGTGTTCATTGCAGCATTATTTACAATAGCCAAGGTATGGTAGCAACCTAAGTGTCCATTGAAAGATGAATGGATAAAGAATAAGTGGTATATATATATACACACACACACATACACCTACATACATATACCAAGGAATCTTACTCAGCCATAAACAAAATGAAATCTTGCCATTTGTGACAACATAGATGTATCTAAGGGATATTATGCTAAGTGAAATAAGTCAGAGAAAGATAAATGCCATATAAACAAAACAAAGTGAAAACAGGCCCATAAACGAGAGCAAATGGGTAGTTGCCAGAGGAAAGGGTGTTGGGTGAAATAAGTGTAGGAGATTAAGAGACACAAACCTCCTCCAGCTGTAAAATAAATAGCCTCAGTGATATAATATACAGCATGAGGAATATGGTCAATAATATTATAATAACTTTGTATGGGGACAGATGGTTACTAGACTTATTGTGGTAAACATTTCAGAATGTATTGAAATGTCAAATTACTCTGCAGTGCACCTGAAACTAACATAATATTGTATGTCAACTCTATTTCAATGAAAAGAAAAGAAAGCTCGTATTTTAATGTTTACTGTAGACAGGCTTCCACTTTATTTATTTATTTATGGCTGTGTTGGGTCTTCGTTTCTGTGCGAGGGCTTTCTCTAGTTGTGGCAAGCGGGGGCCACTCTTCATCGCGGTGTGCGGGCCTCTCACTATCATGGCCTCTCTTTTTGCAGAGCACAGGCTCCAGACGCGCATGCTCAGTAATTGTGGCTCACGGGCCCAGCTGCTCCGCGGCACGTCGTATCTTCCCAGACCAGGGCTCGAACCCGTGTTCCCTGCGTTGGCAGGCAGATTCTCAACCACTGCGCCACCAGGGAAGCCCAGGCTTCCACTTTTTACTGGCTGTTTTTTTAAGAGACCAGCTGGATTCTAATCAGTAAAACTACACAAATTAAAGATAAATATCTATGAATCATAACATTTTCATTTTCCTGTTAAAAAAGCTAGCTTTAAATTTCAGGGGTGAGAACATCTACCTGATCCTCATTTTCTCCTTATGATTATATTTGATCATCAGGCCACAGAGCTTAGAAAACAAGGCAAGAGGTCTTTGAGTCAGCCCCTTCCCCCAGGCCAATATGTGCTTTCACAGTTCACTTCCTGTGGACTTTCCTGGACCAGAACTTTGCAGGTTTCTCTTAGAAACTCATTTAGGGATTTAAATATTCCTTCAGGTATGATGCATTTCCTTGTGACTAAACAAGGCTCTTACTTCAATCAAAACCCATGCAATCTCCTTTTGTTGTATTCTCTTTGGATAGAAGAAACCTGTCAGATTTTTATAAGAACATGTCTTTATATTGAGGTTGGCTGTTGCTACACCTTTTCGCCATCTCCTTTCCTTGGAGCACTTAGTTTTTATCCCATTTTAAGAGTGCCAACTTAGATAATACCATGAGAGTGCCGTTTTAAGAGATTTCTGCCACTAGAGGTGTGGTCTGTTTGCACCTCTAGAGAATCCCAGATGTGAGTCTCAGTCCAGGTAAGGTTTGAAGAGGAAGCTCAGTTAAGTGGCTTAAACTAGAAATTATAAGGAAGGCCAGTTTGCAATCTGCTGGCTGTGTAACTGTGGGCAGGTTCTTAAGGTCTAAATCTCTGTTTCCTTAAAACAAAAATACTCTACCTGATTCATTACTTTTTAATATGATTTTCCTAATGTTGTGCTTAGTGCCTTAAGTTCTTAATGATTTGTTTTAATGCCATTCCCAAGACTGAAATTAAGGTTAGTATTCTAAATAACTATCACTATGCCTTTTTTTTAATTTCCAAAGGTGGCTTTTTGTCTTTTTTAATCTCTCTAGAAATGCCTTCTGCCTTCCATGGTTCTCAAAATGATAGCCAGCTCCTCAGAGATAAAAATCACATATTCCCTGAGGATTCGGAAGGCCTGTGTTTGGTTGTGAAAGTGTCTCACATATTTCCTTTGTTATTTATTTAGTTTTGTCCTTGCTTCACAACTAACTCTTATCTATTTATCAGAACACATTGGATTTTTCTGTAATAACTGGCTTAAATAATATCACTGACAGCCTTTTCCTTTCTTGACGCTTCGTTGTTAATATTCATTCTCTACCTATCAAAAGGCAAGTAACAGCTTTCTTCCAACTTTCCTCACATGATTACCTAACTATTGTCTTGTCCCTGTTATATATCCTATGAACTCTAGAGCCTTTTCTCAGTGATTTCTCCTGGATCCCCTACGTGATTTTCCCCTCTCTTCAAGATCTTCCATTGTGATTCTTCCTGCTTCACATTTTTGGTTATTCTCCTGGTAAGAGCTTTTAGATGCACATGTTTATAGAATCAGAAGGTTGGAAAGGAATATCTGGGACCCTAGTCACTAAGAATATATGTTGTACATTCATCTAACTCTTTCTATTTACAAATGACTTCGGCATTGTCATCATGGCTTTTTAAGAACAGGTGCTAGTACATTTTATCAGATGTAACTAAAAGTAACTGATGAATTTATTGCAATACAAAGCCCATAC
Organism: Leucopleurus acutus; assembly: GCF_964270905.1. Taxonomy (NCBI): domain Eukaryota; kingdom Metazoa; phylum Chordata; class Mammalia; order Artiodactyla; family Delphinidae; genus Leucopleurus; species Leucopleurus acutus. The sequence continues at coordinate 76,105,367 of NC_139150.1, read as the reverse complement.
CTGTCTAATATCAGAGTAGACTTACCATAAGGATGGCAGAAGCAAGAGTGCTTATTTCTGCTACTTTTAAGAGCAACTATAAAATTCTGGGAGAAAGTTTGCCAGTTTGACTGTAAAAGGGATTACAGCCTGTAGTTATTAAACTCTGGGGCAAAGAATCTTCCAGACTCAGGGCCTTCATCTGAAGGAGAAGTGGTATTAGACTATGCTTGAAAGGAGACAAAAATGACAGAGAGATTTTCCACCTTAACTCACAAAATGAGCTTGGAAAAGCATTTCCTCAGGCCTGAAAGAACTGCACTGTGTGCAGGTCCTGAGTTTCCTACCTACTTAATTACTCATTCAGCTGTGAGTGGGAATGGAGGCAGCAGGCTAATGGGTGTGAAGAGTTGAATGAGGTCCTTAGACTTCCTCTGGTGCCTTTCTCAGTGTTGGCATCTGTGTGCAGAGGAATGAACTATGCAGCCACCATGCCACAATTACCAAATATGTTATGTATTATGCCAGTTTTTTTCTGTATATGAGCCCCAAGGAATACTGAACCTTCCTAATATTTGTGGATCACAGAGACTATAATTTAGGATTAGAAAAAATACTGTTGATGTATTTTATTCAATCATTTATTTTAAACAAATTCATTGAGTGTGCACTATGTGTTAGGATGCCATGTTCTGAGGATTGAAAGAAAAAGAAACAATGAAAAATTCAAATATGGTCCCTGATCTCATGGAACATACAGTTTAAGGCAAGAACCAGGCAATAAATGAATGAACAACAAATAAAGTAATTACTAATTGGGGTAAAAAGCTGTATAAGAAACAAACAAGATGCGGTGATACAGAAGAGTAAATGTTTTTAGATAAGAATATCAAAGAAAGTAAGATTTTAATGAACACACAAGGGAAATGAAGAATTGGGGAGGCTAGAATAATGCTAATTGGTGCTTGTGAGGCTCCCACCCTCCCACGGAGACTGGGAGCTAGGGGTGCAATCTTCCTTGATGATTACATTTCAGAGGGTGACTCCCAGGTCCTGGAGAAAGTCTTCCCTGAGTTATAAAACCGGCGAGTTTGGGAGAAGATTTACAGCTCACAGGGGCAGAAAGGAATTTACAAGTTTTACTAAAGTAAATGCTCCAGGAAAAGAAGGTTCAGGGACCTACAGTCAGGAAGGAATTGACTGTATAAAGTTTAGTCAAGTGGAGGGGGATGGTAAGGCTGCCTTGGTAAGTATGAGAGAAGGGAGAGAGAGAGAGAATGGATGGAGTGAGAAACAGACAGAGGAACAAAGATAGGGAGAAGATTGAGAAAGAGAAAAAGAGATAGAAGAGGCAAGAGTTTGAGAGACTATGTGTGAGAGAAATGGAAAAGGAAAGAACTAAGATAGAAGGAGAGACGGAGGGAAAGAGAAAGAGAGAGAAATTGTTGGGAGAGAGTGGGGGGAAGAAATACAGTATCAAGGGAGATAGAAAAGAGAGAGAATGGAGAGAGAGAGATTGATCAAAAGGGTAAGGGAGAGACTTGTGAAATACAATCACCCCTTCATAGTCATACTGATACTAAAGACTATACTGGATTCTCTCATTATTAAAAACCCAGTACTGAAACCAGAGACAGATTCAGGTTTTGTGGGGTCTGAAGCTTATAAAATTTGCAGAGGTAGCAGTGTTGGTGCTATTATTATGGAAATAAATGAAACATTACTAATACAAAACCAGGAATTGGACCTTGATAAGGCCCCATGCCAGCAAAAGGCTTAGAATCCTAAATTTCCTTAGCTTCATGGTTAATATCCTTCTGCCTCTAATTATTAGCCTCCCTCATCCAATATTTTGTTTTTAGACAAATAGTTTCCCCAGTATATCACACCAGTACTTTTGATTACATAAGCACTTATGATTTTTTTATAGAATCTGCAAAGAAAGGAAGATACTTAGAAACATGTTTGTATCATTCAGTTTTCTGGTTAGCTTCGTTAACCTATCTATCTGCTTTTATCACCAGTTAGTATTTTAGGGGTAGCATACACACAGTAATACACACACACACACACACACACACACACACACACACACACACACACATTTTTTTTTAATAGTGCCATGGATTATTTATATCAGCTTTTTTACAAATTATGGGTCCAGTTATTCCTTTTCATCCTCTTATTCTGATATATGGTGCTATTACCCTTCTATTTTTTAAAACAGATAACAGTGATTAATTGTGACTGGTTACTGCCATAGGTTGTATGTTGGCCTGCCATAGGTCTCTGAAAGTACATTTGCTTTGATGCTGCTCTTGAGTATTTACAGCTTATTTCAAGACTACTTTGGTAGTCATTTGGGCTTCTTATTCTTATGTTCTTTTGTCAGAGTGAATATAGTTATATCAAAAGACATAGGGGGCTTCCGTGGTGGCGCAGTGGTTGAGAGTCCGCCTGCCGATGCAGGGGACACGGGTTCGTGCCCCGGTCCGGGAAGATCCCGCATGCCGCAGAGCGGCTGGGCCCGTGAGCCATGGCCGCTGAGCCTGCGCGTCTGGAGCCTGTGCTCCGCAACGGGAGAGGCCACAACAGTGAGACGCCCGCGTACCATAAAAAAAAAAAAAAGACATAGAATTTGCTTACAGAGTATGAGAGTTACAGGTAATCCTGGATACTATTAGGTCCACTGATTACAAATTGTAAATTCCTTGAGGATGTTTCCAGAATTCCACAAATGTTTCTTTACATATATAGAATGTAAAAACTATATTTTAGAGCACATAACAATAAATAGTGCACTCTCTGAGTAGTGCTATACATCAAATTTTACTATGTTGGGGACCAACAATACATAAGCACATGCTTCCAGGTTAACGCCCTCCAGGGCACAGTGGGAGTAAAGCATTTCCTGTCATATCTCTAACTGATGATTATCCTGAGATTTCAAGGAAGTCAGTTTTTAAAAATTCACCATTTGCACTGTGTATGCGTAAATTGGGATTTCCCTCAACATACGCAACCAAAATAAGCCTTTAAAATGTGTTTGGCAGGACAACCTTATTACTTTCACTGGTTGATTTCATAATAAGTAAATATTATATCTTTGAACATATGAAATGAGCAATTTATTGAGGTTGTACATATGATTTCACTTAGGGAAAAAATGTTTATGGTGCTAGAAAATTGTAAAATAATTTTTCTGTCCAGTGACTCACCTCAAGTCACACAGCTAATGGTACAGAATCAGTATATACCAGACCCTGGCCTTGGATCTGAACAGATCTGACTTTGAATTATGCTGTACATAAATTTTTGACATGCACCTTTCTTAACTTTTATTAAATTCAGTGTCCTCTTCAATAAAGTGAAAATAGTAATACCTATTACGTAGGGTTATTATGAGAACTGTTTATCCAGTAAATATGTTCTGAGTGCCTACTAGGTCCAGGAACTGCCTAGTATGCAAAGAGGTTTCCTACTCTCATGGAATCTTATGATTTAGTTGGGGAAAACAGACAAAAATTCTGTTTTTTAAAACAGTGAATAAAAATATTGTGCTATGATAGAAAGTCACTAGTTAATTTTAGGTTGCAAGATCAGGGAAGAGTTTTCTGAGGAGAGGACATTTGAGCTGATGTCCAAAGAACAGGAGGGACTCATCCATGAAAAATAAGGGAGGATAAACATTCCAGGCAAATGGAACACTTGATAGAGAGGCCTAGGATGAGACTGGTGTGTCTGAAGAGGAGGAAAAATGCCAGTGTGTGTCAAGATTAGTGTGTGAAAAAGAGAATACTACAAGACAAAATTGGAGAGGAGGCTTAATAAACCAAGGAAGGTAACTTGGGTTAGTCTAAATAGAATGAAAAGCCATTAGAGTGATGGCATTTAATTTGATTTTCAAAATAAATCGCATTGGCAGATGTGTGAAGGATCAGGCACTGGATTTAAATCGTTGTTTTCGGTTCTGTTTTTCTTTCCCTCATCTAGCATTCCATTTCTCATGTTAACATCAACTGAAATTCTTTGGGGGAAATTCTCTCTTCTTTGGTGGATGTATTTGAGTGGGCCCAGAACTTCCGCACTTATCTGGGAGATGTCCTGACATAAGCTGAGAATATGCATCCAATCTGCAGTTTGAATATGAAGCAGACCGACAATGAATTGAAAATGTTTGGTATCTGTTCATATTGAATAGATACTTCCTGTAGTTTCTACTTCCTGGCCCTATTCATAGCTTTAACCTATTTTCAAAGTCTGCATCTCCATCCTTCCCATTGAGTTTATAAGCTCCTAATGTATTTCCAATACACTCTCTTTAGCTAGTGACAGTTCAGGTTACTTGCAACCAGAGCCTGAATTAATACAGTGCACACAGTCCCTGCATATAGTAGGCCCCCAGTAAACATTATTGATGGTAGAACTGAACTTGGATTCAGGCTTCCTAACTTTCAATCTTTATCAAACTAGCTTCTGTATGTTTTTTCGGTAGTTTCTGCTTGGCTATCAGCAGTTAGTTTTCTCTACCTATAATGTATTAGACCTTTTGGGCTGAATTATCTCTATAGCTTACTGTGACAACACGTTTGCCAAATGTTTCACTTACCGAGCAAATCTCAAGCTTTCGGATTCTAAAAGTTCAGTAGGCAATTTGTTTGGGTATTTTCTCAGGGCGGATATAAACAAACACATAGAATAATTCATGTTCAACTCTTCGTTAAGCATTTCTTTAATCAAAGTGAGTGTTTTAGTTTGAGTGGGAGAAGGGTGTGAATGAATTCAAATGCATGGATTTTTTATTATTAAAATTGTTCTAAAGTATCAAAAATTAAAGCAACCTAAACTCATTCATCCTAAGAAATGTGATTAAATGAGCTTTTACGCCATGAATTGGCAGCTGCAAGACAGAGTACATTCCATTACTGATGCTGTCAATCAGATCATACTATAATTCTGTACTGTAAGAATCTGCAAGTAATCTGTTTATTACTTGAAGCTAGCTGAAAGTACTCCCTGAGTTTCAATGTCCTGCCATGATGAAACAGGGCTTTTAACAAGAAAGAAACAGAAGGGGAGCAGATGTTTGAAGGACTTGGCAGGTAAACAAACCCTATTCCCAGTCTGGATTGAGAGTCCTCTGTTGAATTGCATCTTTGAGAAGAGATCTTTTGAAGAGAATGCAGCTGCCATTCACACAGTGATCTGGCTCTCTTCATTAAACTATGTAATATAGCACTGCCTCTGCCTTTCCCATTTCTGTGCCCTGTGTCAAAGCTATCTTCCGCAACCTATTCCTCGAACACATTGGTAAAACCAACACCAAAAGGTATCTGGTTGTTTGGCCAAGCTCTATGTCTAATGCTGTTTAACTTTATTCCTCCAGGATCCAAGAGCAGTACACACATCTAGAAAAGCAAAGGGAACTGGTACAATTGTTTCCAGTTGTGTGTGCTAACTCCAGTGCCATTCACAAGGTGTGTGGTTGCACAGGTGTCTCCTTAATGCTTAAATGTAGGGATTGACAGAAACAATCAGAGTTTCTCTTAGACTTGTATGCATCCTTCAGTTCACTGAAAGAGTATTGGACTGGAGCTGGGAGACCTGAATTCTACTTCTGGCTCTCAAACTAATGAGATATGTGACCTCAAGCAAATTATTCAATCTCACTGGATTTTCCTTCTTTAAAAATAATGGGAATAGACTGTGACCTTTGAGAATGATGACAATCATGTTTCGAACCCCAAACTGGAACAAGTGATACGTGATGGGATTTTTTCTGAGTGTAAGAAGTATATTTTGCCCACTAAACTGCTGGCATATTTGAAGTTCCATAGGAACAATGTTTCCTCAGAAAACTTTCAGGAGAAACAATGTTTCATCAGAAAACTTTCAGGAGAATGTTTGAAATCAAGAAAGTCTCAGAAAATTAAGGACATGGTCTCACCATATTAATAAGATTGCCCTATAATTCTAAAATTCTAGTATCTTGCTATTTAAAATGTCTCAGTGAAGCAATAGTATATTTTTCTTTTTTTATATATTTTTGAATTGGGTTTATTGCAGTATAATTTACACACAGTAAAATTCATTCTTTTTAGAGTTCAGTTCTGTGAATTTTGACAAATGTGTATAGTCGTATAACTACCACCACAAGAAAGATGTAAAATATTTCCATCACTCCAAAAAGTTGCCTCAGCTCCTTTGTAGTGAACCTTCTCTCCTCATCCTCAGTCCCTGGAAACCACTGATTTGTTTTCCATATCTACAGTGTTGCCTTTTCCAAACATCATGTAAATGGAATCATGTAGTATGTTGCATTTTCATTTAGCATAGTAAATTTGAGGTTCATCTGTGTTGTACGAAATCAGTAGTTTACTTTCTTATATTACTGAATAGGCATGTGGTAGGCAGAAAATGCCCACCCTTCCACTGCCCAAAGATTTCCACACCCAAATCCCTGGAAACTGAATATTTTACCTTATATGGCACAGCAATTTTGCCGATATGATTAAGATTACAAACCTTGAGATGGAGAGATTATCCTAAATTATCTGATGGGCCAAATCTAATTATATAAATCCTTAAAAGGGAAGAACCCTTCCCAGCTAAAGCAAGGAGAAGAGATAGAAGGAGGAGGAGAGATTAGAAGCATGAGAGGTACTCAACCCACCATTGCTGGCTTTGAGAATAGAGAAGAAGAACACAAGTCAAGGAATGTAGTTGGCCATGCCTATTCTTTCGAAATCTATATGGAAGCCATGATTTGCCAGTTACACATTGTGTTATGTTAAATTTGAATTCATCTGTGTCTCTTGACTCTTGCTTTAAATGTTTCTTAGCCTCTGTTGGGCAATTAATACTTTCTAATCTTTCCTAATAAATACAATAGGTAAGTTGTCACTCACTGTAAGGAAGTTTAAATTATTAACTAAAGGAATGAGCTTTTAAATCCTCAATACTAAGGCTGTTTCTGCCATTCACTGAGCATGTGAACGTGGCAAGTAGCTCAACTTCTCTAAGCTTCAGCTTTTAATTTGTAGAAGGTGGAAAATAATAAGGGTTGTTTTGAGGGTTAAATGAACTTCTTAAGTGTTTGTTTGGAACAGTGCCTGGATTAGAGAAAGCATTCAAGAAATGATGCTTTTATTTTTATTACAGTTTTTAATAGCATGAAAATTTCCAAATGTAGCTCTTTTTTTTTTTTCTTCTTCTTTTTTTTTTTTTTTCCGGTACGCGGGCCTCTCACTGTTGTGGCCTCTCCCGTTGCGGAGCACAGGCTCCGGACGCGCAGGCTCAGCGGCCATGGCTCACGGGCCCAGCCACTCCGTGGCATGTGGGATCTTCCCGGACCAGGGCATGAACCTGTGTCCCCTGCATCGGCAGGCGGGCTCTTAACCACTGCACCACCAGGGAAGCCCCCAAATGTAGCTTTTTATGACCTCATGTTTTCAAATATCGAGTTGTCTTTTGTGGGACACACCTACTAACTAATACCATGTGAACAATAATGCCAGGTAGAATCTCATCAATAGAATAGTCAAGCTTTTGCCCTTTGAAGCTTGTATCTAAACAGACAATTTTGACTATAGTTGTAGGAAAGCATGAGCTTTAGCTCCAGACAAACAAATGTCATAATCTTCTGCTGATAGTTGTAAGACCTATGAGTTTGGGCATGCCATTTAACCTCTTTGAACTTGGTAAAAATAATCTCTGGCTCCCAAAGTTATTGTGAGACTTCTACCAAGACAGACATCGTACACACTTTGCAAAAATTTATTTTCTCCTCCAAAGAAGAAATTTTGAGATTTAAACAATATGTTACATGCTCATGAATAAATCAATAACATAAATAGAAATATGTGTATAATCTGATGTTCATACTCTGTGCCTAAATTTTTCAAGTTCTAATTTGCTTTACAGAGGTCTGACTCAATTTATGGTGTCCTGAGATGTAGGGATATTAAATAATTTTTTTTCCTTTTATCTGTTAAGTGTTTATCAGGGTTGAAGTGCTTTGAGTCTTTGTTGTCCCAGTTGTGAATCAAATTAGTCCAGTTGTAGCCTGGTATTAACTCAGTGAACCTTGAAAGGACATGGGAATCCTGGTGGGATGAAGGACCAGGTAACTGTTTCAACTATGTTGCTTCTTGTATGGCTGCAGCATATGTATACTACTTGCTGATGGTCTTTTGATATGAGTCACTGCACAGACGTCTGAGAGAATGGCCATTCAAGCTGCCTCTTTATCTCTTCTTGTTTTGATATGCTTAGTCCTACAAAGGCTGGAGCTAGATTTGACTGGGCTGCATTATTGAGGCTCTGAAAGTTGGCCCATACTCTGTGTGGCAGACAAAATTGTGACTTAAATTAGCAGACTGGGAGCCTTTGAAAGTTAGTAACAGCTAACACAGCTAGCTGTTCTTGTACTGTGTATGAATTAATACGATATTTCCTGTCTACCATCAACCCACTTTTACGTGAATAAGGACAGCAGAAGAGGGTGGAGGCAAATAAAACAGTGCCTGTTGAAAATATCTCCTTTTCAAAATTTCTGTTTTTTAGAGTAATGAAATGGCAGTTCAGTCCATTAAAGTTTTAGCCTCCGGGCTTCCCTGGTGGCGCAGTGGTTGAGAGTCCGCCTGCCGATGCAGGGGACGCGGGTTCGTGCCCCGGTCTGGGAAGATCCCACATGGCGCGGAGAGGCTGGGCCTGTGGGCCATGGCCGCTGGGCCTGCGCGTCCGGAGCCTGTGCTCTGCAGCGGGAGAGGCCACAACGGTGAGAGGCCCGCGTACCGCAAAAAAAAAAGTTTTAGCCTCACAATATTCAAATTTCAAATTATGGTTCATAGAACTCTCATAGGCTATCTCAACCTTATCTCAGCTAGAATAGCCCTACTTTTAGCTATTTTACATATTTTACTTCTAATGATGGTCTGAAAATTTTTACTAATAAAGTTACAAAACAACATGTTTAATCTAAGGTAGAGACATTTTTCATCCACTTTTACTTAAGTCTTCCTAGGACACTGTTGTTGACTTCTGCAAGACCTTAAACCCCTAAAAGACAAAGTCTGTGTCCTATTAATTTTGAATTCCCTCAAGTTCTAGCATAGAACTTACATACAACAGATGTTCAGTTTTAGCAGAAATACATATTGCTTTATCTGTTTAATCTCCATGTGTATTTAATTGTGTACCCTTATCAAAATTTAAAAGTTTTTATACTATTTTCAAAGTATATACACATAATAGTTATTGCTCTTGTAGCTAACATTTATCAGATGCTTATCATATGCCAAGTACTATACTAAATAATTCATATGTATTTGCTCACTTAAAATTTATGGTGATCCTATAAAGTGAGGAATGCTATTATTTACTGTCATCTGTATTTACAGATGAAGAATTTGAGACAAAGCAAAGTTTAGAAACTTGGCCAATAATCACATAGGTAAATGGTAAGTGATAAAGCTATTTTAAACTGTGAATTCAGTCTGGCACTGAAACCTTTGCCCTTAACCCATAAATTAATCTGTATCTTCATGAATCACACATCTTTATTATACCCTATAAAGAGAATTGGGTACTTTGAAACTGATAGTCATAGTGTTTAACCTAACATATCTACATAAAATAGAAATTAGAAAAGGATCAAATTTTAAAATATAAATGAAGTTCTAAAATCACCTTGCTGATCTCCAGTCGGCATTCTTGTACACCCTGGGGAGTGACACACTCCAGTTGGATAATATTGATGAGATGATCTAAACCAGTAAACAATCCAACCAACACTTGCTAAGTCCTCTAATTAAATTAACCATCTTCTTTTTATTAAAACCTAGGCATTATAAATATAATTTTTTTCAAGTGATAGTTTACATTCCTTCAGGAAAAAAATAAAATAGCTGGCCAGCCAGAAGTTTTCCGGAAATAAAGGAGACACAGGGAATAAATTTAGAACATAAATGTTTGTCCAATGAAAACTTACACACCAAGACTATGTTACACACATGAGACCAAGAGTATGTCTCTATTGACCTGTCTCTGATTCTGTTGCCACTGGTTGTTTGGAGATTATTTGAATATCATAAAGTGTTCTATTCTCGTAACATTTTTCCATATTTTAATCTTTGCCATTGTTTCCTACGAAGGTTCATAAATTTGCATTTTTAATGTTATGTAGCATGACATAGCCAAAGAGCAATAGACTACAGAACTAAATTTTGTGATGGTCATGAAAAAATGCGCAGCTCAGATAAGTCACTTTGGGGAAACCATTTTATCTTTTTCGATAACAGTTTCTTTATCTATAAAATAAAGTCAATGCCTTGAATATAGAAGATACTCAATTACTTCTTGAGAAAGGAAGAGGAGTAAGGTGGAAGAGAGGAGTTAGAGTATATGGTTAGGTTTCTTTGCTGTTCTAAAATTCAGTGACTCTGATTTCTAAAATTTTGTTTTGAATTTCAAGTTGGAAGGTTTGGGGATTTAATGGTCAACTTTTTGCTCATTGTAACCATGGCTCTAGCTGAATTCAAGTATCGAATTCCATGGTACAATCTTATTATAGGACTTAACAAGATTAAAAGTCAGTTCTCACTGGTCACAATGTTTAAAGTTCTCATGATGTTCAGTAACTGAGTCTGTCTGTTCACATTATAAGGCCCTCTTCAAAACAAGACCCATTCACATGCACATACAAAGTACCATCAAGCTGACTGATAATATGGATAGAACTTCTATTTAATATTCATTGGCCCTCCTTATATTCTCCTAGTTCTCAATTTACATTAGGGAAAGCATTTATTACTTGACACTGATTTTATTTAAAAGCTTGAATTTGAGAAGCAACTTGCTTCAAAATAGGATTTGAGATCGAAAATGTTCGAAGGTGTTTCTGAGAGGGCACAGCTTCTGAGTCGAACAATCTAAGAAGGGGCTGCCTTAAAGACGATGATGGCAATGATTGACAGATTTCAATTTCTACTAATCTTTACATACACAACTTGAGGAATTTGAATCATCCTTAAAAAAAATGGGTATTGTCAACTTTTTCCAAAATGTAATGAACCCTTTAGAGTTGAAGCTTGGCAAAAGTTTCCTTCACAAAGCATCATATATACTATAATTTTTGACTGAATTTATTCTTCCATTGTTAGTGTATAGAAATTAGACAGATTTCTGTGTATTAATTTTGTATCCTGCAACTTGACCGAATTCATTGATGAGCTCTAGTACTTTTCTGGTAGCATCTTTAGGATTTTCTATGTATAGTATCATGTCATCTGCAAACAGTAACAGTTTTATTTCTTCTTTTCCAATTTGGATTCCTTTTATTTCTTTTTCTTCTCTGATTGCCATTGCTAGGACTTCCAAAGCTGTGTTGAATAGAAGTGGAGAGACTGGACCTCCATGTCTTATGCCTGATCTTAGAGAAAAAGCTTTTAGCTTTTACCTGTTGAATATAATGTTAGCTGTTGGTTTGTCATATATGGCCTTTATTATGTTGAGGTATGTTTCCTCTATGCCCACTTTCTAGAGAGTTTTATCATAAATGGGTTTTGAATTTTGTCAGAAGCTCTTTCTGCATCTATTGAGATGATCGTATGGTTTTTATTCTTCAATTTGTGGATGGAGTGTATCACACTGATTGATGTGCAGGTATTGAAAAATCGTTGCGTCCCTGGGATAAATCCCACTTGATCATGGTGTATGGTCATTTTAATATGTTGTTGGATTTGGTTTGCTAGTATTTTGTTGAGTATTGTTGTGTCTATGTTCATCAGTAATATTGGCCTATAATTTTCTTTTTTTGTGGTATTTTTGTCTGGTTTTGGTATCAAGGTGATGGTGGCCTCATAAAATGAGTTTGGGAGTGTTCCTTCCTCTGCAATTTTTTGGAATAGTTTCAGAAGGATACGAGTTAACTCTTCTCTAAATGTCTAATAGAATTCACCTGTGAAGCCATCTGGTCTGGGATTTTTGTTTGTTGGGAGTTTTAAAATCAGTTTCAATTTCAGTACTTGTGATTGGTCTGTTCATATTTTCTATTTCTTCCTGGTTCAGTCTTGAGACATTGTACCTTTCTAAGAATCTGTCCATTTCTTCTAGATTGTCTAGTTTATTAGCATATAGTTGCTTGTAGTAGTCTCTCACGATCCTTTGTATTTCTGTGGTGTCTTTTGTAACTGCTCCTTTTTCATTGTTAATATTATTGACTTGAGCCCTCTCCCTTTTTTTCTTGATGAGTCTTGCTAAAGGTTTATGAAAATTAATACACAGAAATGTGTTGCATTTCTATACACTAATAATGAAAAATTGGAAAGAGAAATTAAAGAAACAATCCCATTTACCATCGAATCAAAAAGAATAAAATACTTAGGAATAAACCTACCTAAGGAGGCACAGATCAAGAGACTCAAAAAAAAAAAAAAAAAAAGAAAACCAACTTAAAAAATGGACAGGAGACCTAAATAGACATTTCTCCAAAGAAAACAAACAGATGGCCAAGAGACACATGAAAAGATGCTCAATATCACTTATTATCAGAGAAGTACAAATCACAACTACAATGAGGTATCACCTGACACCAGTCAGAATGGCTATCATCAAAAAGTCTACAAACAATAAATACTGGAGAGGGTGTGGAGAAAAGGGAACCCTCCTACACTGTTGGTGGGAATATAAATTGGTACAGCCACTATGGAGAACAATATGGAGGATCCTTAGAAAACTAAAAATAGAGCTACCATATGATCCAGCAATCCCACTCCTGGGCATATATCTGGAGAAAAACATGGTTTGAAAGGATACATGCACCCCAGTGTTCATTGCAGCACCATTTACAGTAACCAAGACATGGGAGACCTAAATGTCCATCAACAGATGAATGGATAAAGAAGATGTGGTACATATATACAATGGAAGATTACTCAGCCATTAAAAAGAATGAAATAATGCCATTCGCAGCAACATAGATGGACCTGAAGATTATCATGCTAAGTGAAGTTAGTCAGAGAGAGAAAGACAAATACCATATGATATCACTTACATGTGGAATCTAAAAAGAAAACAAAAGATACAAATGGACTTATTTACAAAACAGAAACAGACTCTCAGACTTAGAGGATCAACTTATGGTTACCAGGGAGGAATGATTGTGGGGAGGAATAGATTGGGAGTTTGGGATTGACATACACACATAGACATCTACACATTTCTAATATTTAAAATAGAAAACCAACAAGGATCTACTGTATAGCACAGGGAACTAAATATTCTGTAATATCTAAATGGGAAAAGAATTTGAAAAAGAATAGATACATGTGTATGTATAACTGAATCATTTTGCTGTACACCTGACACTAACACAACGTTGTTAATCAACTCTACTCCAATATAAAATAAATTTTTTTAAAAAAATTTATTCTTGGGTTTCCCTGGTGGTGCAGTGGTTGAGAGTCCGCCTGCTGATGCAGGGGACACGGGTTCGTGCCCCGGTCCGGGAAGATCCCACATGCCGCAGAGTGGCTGGGCCCGTGAGCCATGTCCGCTGAGCCTGCGCATCCGGAGCCTGTGCCCCGCAACGGGAGAGGCCAAAACAGTGAGAGGCCTGCGTACCACAAAAAAAAAAAAAAAATTTATTCTTACATGAAGTATCAAAATGCTTTTATTGGGTCTTTTAGCTATTTCCCAAATTGTATCTATGATTTTAAATCTGTAAATAGGAACCAAGAGTCCCCCTTGTTAAATATATATCTGACTATCTTGTGTGTGAAAAGCATCCTCTTGAAATGATTCAGTTTCCTAGTTTAGCAGTTATGCTTCCAGATATAATTATGTATTAGCCAAGGATATGAATCCTCTCACTTATAATTATGTGTCTCATTAGGAAACTGGCTGTGCCATAGGAAATCAGTGATTAAACTTCCCATTCAGTGTAGATTTTTCATCAGCCCTTGAAACAGGTGTCAGGACTATTCTCCATTGGTATTTGCTTGGTACCTGGACTATTAATCAGTTTGTATGAAAAGTTGAGATGATATATTGTCTCTGCCTTAAATCCTTTATATTTTGTGGGTTGTCATGACATTTAATATAATGGATAACTCCTTTTGGGTCATTAGAAACAAGAAGGTCATGTTTTCCTTTTCTCCTGACACACCAGAGTTCTGATTAAGTGTAAAGGCATAAGGTGATATCTTCCATTCTGAAACGTCCTATGGGATGAGAATAATGTAAGCTATTATTTCAAGTGGAAACAGCAACAGCAATAAGCCACATGTGAGTTTATTTCACATTAGCACATGCTAATAAAACTATTAAAGTTTTCTCAGAACTATGGTAATTGTATTCTGTCTTATATAAAGGAAGAAATACATTTTTGGTAGAAGGGAGAAGGACTTATTTGAATCTAACCTAATAATTTTATAAATACAATAAAGTCTCCTAACCAGAATACAACATTATAATACTACACAGTACTCTATGCATGTTGATAAATTTACCCCTGTAATCCTCTTATTCAGATACTCTTCAAGTTTACCGTTAACTTCAAAATCTAATTCATAATCATACACTTTAATTTTTTAGTTGTGGAGTTTTTTCTCCTCGAAATTTCATTCAATTTCCACTCATCATTTTCCCGTTCTCTTGAACCTCCCTCTCCTTCCCTCTCCCCTCCACCTCCTTCCCTCCTTATCATTTTTATTTACATGATTCACAACTTAAAGATAGGGAAAAAAATAGGCAAATTTGTAAAGACCCTATGTCACAGTTTTATTTCAAAATGTGCAAAGGGAGAGGACTAAACTGACCAGTTGGAAAAATAGTCTTGCTTGGAAAAGATACTTTTAAAGTAAAATAATTGAGTAGTTAAATACATGGATATAAGAAAAAAGAATACCAGATAAAGAACATTGACTAATAGCCAATGAGTGGCTACTTAATTTCAGAAGAGACCTTATTATTATTAAAGTTTATTAGAAATTGCTAAAACATTTTATCAGTGTTGTAAATTTCTTCCTAGAAGAAGATGAGAGTTTCTCTGCTCAAGAGAGTTCTGCCCCTGACCAGATTTGGGACACTTTTTTTTTTAAATATAAATTACTACTAATAGAAGAGATTTATCTTCAAAGAGATTATCATGAAACTTTTTTTTTAGATTTATTTATTTATTTCATATATATATATACATATATATATTTTTTTATTGGCTGCGTTGGGTCTTCGTTACTGCACATGGGCTTACTCTAGTTGTGGCGAGTGGGGGCTACTCTTCCTTGTGGTGCTCAGGCTTCTCATTGCAGTGGCTTCTCTTGTTGTGAAGCATGGTTTCCAGGTACGTGGGCCTCAGTAGTTATGGCACACGGGCTCTAGAGCCCAGGCTCAGTAGTTGTGGTGCACGGGCCCATCTGCTCTGCGGCATGTGGGATTCTCCCGGACCAGGGCTTGAACCTGTGTCCCCTGCATTGGCAGGCAGGTTCCTAACCACTGCACTACCAGGGAAGTCCCAGACGAAACTTTATACTTACATCCCATCTGCTTTTTAAATAAGTTTTATTGAAGTATAATTTATATATAATAAGCTGCACACATTTAAATTGTACATTGTTGTAAATTTTAAAATATGTTTACACTCATGCCACCATCACCACAGTCAAGAAAATGAACATATCCAACACCCTCAAAAATTTTCTTGTATGTCTTTTAAATTTCTTTCTTCTCCCCATCACCAAACATGGACCTGCTTTCTTTAACCATAATTAGTTTGAATTTTTATTTTCTAGAATTTTATATAAATGAATTCAAATAGTTTCTACTTTTTTTAGGGTAGGGGAGTCTGACTTCTTTCATTCAACATAATTATTTGTGATTTATCAATGTGTTCTGGTAGCAATAGTTTATTCCTTTTTATTGCAGAGTAGAATCCATTATATGGATATAACACTGTTTATCTATTCATTTGTTGATAGACATTTAAGTAGTTTCCAGCTGTTGGCTAATACCACAAAAGCTGCTTTGAACAGCTGTGTACAAGTTTCTGCATGGACATATGTTTTGTTTCCTGTGAAGGAATACCTAGAAATTGAATGAATAGGTGGTTGGTATATATTTAATATACTTTCAAAGTATAATATTTTTTAAGAAACTTCAAACTATTCACCAGTTGTCAAGAGCTGGAAGGTGGGGGAAATAGGAAGAGGTTGGTAAAAGGGTACAAACTTATAGTTATAAAATGAACAAGGTTTGAGGTCTCATTTTCTAAGAGCTAGAACTTAAAAGTTCTCACACACAAAAAACTAAATATGTGAGGTGATAGATGGTATTAAGGAATTTGATGGGGTAAATCCTTTCACAATGTGTGTGTAAATCAAATCATCACATTGTACACTGTGAATATCTTACAATTTTATTTGTGAATTATACCTCAGAAAGCTGTAAACAAACAAAAAAAGAATAAAATGATAATACCATTTTACATTCCTATCAGCATTGTATAAGAATCTGGGTTTCTCCATACACTTGCTAACACTTGGGAGGGATGGCCAGCCTTTTTAAGTTTACCTAATCTAACAGGTGTGTAGTGATATCCTGTGGTAGTTTTAATTTGCCTTTATCTAAGGACTAATGATGAGCATCATTTCATGTGCTGATTTGCCATCCATCTAGCTTCTTTGGTGAAGTGTCAATTCACATCTTTTGCCCATTTCTTTTTTCCTGTTAGTTGAATTGTTTTTTTCTTATGATTGAATTTCAGAGTTCTTTACATATTCTAGTTACAAGTCGTTTATATAATTAAAAAATATTCCCTTATTTGTGGCATTGTTTTCCATTCTCTTAACAGCATCATTCACAATGCAAAAAGTTTTACATTTTGAATAAATCTAGTTTATCAATTTTTAAAAAATGGATCATGTTTTTGGTGTAGTATTCAAGAAATCTTCACCTAACCCAAAGACATAAAGATTTTCTCATGTTCTCTTCAAGAGGCTTTCTAGTTTTAGGTCTATGATCCTTGAGTGAATTTTCTATATTATGTGGTGTGAAACAGAAGTTAAAATTATTTTCCTTCTTGATCTATTTATAAACAGATATCCATTTCTTCCAACACCAGTTTCTGAAAAGACTATCCTTCACTGAATTGTCTTTGTACCTTTTTTGAAAATCAATTATCCATCTATATGTGGCTCTGTACCCACATGTTTCTGGACTCTACTTTGTTCCATTGATCTAGTTGTCTGACACCAAACCATACTCAATAACTTGATAAATGTAGCTTCTTAATAAATCTTTTAAAAAGATGATATTAATCCTCCAAATTTCTTATTAATTTTCAAAAATTTTGGAGGGGCTATCCTAGGTTCTTGGCATTTCCATGTGAATTTTAGAATCAGATTCTAATTTCTGTGAAAAGATTCTGCTGAAGTTGTGACTGCATTAAATGTAAATATTAATTTAGAGGCAATTGATTTCTTTTTTTTGGATCTTTATTGGAGTATAATTACTTCACAATACTGTTAGTGTCTGTTGCAACAAAGAAAATCAGCCATATGCATACACATGTCCCCATATCCCTTCCCTCTTGAGCCTCCCTCCCATCCTCCCTATCCCACCCCTCTAGGTGGTCGCAGACCACCGAGCTGATCTCCCTGTGCTATGCTGCTGCTTCCCACCACCCAACTATTTTACATTTGGTAGTGTATGTATGTTGATGCTGCTCTCACTTCACCCAACCTTCACCCTCCCACCCCATGTGCTCAAGTCCATTTTCTATGTCTATCTCTTTATTCCTGCCCTGCAACTAGGTTCATTAGTACCATTTTTTTTTTATTCCATATATATGTGTTAGCATACAGTATTTGTTTTTCTCTTTCTGACTTACTTCACTCTGTATGACAGACTCTGGGTCCATCCACCTCACTAAAAATAACTCAGTTTCATTTCTTTTTATGGCTGAGTAATATCCCATTGTATATATGTGCCGCATCTTCTTTATCCATTCATCTGTCGATGGACATTTAGGTTGGTTCCATGTCCTGGCTATTATAAATAGTGCTTCAGTGAACATTGTGATACATGTCTCTTTTTGAATTATGGTTTTCTCAGGGTATATGCCCAGTAGTGGGATTGCTGGGTCATATGGTAGATGTATTTTTAGTTTTATAAGGAATCTCCATACTGTTTTCCATAGTGGTTGTATCAATTTACATTCCCACTAACAGTGCAGGAGGGTTCCCTTTTCACCACACCCTTTCCAGAATTTATTGTTTCTAGATTTTTTGATAATGGCCATTCTGACTGGCATGAGGTGACACCTCATTATAGTTTGTTTTGTTTTGTTTTGTTTTGTTTTTGCTGTACGCAGGCCTCTCACTGTTGTGACCTCTCCCGTTGTGGAGCACAGGCTCCGGACACCCAGGCTCAGTGGCCATGGCTTACGGGCCCAGCTGCTCCGCAGCATGTGGGATCTTCCCGGACCAGGGCACGAACCCGTGTCGCCTGCATCGGCAGGCGGACTCTCAACCACTGCACCACCAGGGAAGCCCTCATTGTAGTTTTGAATTGCATTTCTCTAATAATTAGTGATGTTGAGCATCTTTTCATGTGCCTCTTGGCCACCTGTATGTCTTCCTTGGTGAAATGTCTATTTAGGTCTTCCACCCATTTATTAACTGGATTGTTTGTTTTTTGATATTGAGCTCCATGAGCTGTTTGTATATTTTGGAGATTAATCCTTTTTCTGTAGTTTCATTTGCAAATATTTTCTCCCATTCTGAGGGTTGTCTTTTTGTCTCGTTTATGGTTTTCTTTGCTTTGCAAAAGCTTTTAAGTTTAATTAAGTCCCATTTGTTTATTTTTGGTTTTATTTCCATTAATTTAAGAGGTGGGTCAAAAAAAAGAAATCTTGCTGTGGCTTATGTCAAAGTGTGTTTTTCCTATGTTTTCCTTTAAGAGTTTTATAGTGTCTGGTCTTACATTTAAGTCTTTAATCCATTTTGAGTTTATTTCTGTGTGTGGTGTTAGGTAGTGTTCTAATTTCATTCTTTTACAGGTAGCTGTCCAGTTTTCCCAGCACCACTTACTGGAGAGGCTGTCTTTTCTCCATTGTATGTTTTTGCCTCCTTTGTCATAAATTAGCTGACCATATGTGGGTGGGTTTATCTCTGGGCATTCTATCCTGTACCATTGATCTATATTTCTGTTTTTGTGCCAGTACCATACTGTCTTGATTACTGTAGCTTTGTGGTATAGTTTGAAGTCAGGGAGCCTGACTCCTCCAACTCCGTTTTTCTTTCTCAAGATTGCTTTGGCTATTTGGGGTCTTTTTTTTCCCATACAAATTATAAAAATTTTTGTTCTAATTCTGTGAAGAATGCCATTGGTAGTTTAATAGGGATTGCATTGAATCTGTAGATTGCTTTGGGTAGTATAGTCATTTTCACAGTTTTGGTTCTTCCAATCCAAGAACATTGTATGTTTCTCCATCTGTCTGTGTCATCTTTGATTTCTTTCATCAGTGTTTTATAGTTTTCTGAGTGCAAGTCTTTCGCCTCCTTAGGCAGGTTTATTCCTAGGTATTTTATTCTTTTTGTTGGAATGGTAAATAGGAGTATTTCCTTCATTTCTATTTCTGATTTTTCATTGCTGGTGTATAGGAATTCCAGAGATTTCTGTGCATTAATTTTGTATTCTGCAACCTTACGAAATTCATTGATTAGTTCTAGTAGTTTTCTGGTGGCATCTTTAGGATTTTCTACGTATAGTGTCATGTCATCGGCAAACTGTGACAGTTTTACTTCTTCTCTTCCAATTTGTATTCCTTTTATTTCTTTTTTTCTCTGATTGCTCTGGCTATGACTTCCAAGCTATGTTGAGTAAGAGTGGCGAGAGTGGACATCCTTATCTTGTTCCTGATCTTAGAGGAAATTTTTTGAGTTTTTCACCATTAAGTATGATGCTTGCTGTGGGTTTGTCTTATATGGCCTTTATTATGTTGAGGTAGATTCCCCTGTGCCCATTTTCTGGAGAATTTTTATCATAAATGGGTGTTGAATTTTGTCAAAAGCTTTTTCTGCATCTATTGAGATGATCGTGTGGTTTTTATTCCTTAATTTGCTAAGGTGGTGTATCATATTGATTGATTTGCATATATTGAAGAATCCTTGCATTCCTGGGATAAATCCCACTTGATCATGGTGTATGATCCTTTTAATGTGCTTTTGGATTCTGTTTGCTAGTATTTTGTTCAGGATGTTTGTATCTATGTTCATCAGTGATATTGGTCTATAATTTTTTTGTGTGTGTGTGATATCTTTTCCTGGTTTTGGTATCAGGGTGATGGTGGCTTTGTAGAATGAGTTTGGGAGTGTTTCTCCCTTTGCAATTTTTTGGAAGAGTCTGAGAAGGATTGGTGTTAGCTCTTCTCTAAATGTTTGATAGAATTCGCCTGTGAAGCTGTCTGCTCCTGGACTTTTGTTTGTTGGAAAATTTTTAATTACAGTTTCATTTTCATTGTGTGTGATAAGTGTATTTATATTTCCTAATTCTTCCTGGTTCAGTCTTGGAAAATGTACCTTTCCAAGAATTTGTCCATTTCTTCGTGATTGTCCATTTTATTGGCATATAGTTGTTTGTAGTAGTCTCTTATTATCCTTTGTATTTCTGCAGTATCAGTTGTGAAGTCTCCTTTTTCATTTCTAATTTTATTGATTTGCATCCTCTCCCTTTTTTTGATTAGTCTAGCTAAGGGTTTATCAATTTTGTTATCTTCTCAAAGAACCAGTGTTTAGTTTTATTTATCTTTGCTATTGTTTTCTTCATTTCTAATTCATGTATTTCTGCTCTGATCTTTATTATTTCTTTCCTTCTACTGACTTTGGGTTTTCTTTGTTCTTTCCCTTGTTGTTTTAAGTGTTGGGTTAGATTGTTTGAGATTTTTCGTTTCTTGAGGTGAGATTGTATTACTATAAACTTCCCTCTTAGAACTGCTTTTGCTGCATCCCATAGGTTTTGGGTCATTGTGTTTTCATTGTCATTTGTTGCTGTGTATTTTTGGATTTCTTCTTTCATTTCTTCAGTGATCTCTTGGTTATTTAGTAGCACACTGTTTCGCCTCCATGTATTTGTGTTTTTTACAGTTTTTTTCCTGTAATTGATTTCCAGTCTCATAGTGTGTGGTCAGAAAAGATGTTTGATACAATTTCAATTTTCTTAAATTTTCTGAGGCTTGATTTGTGACCCAAGATGTGATCTATCCTGGAGAATGCTCCATGTGCACTTGACAAGAAAGTGTATTCTGCCACTTTTGGGTGGAATGTTCTATAAATATCAATTAGATCTATCTGGTCTATTGTATCATTTAAAGCTGTGTTTCCTTATTTATTTTTATTTTGGATGATCTGTCCATTGGTGAAAGTAGAGTGTTCAAGTCCCCAACTATTGTGTTACTGTCGATCTCTCCTTTCATGGTTGTTAGCATTTGCTTTATGTATTGAGGTGCTCCTATGTTGGGTGCATAAACATTTATAATTGTTATATCTTCTTCTTGGATTGATCCTTTGATCATTATGTAGTGTCCCTCCTTATCTCTTGTAACAGTCTTTATTTTAAAGTCTATTTTATCTGATAAATGTATTGTTACTCCTTATCTCTTGTAAGTCTTTATTTTAAAGTCTATTTTATCTGATAAATGTATTTAAAGTCTATTTTATCTGATAAATGTATTGCTACTCCAGCTTTCTTTTGATTTCCATTTGCATGGAATAGCTTTTTCCATCCCCTCACTTTAAGTCTGTATGTGTCCCTAGGTCTGAAGTGGGTCTCTTGTAGACAGCACATATATGGGTCTTGTTTTTGTATCAATAATTCAATCATAATTCAAATGTTGTTGCGTTTAGTGTTGTCTCAGAGGTCTCTGAGATTATCTTCAATTCTTTTCATCCTTTTTTTTCTATTCTGGTCCTCGGCAGTTATTTCCACCATTTTGTCTTCCAGATCACTTATTTGTTCTTGTGTCTCAGTTATTCTGTTACTGATTCCTTTTTGTGTGTTTTTCATTTCAGTTATTATGTTGTTCATCTCTGTTTGTTTGTTCTTTAGTTCTTCTAGATCTTTGTTAAATATTTCTTGTATTTTCTCAATCCGTGCCTCCATTCTGTTTCCAAAATTCTGGATCATCTTTACTATCATTACTCTGAATTCTTTTTCAGTTAGATTGCCTATTTCCTCTTCATTTATTTGGTCTTGTACGTTTTTACCTTCCTCCTTCATCTGTGACATATTTTTTTGCTGCCTTTTTTTTTTTTTTTAATGAGTGGGATTATGTTATGTCTTATTGATTGTTTGGCCTGAAGCTTCCAACACTGGAGTTTGTAGGCTATTAGGTAGAGGTGGGTCTTGGTGCTGAGATGAGGAACTCTGTGACACCTCACTCTGATAAATATTCCCTGGGGTCTGAGGTTCTCTGTTAATCCAGTGGTTCGGACTTGGAGCTCCCACTGCAGGAGCTTTGGCCTGATTCTGGGCTCATGAACCAAGATTCTGCAAGCTGCTGGTTCACTTTGGGGTTCCTCCCGTCTCCTTGGGCATCAGAGTCCCCTACCAGCAGCCAGCAGGTTCCCTAGTTGTGGAGAACCACTATCTCCACGTCTTCCCACACTGCCATCTTGACTCCACCCATTAAGGCAATTAATTTCTTAATAATAATGTTTCTGACCCATGAAGACTATATATGTCTACATTTATTTAGGTCCTCTTTAATTTCTCTCAGCAATTTTTGCAGTTTTCAGTGTACAGATCTTATACATCTTTTGTTCAAGATTTATTCCCATGTATTTCACATAATTTCAAAGTAATTTTATCTTTATTTCATGTAATTTCGTGTATTGAAGGGTTTTTTTGTAAATTTCAGTGCCTAACGTTTTGTTGCTAGGATATAGAACAATGAATGTTTATATGTAGTTCTCGCATTCTATAACCTTGTTAAACTGACACATTAAGCAATTCTAGTACTTTTTATGTGGGTCCAATGGACTTTTTACATAGACAATCATGTTATCTGCAAATAAAGATAGTTTTACTTTCTCCTTTCCAATTTGGATGTCTTTATACCTTGCATTATTGAACTGGCTAGATCGAACTTGCACTACAATGTTGAATGGAAGTGGTGGGAATTAACATCCTTGCTTTTTCCTTAGCTTAAGGGGAAAGCTGTCTTTCACCATTAAGTATAATGTTATGTAGGTTTTTGTAGTGTCTTGCATCAGTTGTAGAAATTACCTTCTATTGCAGCTTGCTTGAAGTTTTGTTTTGTTTTGTTTTTAATCAGGAATAGATGTTGGATTTTGTCAAATGCTTTTTTCTTTGTGTAATGAAATGATCATATATTTTTTATTTTTTAGTTTGTTAGTATGGTTAATATGGTTATATGTATTGCTTTCCAAATCTAAACCAATTTTTTCCAGCTTTATTGATGTATAATTGACATATAACATTGTGTAAGTTTAAGGTGTACAGTGTCGATTCGATAGTTATATATTACAAAATGATTACCACCATAGCCTTAGCTAATGCCTCCATCATATCACATAAGCTCCATTTCCTTTCTGTGATGAGAACTTTTAAGATCTACTCTCTTGGTGACTTTTAAGTATATAGTATAGTATCATTAACTGTAATCATAATGCTATGCATTATATCTCCAGAACTTATTCACCTGGAAATTTATACCTTTTGACCAACATATCTGCATCCCCCGCCAACCTCCAGCCTCTGGTAACCATAATTCTGTTTTTTCTGTTTCTGTGAGTTTGGCTTTTTTAGATTACAAATATAAGTGATATTATACAGTATTTGTCTTTCTCTGACTTATTTCACTTAGCATAATTCCCTCAGGGTCCATCAGTGTAGTCACAAATGGAAAGATTTCCTTCTTTATCATATCACATCTTCTTTATCCATTTATCTGTTGACGTACACTTAGGCTGTTTCCATAGCATGGCTATTGTGAATAAAGCTGCAATGAACATGAGACTGCAGATATCTCTACAAGATTGTAATTTCACTTCCTTTGAATATATACCCAGAAGTAGGATCTCTGGAACATATGGTAGTTCTATTTTTAATTTCTTAGGAACCTCCATCTGTTTCCCATAGTGGAAATTTACATTTCCACCAACAGTGCACAGAGGTTCCCTTTTATCCACATCCTTGCCAACACTTGTCTTTTGATGACAGCCATACTAACAAGGGTGAGGTGATAACTCATCATAATTTCATTTTGCATTTCTCTGATGATTAGTGATGAGTTTCTTTTCAGGTACCTGCTAGCCATTGCATACCTTCTTTGGAAAAATGTCTGTTCAGTTCCTCTGACATTTTTTAATTGGATTGTTTTTTTTTGTTTTGTTATTGAGTTGTATGAGTTCTTTATACATTTTGGGTATATGTATCAGATACATGGTTTGCAAATATATTCTCCTGTTCTGAAGTTTGCATTTTCATTTTGTTGATTGTTTCTTTTTCTGTGCAGAAGCTTTTTAGTTTGACATACTCACAGTTACTGATTTTGGCTTTTTTTACTTGTGCTTTTGCTGTAACATCCAAAAAATCATGACCAAGACCTGTCAAAGAACTTTTCCCTTTGTTTTCTTCTAGGAGTTTTATGGTTTCAGATCTTTTGTTTGATTAAATCTTTAATCCATTTTGAGTTAATTTCTGTGAGTAGTGTAAGATAGAGGTCCAATTTAATTTTTCTGAATGTGGTTATCCAGTTTTCCCGTCACTATTTATTGAAGAGACTACCTTATCCCCATGGAGTAGTCTTTGCTCCCTTGTCAGTATTAGTTAACTGTATATGTGAGGGATTATTTCTAGGCTCTCTATTCCATTTCATTAGTCTGTGTGTCAGTTTTTATGCCAGTACCATACCTTTTTGATTACTCTAGCTTTGTAGTATAGTCTGAGCCAGGAAGTGTGATGCCTCCAGCTTTGTTCTTTCTCAGAATTGTTTTGCTATCTGGGTCCTTTTGTGGTTCCATACAAATTTTAGAATTGTTTTTTCTATTTCTGTGAAAAATGCCATTGGAATTTTGATAAGGATTTCATTGAATCTATAGAAGGCTTTGAGTAGTATGTACATTTTAATAGTATTAATTCTTCTGACCTATAAACACAGGATATCTTTCCATTTGTTTGTGTCTTCTTCAGTTTCTTCCATCAGTCTTATAAGTTTCAGTGTGCAGATATTTTACCTCCTTGATGTTTATTTATTTATTTCAGACTTAGAAATTTAGTCTTAAGTCTTCTGTTGTATTTGATGTGATTGTGAGTGGGATTGTTTTCTTTATTGCTTTTTCAGATATTTTGTTGTCAGTGTATAGAGTTTTGAGGATAAACCCCACTTAATACTGATGCATTATATATATTTTTAGTATTTTATTTTTAGAATAATTTTAGGTTCACAGCAGAGTTGAGCAGAAGATACAGAGATTTTCCATATGCCTCCTGCCTGTACATATTCGTAGCCTCCATCACCATCAACATCCCCCATCAGTGTGGTACATTTGTTACAAATGATGAACATCCATTGACACATCATAATCATCCAAGGTCCATAGTTTACATTAGGGTTCACTCTTGATGTTGTACGTTCTGTGAATTTGGACAAATGTATAATGACCTGTATCCACCATTATTTAATCATACAGAGTTCTTTCACTGCCCTAAAAATCCGCTGTGTGCTCCACCTATTCATCCCTTCCTTCCTTCCTGGTGACCACTGATCTTCTTACTTTCTCTATAGTTTCACCTTTCCAGAATGCCATACAGTTGGAATCATATAGTATATAACCTCTTCAGATTGGCTTCTCTCACATAGAAACATGCATTTAAGTTTCTTTCATGTCTTTTCAATGCTTGATAGTTTTGTTTTTGTTTTTTTTAGTGCTGAATCATAGCACTTCATTTTACTGCTGAATCGTATTCCATTGAATGGGTGTATCACAGTGTATTTAGCCATACACCTAATGAAGAAAATCTTTCTTGCTTCCATATTTTGGCAAATATGAATAAAGATGCTATAAATATCCACATGCAGGTTCTTGTGGGAATGTAAGTTTTCCCTGCATTTGGTAAATAACAAAGAATGCTTTCTGCTAGATCATATGGTAGGACTATGTTTAGTTTGCAAGAAACTGCCAAGCTACCTTTCAAAGTAGCTGTACCATTTTGCATTCCCACCATCAATGAACGAGTTTCTGCTCCCTCACAGCTTAACCTAAGCATATGTATCTTTTTATATGTTGTTTGATTTCATTTGCTAAAGTTTTGGATCTGAATTATTCTGCCCCCCAAATTATTCTGCCCCAATCAGGTTTGGAACAATTTTTCTTCTATTTCAGTTTTTATCATATTAAATATAATAGTTATTTCCTTTTTTTTTAATTATGGGAATACTTCTCTCTTTCTCACTCCCATTCTCTCCCTCTTCTCCTCCCCTAATACTTTTACCTATTGTGTACTTATTACTGCCAATCTCAGTGCTCTTTTTAAAGATGAACATTGCACAGAATCTTTGATCTCAAGGAGGCTTACATTCTACTGGAGAGAGAATGATTTGCAAATGATTCAGGTTCAACCTGGTAATTGACTATGACAAGGTACTACCAGGAATTCTTACCTTTATCCAAAGATGTAACCCTGGAGTTAAAACTGGTTTGCCAGATAAATAAAGCAAGGAAAGTTATCACAGTCAGAGGATGCAGCCTATCAAAGGCAGACAGCATGTCATGTTTTGGAAATTACTGGGGGATGTTAGATGATGAACAGATTTCATAAAATAAAGGATGCTATGTCATAGTCAAGAAATTTTGATTTTATCCTCATGGTGATGATGGCGAGATTTATATTTCAGAAACCATTGCTTAGAGAAAGCTGGACTAGAGGCAGGATGACCACCTTGGAAGTTGTTTTAACAGTATGAGGAGACAAGGGGATGAATTCACAAGATATTTAAGTGTCAGAGTAAACATGACCTACTGCTGACTAGATATGGGAGCAAGGAAGGAGGAGGAATAAAATGTAACTTCCATTGCTTTATGTGTTTTTTAATGTTGTTTTGTTTTTGTTCTTTCCTGTTTTGTTGGTTTCTGCTTCTGTGTGGGTAGCAACATCATTCATTGACCTAAGAGAGTGTAAAAGGGAAGAGAGGTTTCATGAAGGGAGTTACTTAGTTTAATTGTGAATCACCTGTTTAATTGTGAGTCACCTGAAGTTGAGGTGCTTACAGGGAACATGAAGGATAGGCGGATGGAAGTAAAGGTCTGAAGCCCAGAAGGGATTAGATGTCCAGAGTTACAGGTTTGTGAGTCACAAGTGCTCTATATGAGTTTGAAGAATCTTTAAAGTGCATCAAATCCAACCACAAATACAGCTGCTTTACGCAGCTCTGGAGATCTAAATGTACACTCAAGTAAAGGCCGTATCTGAAGCAAAAAGTATCCATGTGGATAAGATCAGAAAAGCAGTGATTGATCTCTCCCTGTGAGATAAACATTAAACATCACTGTATGGCAACTCCTGGTAATATGTGGGCATAGGTCTTTTGTGCAGAATCACAAATGCCGATAAAACTCAGAACTTCGCATGGAAGATATCTCATTTTGATAATCATATTTCTCCTCTTATGTAGGAATGGATATCAAACAGAAAGGTAAAAAAACTATTTTAAAAGTCAATATATAGAAATCATATTTCTCGTCTTATATAGGAATGGATATCAAGTAGAAAGATACAAAAAACGTTTTAAAAGTCAGTATAGGTCATTTGTGTGAACTCAAAGTGTGGAAGTGGTTGGTCATATGGAAAGATTATTTTTTGAAGGAAATATTTCAAACAAACATAGAAAATCTAAAGAATAATAAAACACAGCCCGTATATTCACCACTATCCAGTTTTAACAGTTTTTGTCATTTTGTCATACTTGGTTTAGATCTGTTGTTTTCATTTTTGTTGTGTCAGAAGTAAATCTTTATAGATAATGCTGAATCTTCCTTTGCAATCATTTCTGCTTCCTGCCCCTGATGTAACCAGTGACCTAAATTTGCTGTGTATCTCTCATGTCTATATTTTTATTCTATATGCTTTGTTGAAATTATTGACGGTTTAAGTGTGGATGCATTTTGAGATTTTCTATTCTTTTCAATTGATCTGTTTGTCTAGCATTGTATCAGTAACCCACCATCTTAATTCCTGTGACTTTACAGGAAGTCTTGAAGCCGAATAGTGTAAATTTCCTAGTTTTATTCCTTCTTTGTTTATTTTGCCTTTGGCTAGATCCTTTGCATTTTCATATACATTGTAGAATCAGCTTCACAATTTCTATTTTTTTAAAAAGTCTGCTGGGATTATGACGATATTGTGTTGACTTTATAAATCAACTTAAAGCGTCTTAAGATCATAAAAATATTGAGTTTTCTAATCCATAGACATGGTACATCTCTCTATTTAGATTCTCTTTAATTTTTCTTAGCAATAATTTGTTTTTTTCAGTGTAAGTTGTATTAGTTTTCTACTGATGTTTTAAAAATTGCCACAAATTGAATGGCTTAAAGCAACATCCGTTAATTATCTCACAGTTTCTGTAGGTCAGGAGTCCAGGCATAGTATAGTTGGGTTCTCTGCTTAAGAACTCACAAGGCAGAAATCAAGGTGTCAGACATGTCTGAGATCTCTTCTGACCCTCAGAGTCCTTTTTCAAGCTCACATGACTGTTGGCAGAATTCATTTACTTGGACAGTAGAACTCATGGAGGCTGTGCCTTTAAGGCCAGCAAGAAGGCTCACCTGATTAGGTCAGACCCAACCAGGATAATCTTCCTTTTGCCTAACTCAATGGCAACTGACTAGTAATCTAATCATAAGTGATAACCCATCATATTCACAGGTATCTCCCATACTCAAAGGGGAGGGGTTATATGGACAGGTACCTCTAAGAGGCTGGGTTAGAATTCTGTCTACTTACACACAATTTTTGATGAAAAGTACTGTATTTTTTGATACTATAATGTATTATTTAAATTTCATTTTCCATTTGTTTGTGAAGCAGATCACTTCTAATTTAATGTATCTTTATTGCAAAGTTGTTCTGGCTATTTCATTTATCTAGAAATCATTCTCAACATTCTCCTTAAAACACTGATTTGGAATTTACTAGAAACGGACTTTCTGGTTTTGTTTTTAGTAATTTTACTAGATGCATCATCACTTCAGCCATAGTTTCTCTCTTCAATTTTTTTTCCTTTTTATTGTTCTCTTTGACATACTTCGTGTCACTTTGGGTCAGTCTCCTAGCTGAGTCCTAGTAGATTTTCTGTCAATTTTAAAAAGCAAATTTCTGTGTTATTCAGGATTTTTAGTTACAAGTATTGGAAAACAACTCTGGCTCTCTTAAACGTAAAAAGAATTTAGCAGAAGGCAGATTCAGGCCATACAAAATAGGCATATGGACAAGAAAAAGGAAGCTTGGGAAGCTTGGTGCTGGAAAAATAAACAAGGTCACATTGCAGGAAAACTTAGTGCTTTAGTCACCTTTGTTTTTTATATATATGTATGTGTGTATATAATATATATGTATATATGTATGTATATATAATATGTGTATATATATTTAATGTATGTATATATATGTATATATATGTATGTGTATACATATATTATTTATTTATTTATTTATGTGTCATTCCCTCAAGCATCCAAGTTTAGGTCACATCTAAGCCCCCCTCATTCCTAGGCAGCCGTAGAAAGAAGGCTTTACCTTCCCTCCAAGATTATCCTTATGTTAATAATGCAACATGCAAGAATAATGCAGCATTCAAGCTCCATCCTACTTTTCTAACAAAAATCAGAGACCTAATTGCTTTCGCTTCTGGACAGCCAAAAACAAACAAACAAACAAACAAACATGACATTTTCTCTCTCGTATTTTATCTCTATATACCCGATGTTGGGGAAAATTGGAATGTAGTGGTTAGACGAGGGAAAGGTTTAGAAATAGAAGAGAGAAATGGTTGACCTGGGTCTATTCTTGAAGTGAAGAAAAAAAAAAGCAAATTGATAGGACAAACAACCTACAGAGTATTTATTATGTTAGAAAAAGTCTGGCCGATGCAACTAAGAAGTCAGAGGTTTAAATTCTGCTTCTCCCTCTTGGCTTGTTGACCCTAGGCAAGCTATTTATCCTCTCTGACTCTAGGTCTTCTCAGTCGCCAAGTAGAAATAATCACATCTGTCTCCCAGGTTTGCTGTAACAA
This sequence comes from Leucopleurus acutus, assembly GCF_964270905.1. Classification (NCBI taxonomy): domain Eukaryota; kingdom Metazoa; phylum Chordata; class Mammalia; order Artiodactyla; family Delphinidae; genus Leucopleurus; species Leucopleurus acutus. The sequence continues at coordinate 76,075,075 of NC_139150.1, read as the reverse complement.
TTAAATGAGAATGTGTATGAAAAGCATCCAGCACAACACGCTAATTAACAGTGGTTACTTGCCACATACTTGTTAATTTCCTAACCCTTCTTTCTCAAATGCTCTCTAACTCCTGAAACATCCTAACACCACCACCCCTCTGAAAGGAGCTGTAGAATCTCAAGCACGCTCACTGCAACCCATCAGGAAGTGTAATTGCTATCAGACTCCTGCCATGTGTGGACTGATATTGAGAGTGGTCATGTATAGAGACATAAGCTTCTCCTTCATGGAATGGAACTTGTGATGAGACCACCGTGCTCCCTTCATTTCTTGTTTCCCATTCTAGGTACAGTGCTGCCTTACACCAAAGAGAATTTGATTTCTCCTTTCTTATTATGACTGATCTGTACTATTTGCAATGATTCCAGCTGCCCAGAATGGTTTCTCTCTATCTTTAGGAAGTCTTTTTTGTTATAAAAAAAATCAGTTATATTAAATAAGAAGAGTGATGAAGATCATGTATGTATTGAACTTTAAAATAAGTTCTTAAATATCTGAAGGGAAAGTACTGGTCATTAAAGGGAATTTCTCAATTTATGCAATTCATAGAAGAATATTTTTTCCAAAATAGGCTAATTTATTTGAAATTAAAGAGAAATAAATGTTATAAATTAAAACCTGTGGGAAAGTATTGAAAAACAACAAAAATAGGCTTTGTTTTAGAAGAGTGATCCTTAAACGTTAGTGTGTCTAAGTGTAATCTAGGGACCTGTCATTTGTAGAATTTCCAGTCTCACTCCAAAAATGGAGTTTATTCATTCTGGAGTAGTGCTCAAGAAGCCGCAGTATTAAACATACTTTTTGGTGATTTTGATGAGCTAGTCCAAAGGGCTTTTTTTCTCCACTAGAAAGATTTCTTGAGAGGTTTTTTACCCACCATGGATTTTGCCAAGAGGTAGGGGAATCGGATCCACATCTAGACAGCAGTGGGTGGTGACTCTTCAATAGTTGTAAAGCAGGATCTCAGACTGGTGGCCAACGACCAAAACCAGTCCACAAACTTGTTCTGTTTGGCAAAAGTAGTGTTTAAAATGTTTGTAACGCCCTAAGGCTAAGCTTGCTTTCTTCACTTCACCATTAACTGTCCCTTTGGCTTCTGGTTATAGTCAACCAAGCTGTATTCACATTTGAGTGATGTGGCTGACCCTGAGGCATTTGTTTGTAAATTCTGAACATTTAAAGGATCACTTTCTAAAGAGTGAGGTATTTGGGAACTTTCAGTTATGTTTGTAAGTTCTCATTTGACCAGGCCAAGCCAACTAGTCAAATTATGCACAGTTTTTCTACTCAAGGCTGACAAATTCTGGAGAAGTCAATGCAGGTTGGACCCCTACCCCTCTTCTGTAATACATTGGTTTACTTCTCTGTCCACTGTACTAGACTCTGAGCAATACCTGGGCAGGAACTGAATCTTTGTACTTGCCTTATCCTCAGAGCCCAGCACATTATATAGAACTTAATAGATGCTTAAAAGTCTGTTGAGATGAAAAGTCAAAAAGGAGGGAAAAGAAGGGAAGATCGAAGGAAGTATGGAAGGAAGAAAGGAAGGAAGAAAAGACAATGAAGGAATGGGAAAGGAGGAAAGGGGAAGGAAGGGACCAGAGAAAGGAGAAAACGGAAAGGAGTGAAAAAGAATGGAGACAAGTTTGTGTGGAGAATTGGGGAATGTAACTGACTGAATCCCTCATTAAAAAAGCAAGCAAGAATATGGACTATTTCAGTTGGCATTTTCTAGATCATAATTAAATTCAGAATTAGGCATCTTTGAGCAGACATGGAGAATTGTTTGTGTTTGAGTGTCAGGCACTGGTTTCTCAGATGTTGATTGAATTGCCCTAGATTTTGTTTTATGTCACTTAGGGGGCTTTCTGCTGGGTTTCTGAAATGAAAGCATTAAATGAATATCTTAGAATATTATCTTAAGCTTGTAATTACTAATAACGTAGCAAAACATACCAAATGGGCATCAGCAAAACACCAATGTGCTATTTATATTTTAATCTAATCATACACTTTTTGTCCCAATCTATCAATGCAGTCTTCTCCTTGTGTCTATATTTTTTTCATTGGAAAAAACTGGCTCAAAAGAGAGAGAGAAATATGTCAATCTGTTGCTTTCAGAAAATTAAGCTCCTTTAAAATTGAGTACTCAGAAATCCTGTTATTTTGTTTGTTGGCTTTGGTAACTTCTTTCTAAAATAAAACCTACCCAAAACATGATTCTTTAAGAACAAGTGAATTGAAAATCGATAAAGTTGTTTAGACACCATGTAGAGTAAGCTGGGTAAGAGAGTAGTGTATCAGAAAGATAGGAGCATCATGAGTTTAGGTGCTCACCCAGACCTGCTGTGATCTTATGACCTCTGGGATGTCACTTCATTTCCTGGAGACTCAGAGTTTCATCTGTAGGTTGAGCAAATCTCTCATATTCAATTTACAAGAATTTAGAATTGATAGTACGGCACTATCAATTAGCTGCACATCTTAGCTCTCTTTTTCAAAGGCTCTATGTCCTTGGGCAGTAATTTAAAATCTTTGTTTTCATCACCATAAAGTGGATATTATTATAATACTTATTTCACATGGTATTTGAGACAATTAAATGAGAAACTACATATAAAACAGATAGCAGCAGGCACATAGAGGTAGTAATGATTTTTGTTGATGACTCTTGCCTGCTGGGAAATAACCTGTGATTTTTACATCTGACTAAATGAAGAAAAAAAAAAAGAAGTTAGAAGCGATAATTCTGTGACTAAAAAATGGTGACACCTTTCCTTTTCCAGTATCAATGATAAGAGGGGACAGATTTCAAACGTCTAAGGCAGAAAGCCTCATAACTTTGACCACTGATAACCTACCTATTCCTACATTCCTGATGTTCGTATTCTTGAGGTTTGTGCGGGGAAAAGGAGCAACTTAGATACAAAGCTTGCAGAGTGTGCTAAGCAGTCATTTAGCAAATGCACTGGTCTCATAGAATGCTGAGTGCTCGTATGGTTTTGTTGGCTACCTGGAGGGCTTTGCAACGTGCGTCCATGGGGAACATGAAGCACATCCATGAGATAAAGTTTAAAGAGCATCATATCAACAAGTACAAATCAATATCCTAAGAAATGAGTGCTAGGTGCTAAGGGGATCCTTTGGAAAGCTTTCTTCGAAGCAATAAGATAAACCAAAAGGGCAGTAGAAGTGTGCATAAAGAAAGACAAAGAAGACCAAAATTCAATTACAGAGCACTAAAGGCCAGACCAAGAAACAAGGAAACAGGGTCTGGGAATGTTTGAATTTCTTCTACTTTTTAAAAATTTTATTTTGGTTTTGTTTTATTTTAGATTCACATACAACAGTATTTTATCAATAGGTTCTGTATCCCATGCCCCTATCTAGAACCTCTTTGAACACGGTCAAAATGCATTTAAAAAACTTAAATCAACATTGTTGAGGTATAAATTATACACAATTTAATATACACAATTTAAAATTCTTCTTAAAAGAATACAAATTTCTCAAAAATAAGAAAAACATTTATTTTTTATAAGACTTGTTTTCAGACTAGTTGTTTCAGTAATAAGCAGAGATTCAAAAAATAAAAGATGAAAAAATAGAAAATTAAACCATTTGGAAACCATATTGATTTTAGTAAATATTTCTTAACTTTTTACTTAATTTCTAGGAGTATTTTTAGAAGTATAATCTGTGTCTTTTGTTTTCATGTCCTTATTCAAGATCGTATCTTCAGACAGGGGAAGGGAATTGCAAAACTTTCAAGCATTTTTTTTTCATTCTAAAAATTGGTCTTAGAATAAAGATTCAAACCAATGTTGTAGAATTAGTACTTCTTATGAACACCTCATGAACTTCTCTTTAAAGAGAATACATGCATTTAATTTTATATATCCTCTTTGAGAAAATAAAGGGAATAATAATACAAGAGTTATGTGAAGCAACTTGTTGTATAATAGTGCCCCCACCAAAATCTGTTAACTTGTGTAGACCACACAGGACTGTACTGCAATGCCTAATACACCCATATGGGAGGCACTGACTCTGTGTTGGAGGCCAGAAATATCAATGTACTATCAGAACCTAACTGGTTGGATTTTTTTGGAGCCATCATGACTCAGTTAGTGGGCTTAAGAGTGACACAAAACCATCACTTCCAGTACAAACTGTACATGAGTTGACTGGGTATATCAGTCCTTTCATATTGTAGCTTACCCTTGGTCTGTAATGCTTTGCTCACTGGCAAACTTCATAAAATCCCTTGTCTGGTCATATAGTGGGTGGGATATAAAATAAGTCCAATTATTTTAATTTGGTCTAATGTTGCTACCTTTCTTGGTTACCAGTGTATGTCAACAAATCAGAATAGAATAAATAGTAGACTTTTATGGGGAGAATAAGTGCATTTTCATTATGTATTTGAGCACCTAATCCCATATCTGGCACAACTGAGGTACTCAATTAAAATTTGTGGAATGAATAAGTGTGTTATTGGATGAATCAGAGTTCAGTGGAAAACCTTTTTATTCACTACTTAAAACACACACACACAGACACAGACACACACACACACACACACACACACACACACAGAAAACCTACCCATTCAAAGAAGGGATCAATAGCATCGTTTCTGTATAATGAAATAAAGCCATTTTAGAAAGCAAATAGTTATCCCGATTTACTTAGTTTCACTCTTTTACAGTAAGTGGCAGAACTGAAGTATTAGAAGTCACACTAGTTCACAGATGGGGCCTTCCAAAACAAGTAGCTTTCAAAAATTCCTCACTTCAAAGTCAAAGTCAGTTCTGTAGCTTGGAGATTATGTTTAATTTCCACTTCCCTGTCATTTAGTCTACTAAATTACTTCTTTAGTCTACTAATTACTTCTTCTAATACCCTGCCTGGCCACCAAGAGACCAAAAAGGATTACTACTCATGGAAACAGATTTGTTTTATAAAATAATTGATTTGATAATTTTCAGAGTATCCTCAAAGAAGAAAAGAAGGAAAATAATTTAGGGCATGAATAGAAACATTTGCATCCAGAAGTTGACTAAGATTTTAGCTTAATAAATACCAGAGCTTGGATCAATAGATTAGAAAATTTCAGCCATTGTGTGTGTGTGTGTGTGTGTGTGTGTGTGTGTGTGTGTGTGTATTTATGTGTGACACTAATAGCATCAACACAACACTTGAGTTTTGAATTGCACAATGGTTATTTGGTGTCTAGGTATGCATGTCTTTTTTTTAAGGACTTATTTTGAAGTGTTGCATTTTATTCTGAGGTATACGTTTGACTTCAGCCCCTTACCGTCTTACCATTCTTGCTGAAATGGCACAAAAGGATATCTCACTACTGTGTCTTTTAATGAAATCTCCACATGGACTTCTGGGAATACTTGAGGTTCTAATCACAGGAGCATGAGAATATGTCATTTTGTGGCTTGTTAAATCAGTCTTTGCACCTGTGTCCATGACTCTGCAGCATATAATCACTCACATAAGTCCCCCTATAGACTTAGAATAATCTCTCAGCCATTTATGTTGCACCACTTAGAAAATAATATTTATTTTTCTTGTATATGCATAACTAAATATGGTTGTTGTAGCTAAAAAATCTAGTCATTATTTAAGGCTACCCTGGGAAGACCAATAAGCAAATCTGTCCATCAGTATCTTTCTAAATTTCTATTGAACAAAGTTATTTGCATGGCAGGTATCAGTGCGATTAATAAGAGTTGTTGATTATGCATGGGTTTTTTTTCTCCTTGAATGGAAGTTAAACATGCTTATGAAGTTTAAACACCATATTTACTCCTATGAATATAAATAATTGAAGCATTAAATATGTGGTAGATTGCCCAATATTAGTTATCTAATTACTTCCCTTGGTTCTGGTCATTTGTTTGTGTACAGACTCTGGCTACAACATGTTCATTTTGGTTACTGTCTTATGGTCTGTATTTTGATTTAGATAATGGTGGCTGCTGGATTTGAAGCCCATCATATATGGCCCTCAAAGGTGTTTCTCACACACTATCATACAGATGTGTTTCAGTTCTTATACTGGTAATGTTGACACTGAGTGGAATGTCAGAACTCACAAAGGAAACTGTCCTTGATCTAGACCATCACGTGGATTTTCTTCTAGCTGGTGCTGAGTTTTGTCCTCATTTCCCAGTTACCCTGAGAATATCATGGATAGAGTCAGAAAAATACTTGAGTACTCCAAGTGGTCACCTACATGAAGGAGAAGGGGTATACACTATAAAATGTGTGATTTTTTAATATCAATAATATCACTGACAGCTTAAACCGATCAATAATAAGATGAAGAGGAGCCTCTGTAGCACATAAACTTCAGTCTTCTGGCTTTAATGTTTATCAGCACCTTGAGAGGCAGCTATTGCCCCTCACACACTCCTTTATGATTCCCTTATTGATTAAGTAGTGATGCCTCCTGGACCTAGGAGATGGTTCACTGTTTCTCAGTTAAAATGAAGAAATACCTTGTTTGTTGCAGGTTCATTTCAAGGAGTTGACTTGTGGGACTCTGAGAGATGCTACCGCCCATGACATGTTGGAATTATCATGATCAACTACCCAGTTTGGATTTCACCCAGTGGCCAAGAGCTTTGCATGGTAGACAGCAAGGGTTGGATTTTTAAAAAGAGTAAACCAGGTAAGATTTGAGGGAGACATCTGATCATTTATCATTCGTTTAGGCATTTCTAAGGGCTTTAGTGTGCTGCCAAGATGGATTGAATAATGTATAGCTTTTCTATTTGCTTTCGAAGTCCACTGAACAGGTTGTTGCAGAATGGTGCTCCCTTGGATTCAGGAGAATGGATATAGTAATGATTGAGTCCCTTTTTCTCGAGAGGAGAGGGAAGTTATTTTATGATACACGTAAAGAAGACACGAGATACTATGGATGATAGTTTAGTGCGATAGCCCAAAATTGCAAGCTAAGGAGATTTCCTCTTTAAGGAACTAGTCTGAACTATAATGAAATAAGTAGTTGTACTTTTGGAAAGTTAAGTAGGGAAAGTGTTACCTTTAAGTATTTATATTTTACATGATATAGAAATCTGAGTATCAGTTCATAGCATATGAACTTATATATATGTTTCAAGGTTATTCCAATTTAGAAGGTAAACCATTATTTTGTCTTTTATTTCTTTGAAAGTATTTATCATTCTAAATCCTGTTCATCTAAGTATTATTTAAAACAGTAGCACAATGACATAGTCCATTGTGGCTCCTGGAATTTAAAATGTTACACATACTCTTATTCAACTATTCTCTTTGAGACTTCTGTATTTCATTCTGGAAGCTCTTTTCAACTATTATCCATAGTTTGGTCAGATCTTATTATCTTTCTCTTTAACTCTCTTCTTCCTCTATAACATAATTTAAATTTGTTATCAACAATTACCTGGGGAAACTACAAGTTATTCTTGTCTTCTGATTTTAAGACCATCAAAGCTCTTACATCAAAATTTTATGAATCCCAAAGCAAGATTTTCTTTAAGTTCAATTATAGAAACAGAAAATATAAGTAAAATTTAATCATTTAGAAAACAACAGAGATTATTCTAAGTCACTTGAACTCTTTATTTTTTAAAACAAATACAGCTCTTTTATTTTCTGAAAATAAAGAAAATGGAACTCAGTTAATAAATTATACCCTAAGATAATTATTTGGTTATAAATGAGAACTTTGAAAGTACTTGAAAATAATTGATTTTTTAAAGTTTAATAAATATCCCTTCCCAATCCCCTAATAACTTATTTGTCTATAAGATGATATCCTGAGAGTATGAAACTCAAATTAGTCATGAATTTTGAATTTGTTACAGATAGTATAGATCACCAAACTCATGGAAGAAATCCTTATTTAATGAACTGAGTTAGTGGATAATTGTTTGTTCTGTTTTGTGGCAAATTGGGTTACCCACATTTGGAAGAGTTCTGCAAGTCTATAAATAAAAGAGACATCAACATGCAGGATGAATTTGTGGGATAAAGTTCAACCTAGTTCCATGCTTCATTGCATTGGTATCTAACAAATAATTATAGCAAGAATGCTTCATGACAGACTTCCATATTCTTAAGCTTTTAAGTCTTAATCTCTGGGTCCAAAATAAATTTCATCCTGACTATGTTTATTTCAATATTTTCACCAAAATCGGGTTGCATGTTAAAACACCAGACTTAGAAAGAAGAAAGACGAAAAGGGGAGAGATAAAATTGTATCTATTTTAAGGTAAATAATTATGTGTTAATGTAATCATTAGTAATTATTTATCTTGTCACAAAGGAAAAGCTCTTCTCCATTTGTGAGATAAGTGTTTTTATTCTTTAGAATACTTTATCTTTTTGGACTGTATGTCATCAATGTAGAAAAAAAGTATACAATACTTTTGATCCAAGGATCGTAAAGAAACATAACTTCTCTTCACAGAGTCTTTTAAAGTGAATCCTGTTGCTTAGGGTGTACAGAGATAGTAAATTCCACTCTTCTATATAAAAACATACACTTTAGAAGGGCCCTCTGGACATAAAAGATTTGACAATGAATTCATATATTTTCCCAGTTAAAGGTTGACTCTTTTAAAATGAACAGAAAGTGTATACATTATAGTTTTATACTTATATTAGTTTGAAATTCACTTTTGTTCTCTGTTGTAAGAATGACAGCTGAATTTTTATGGTGACGCATGTCAGTTTCTCCATAAAGTTAAAAGGACGTCAAGATTTCTGAATTCTGTTCTCAGAAGTTTGTGACAAAATAATAAAAATTTGCACTGCTTCTTAGCCTAAAAGCATTTTTTCTTTCTTAAAGCATTTTTAAAGTAAAAGTTTGCCTAGCTCAAGATAACATTACTGTATGCTTGTACATGGAAGCAATATTAAGCTATAAAGACAGGATATAAAAGGTGAGATTTTTCAAAGCACTTCTGATAATCGCATGCCCCCTGTAATGGGATTTGTAGTTTCCAGGGTGCTTAATGAAAAACATTTAAGTTGCACCTGTTTAGCCAATGTGTCCTTTACTCTCTGCAGAGAGTGTGGGCCTTTTCACCTGTGCCACTGTTCTGTTGTTGTTGTTTTTTTAGCATCTTTACAACGTTGTGTTAGTTTCTGCTGTATAACAAAGTGAATCAGCTGTATGTATACATATATCCCCATATCCCCTCCGTCTTGTGTCTCCCTCCCCCCCTCCCTACCCCACCGCCCAACCCCACCGCTCTAGGTGGTCACAAAGCACCAAGTTGATCTCCCTGTGCTATGCAGCTGCTTCCCACTAGCTAATACTACTCTCTCACTTCGTCCCAGCTTACTATGCCACTATTCTTATTCTGAGGTCTTCTGAAAATAAAACTTTGAGAACTTAGTGAGGTAGCTGTTTCCATCATGAAAAGACTCATATGAATCTTAAATACTTCTGGCTACATGTTTACTTGCTCTCCAAACAATTTTTGAATGTCAACCACATGTAAAGCAGTATGTGGCCAGAAACAAATTAGCAACCCTCCCTGACCCGTCCTCAAATAGTTCACACTCACAAAGTAAAACAGACACCAGACAGCTCACTCCAGGCAAAATGAACTAAAAAGTTTAATGATGTGTTTCAAGCAAAATTCTCTAGAAACCTAAATGAAGGATTGTTAAAAGCGACAGGAGTATTAAAAGGTCTTTAAGGCTTAAGAGGCATTTCAGCTGCACAGCTAAAATGTGGGGAGAATTTTAATCGATAGGAAATGGGTGTGAAGGCATTGTAGGCTCAGGGCACAATATGGCAAAGTCACCGTGGTGTAAAAATAAATGTTATGCTTGGAGAATGGAAACCTGGATACTGGAGTGTAGGGAGGAATGCAAAAAGAGGTGGGGCATACAGGTCAGGGCTGGACTGTCGTGTTTTTCATGCACAGCTATCATGGTTATAAATATGGAAGTGATGTAATCTAATCTATAAGAAAATGATTCTGGCATAGGGTGGAAGAGCAGGCAAGGAAGGTATGCGCAGAGAGAAAAGATAAACTAAAAACACTGAGCTCCATGAGTGCAGCAATGTGTGGTTCAGAGTTTTTTGTATCACCAGTGCCTAGAACAGTGCCTGCCCTTCGTTGATTCTGTTGATCTGTGTTAAATGCTGAAATGAATGCCTCTCAGTGATACTCCATAAACCTCTATATTTGCAACTTTTTCCTGTTTTAGAAATGGTTTGAAAACTCTTCATACAAAGGATGAAAAGAATTTAACTTACATGGTTTTCATCACACACAAGGGTACACACACACACACACACGTGCGCGCTAAACTCTCTGCCAATATGCGCTTGAAATTAAGCCTCAGATCCTGTTCCTGAAATTTATGCTTCAATTAAGATGGGGGCAGCTGCTACCCTACTTTATTTCCCTTTTGAGACTTTTATCTCTCAGGCTTTATGCTTCCCTTCATCGTTTTATCATCACATCAATCACTCTGTTTCACTCCTTGGGAACGCAGCATGCGTGGCAGACACATTTTTATGGCTAGACAGCAAACCTACCCTACTTGGCACAGACCGCTTACTTAAACCTAATTAAGTAATTCTGCTGAAAGTATCACGTCCTTTCCATCACAGTGCACATTTGGTCAGAATAATAGGGAACACTTTAAAGCTATGGAAAATAACTGGGAAAGGGAGCCTGAAGAAGACACAAAATGAATGAAAATGAACTTCAACCCAACCTTCTCTCTCACAACCCTTTAATGAGCCGGGGCGCATTAACACCTCTGCTGCAGGAAACTCCGAACTCACAGCATCGCTTTCACGCCAATTATCTTATTGAACATTACCATTGTCACATGGCTCCCCATTAGAACATCAGATTCAGTACATTTTGTATGATTGAGTCATCTGTTTTTCAGAGAAGTGCTCTTATAGTCTGGGAAAAACCGAAGAATTTCTTTCTAAATATGCATACTTAAGGTAATGAAGATATGATTCACTAAAATGTAATATTCTTGATACCAGGGTCTTTGTCTTTCTTCTCTAGGATTTTAATTCTAGAACTACATACTAATTCAATAAACATATCTGATGGGTGAATGAATGAAGATCAACATTTGTGCTTCAGATCAAAATCATAACTTCTGAGTTTTTAACAGTTGGAAATATCTCTCTTGTTAGTGGGGCCACTGGTATTTGATTCATCCTCTCCATTGTTAGATCAAGGGTATCTTATCCTCTTATGGTTTTAAACACTGCTGTTATTTAGTAACAAATATTTTTAAATCACATACTGACATATAATAGTACCAAAGGTCTACAGGTATGGAGAATTTAATCTGACGTTAAGGAACAAGAAAAAAAAAGGCAAAACATTTACTAAATGTCTCATTGCTTTTATAAGTGAAGTATCGTTCTCTTTCACAAGCTATCACAGATTTTGAATTTTTATTTTTATGGATCTCAAGTGCTTGGGAGAAAGAAGTAAGGTTTTGGCTTTTTCCATGCTGTTGGGTATAGACTTCTCTGGGTAGAAGTCACTGGAATACTACCATGCTAGCAAGCTACCCTCTTCTATTTTGGGGAGGCAGGTTATCACAAAATGTGGTTGTAAATATACTGTCACATTTACTGGCTTTAATTAAGAGCTAGGTTTGAATCCCAGCTCTGACACTTAGCAGTTATGTGATCCTGGGCAAGTTATTTATCATCCCAGAGCTTTGATTCCCAATAGGAAACATGAAGATATTAGTAGGGGTCCCATGGTGCAATTGTGAAGATTAAATGAGATCATAGCTATAAAACACCCAGAAATCTGACACATTATAAATATGCTACTGCTCTAATTATTATTGATTATTATTTTGATTATTATTGCTCTAATTATTATTATTATTTACAATCTACATGTGTGGCAGTTCTATCTAGAAATCCATTTGTTTCAGCCAAATGTCAGAATATTTTACCAGTGTTCCCAGAAGTAAATGAGTTTTAAAGTGCTTAGCAGAACACCTGACACCTCATAAGCACTCAATAAGTATTAGTTGTGGTGGTGATGGTTATTATTATTAGTTATTTATATAAGCATTTCTCTCCCTCAGGTTCTTTGAAGAGATCTTGGTCTAATCAAATTATAGCAGCAAGGTCCTTCTTAGAATGATGACAGGTCGATGAGTTATGGTTAGTGTTGTGACTCTGAGATAATGCCCTGTTTATCAGTCTGTTATTGGTCATATTACAATCATGTCGCTGGGTGCCCTGATATTGAGGTAAATAGCATCTTCTTTATAACCAAAGATCACCAGAATGATTTTCCTTACCAAATTATCATCTTTAGAATCAATAAAATACATTGAAAGCCAGGACACCATCCCCCCCACCCCCACCCCCGCCACTGGATAACAAAATCCGTGGATGCTAAAGGTCCTTTATATAAAAATGGCATAGTACGGTGGAATGCCATCCACCATTGGTTGAATCCACAGATGCTTATATGTGGTTATGAAGGGACCACTGTATCTTACCACAGCAAACAAATCATCCTGATCTGCTGACATGATTCTCTAATTTGGAAATACTACTTTAATATATAATACATGCATAGAGACTGTCATTAGAGGTCCCTGACATTAATCAAGCAGTCTATATAATTATGCCGTTAACCCTTTCTTTTTGTTACATGTATTTTATAAGAAAGACTGACATTAATTTTGAAATGAAAATTTAGAATTAAAACTATACTTAACATAGTAAAATAATACTTTAAAGACTGTCATGATTAATCTTACAACCATACTAGGAGATGAATGGGGATAAATCCAAGACAATTCCATGAATTTCTGGTCAGTGCTTTGTAGACTATTGCTTTTGAGTGGCTCCAGTCTTCTCAGGAAAAGGCAGAATCCAGACCATCAGCTGAGGTGTGAGGGAAGACAGTGTAGACTAGAAAACTGCAGTGGGAGGTGGCAAATATCAACCAAGGGCAAATTAAGGGATTCCAGGCTTTGGCAGAAGCGCCTTTTAGGATTAGACTGTGGGTGTTGGCAACAAGCCAGGACTGGAGAGCAGCTCATTTTCTCTCAGCAGCTCATGGTTGCCCTCAGTGAGGGGCAGAGGAATCCCATGGTGGAAAGGAAAGGAATTTGGGGATGCACTGTGGTGACAGAAGTAGCATTGAAGTGATGAACTGTGGAGGTAACCAGCAAGTCGAGCAACATCATGCCAGGGGTTAACAGCTTGACAAAATGTGTGCAAGAGGGTTTGGACTGAGCAGTAGGAAATCCCTGAGTGAGCAGAGGGAACATTTCATTAGAAGAGATTTATTCATTCTAAGGATAAGATTTAGCATGAAATTAAGATACTGCTGGAGATAATCTTTACAAAGTCTCTTCTGCAGCAGTGTGAAAGGAAGGATAACCAAGACCGGATTCTATCATGTCTCTTTCTATTGAAGCCAACAGTGACAATAGCAATAAAATAATAACGATAACCACCCTAAATTGAATTTTTGGATCAATACTGGTCATTTATATTAGTAGCCCTTTAGTGTAGACATAATTATATACATATTCAAGATGAAGAAGAAGACTTAGAAAGGTTAGTAATTTTCCCAGGCTCACACTGCTAATATGTGTCAGGGTGAGTTTTTCTCCCGGGATCTCCTCTTTATAAAACCTGTGAGTTTTCCGTTCTATTATTATCCTCTTTTTCAGTTCTTAAAACTAACAATCCAATCCCTATGCCCTTATATATAGGTGCAAATTTGCTCTATTATGTATTTTTATAATATTGTGTAATTTCCTTCTTGTTGCACATGTGTGTATTTTGCTTTTCCATGGACTTGAAAGAGGCTTGAGAGGTACAACCCATAGTGTTTCTTTTTACAGAGGGCCTATTTCTACTAGTGTTATGATAGGCCCTGCTTCTGAACAAATGTTTGCTGATGATAATGTCAATAACAAACTGTTTTCCCCTTTCCAACAAAGAGAAGTAAGTGTATGTATACACTTCATATATAATTCTCGGCATAAATGTTGTATATAAATTCATATACCTATAATTTATTGAATATTTACATAAATGGCCAAATTAAAAATCATTTGAATAATACTTTGTTTTTTATCTATATAGAATTTTCTTTCCCCTAACAGAGAGCATATAAACACATTAAACTAACAGAGTAATTTAAACAGATTGTTTTCTAACGTGTGTTCAGTGGAACGCTGGTCTGGAGATATATGTTGCATGTACAAGGGGTTTTGTAGCCAAATACATTTTGCAGGCGTGGTAATTTGTGATAAGGTCTGACTCAGAAAGAAAGAGTTTAGGTTTATCTACCACATGGGCCACTTTTTTCCTGAATGGAGGATTGTTGCTAATCAGAGGAAAGTGAATGGTTTTGAACCATCTTTTCCCACAGATTACAACTCTGGTGCTAAGAACATAGACCTTGGGCAGATAAATTCTCATTTTTTTTTCCTCTATCTCTTTCTCTGTTTTTTCCTCTTTTTTTTTTTTTTTCTTTTTTTTTGGTGGTACGCGGGCCTCTCACTGTTGTGGCATCTCCCGCTGCGGAGCACAGGCTCCGGACGCGCAGGCTCAGCGGCCATGGCTCACGGGCCCAGCCGCTCCGCGGCATGTGGATC